>NC_059421.1:7990434-8333368 GCF_905220565.1 Melitaea cinxia | reverse complement strand
TTTTTAAAATATTCAATGAATAAAAAATGGCAGAAAAGTTAGAAGACCTTAATCTCCCTCTTACAGTCGTCACTAGAATCGTTAAAGAAGCTTTACCGGAAGGAGTTTCAATATCCAAAGAGGCCCGAACAGGACTCGCTAAAGCGGCCTCAGTTTTTGTGTTATACGTTACCTCTGCTGCTACGAATATCGTAAAAAACAATAAACGCAAAGCATTAACCGGTCAAGATGTTCTAGAAGCAATGTCGGATATAGAATTCGATAGATTTGTGGAACCTTTAAGAAATGCTTTAGATCAATATAAACAAAGTGTGTCTGCGAAGAAATTAGCGTCCGGTAAAAAGAAAGATGAAATAGAAGATGTCGAAATGGTTGAAGATGAGTAATGTGATACATTTAGGTTATATATTAAGACTTTTGGTGTGAATGCGTTGTTTTAAGGTTGTAATTGTATAATAAAAATTAACGAATTTTTTTTTCAATTATTTTTAAATATGGTGTTGTAATAAAATAACGCTTTACCCTGTAATATCCCACTACTGGGCATAGGCCTCTTTACCCATATAGGTGAAGGATCACAGCTTAATCCACTACATGCTACCCCAATGCGACTCGGTGGATATATTCTCTATTATGAGTAACGATTGCTATCATAAAATAAATAAATTAGGTTTTAATTTCGACTGTAATAATTTAATATTTATTAACATGTTTTGTAAGAAATTCAGTATATTGTAAATCATTCAGTGCGCTTGTCTGTCCATGATGTCATTCTAGTCATCTGATATTCTTTTTTTATAGATAAGGTAATTCAGACATTAGCGTGACTTCAGCGGTAATTTACTGTGACTAGCGTGACTGGCACTAAGTACAGTTTCAAATCTATTGTCATTATCTGTAATTTAATCACACTGAATACCCCTAGTGTTCTTTAGTAGCAGGAGACATCACGGAACGAAATTATGCCAATGAACGGTCTAACTTGAGGTTAAGTTAGTTTTTTTTCCTCATCACCTGATGGTAACCATAGCTTATAGACATCTGCAACACAAGAACCGCAAGGGCGTTGCCGACCTACCCCAATCTTCCAGGAACTCTGATCACCTTACCAAAAGGAACAGAACAATGCTTTAAAATAGTATGATTTAGCTGCGATCTTCTGTAAAGTCGAGGTCCCCAGTCGGGCTGCTCCATATTTTGAACACGAAATTTCCTCCTGTGCCCTACCTCAGTTGACCTGTTACCCACAGTAGGTAATATATCTGCCAACCTGTAGTGGAGCAGTGTTCCCTTCTCTTACATTGAAAGATAGAGTGGGATGTTATATGCAAAATTATTTCAAGGATGTTTGTAGTACTTGACTAACATTGATACAAACAATACATCCCACATATCACCTAAAATGGGAGGTTAAGTAAATAAAAGAAATCATTTTATAATTTAATCACTTTATTTACGAATAAAATTTGTTCAGAAACAATCTCGAATGGTAACATTGAAACTCGGCATTCCCTCATCATCTATGTCTAGCTACATATTTACATTCCAAGGATCTGAAACTACCCCTTTTAACGAAAATATACTTATGTCTAATAATTTCTCGAAACCTTATTGACTAATTTATATTTTTTTGATTACGAATATTTTTTTTAAACTTTGTTTTTTTTTTACTTGATTATAGAAGAATAGAGAAAATTGGATACTAATAACTATAGATTGTCTCACAATTTAACACTGTAATTGATGAAAAACTTCTGATGCTAACATCAGTATGAAATACATAGCGTGAAGCTTTCGCAAGAATAAAGCTTTACCATCAAAAGCATTATATGCTTGTGATTGAAATATTAAATGACTTTCACCAGACTTTATTATAACCATTATTTAAATACCCGATATATTATTTCCACAAATAGAATTAATTTTAAAATTTAGATTTTTGTCGTCCATAACTAAACTACAATTATTAAATTTTTCAGCACATCAATATTTTGGTGTTTTATTGATTGTCTTACGCCTATTATTCCGAACACGTACCTATTTTATATCTATACATATTTTAAATCTATAAAAACTCAAGAACTAGTCTTATTTTGTAAATTCTAAACGTATGTTATCACTGAATTCAAAACAGCCTTTCTCAGTCCATTTGCCTGTTAAAACTTTGGCAATTTAAGAGTGACTTGTGAAAAGCGATTCTAGCTCAAACTGACTACAAGATTAGATGTGACTGACAGATAGATATTAATCTATTTCTTCTGCTTATAAATATAAAAATCTAGAAAAACTTGTATTATATAATAAGCTAATTATAAGTGAAAATCGAAAGCACAATTTAAATAATAATTTGAGTTAATTTACAAACAATACCTTAGTTATTATTTTTTAAATTTAATAACATTTCATCCACGAACAGAAAACTCTTGTTTTTAATTGTTGTTTTAAAATTTATCCCCAATAAGGCAAAGGACTATAATATTGTTTTTATGTTCGTCATAGAGTAAGCTGTTCCTATGTTGCTAAGTTTTAAATGTTTTTTTTTTTTTTTTATAAAAAATTGAGCTGTATAATGCAATTAAAAATCTTTGAATAACAAATTTACAATATAAAAATGAATGAATAATGATGCTTACAGATAAAAAATGTAATTTGATATACTAATTAAAATAATTATTCACCTCTATTTTATGAATAAATTAAACAAAATTAGCGCAAAAATAAACTGAACTCAAAATCCATCATGTACATAAAAAAGGAAATCAAAAATTAAAAGCAAAATTGGAATTGAAAATAAAAGTTTATTTCGGAGTACAAATAAACTAGATTATTCAAGTATTACAGTCGATAAACAAAAAAAAAAAAAAAAAACAAAAAATAAATAGGTGGTGCAAATAAATCCACTATTACAGATGTTTAAATACATTTAAATATATATATACACGATTCGAAAGACACAAAAAGATATACTATATTACAATCTATGTAAACAGATAAATAGATAGACTTGTGTTCTAATAATAAAATGTAGTCAAATTGAAACAGTCAGGCCAGTGCAATCTTGTATAGATGCAAAATTATGCTGTTTTGACAAAATGTGTAAGCAATTGACAGATTGTCAAAGTATATGTCAAAATAGTAATTTTCTTTTTCTTCATTTACACTAATTAATTATCAATTTTTAACAGCATTTTCAATATCGTTTAAAAGCCATTTTTTTCTAGTGATAGGAACTTAAATAGCATAAAAAATATTTATGTGATATTCAAAATCAAAATAACAAACTCACCTTTATGACACCTGTAAGACATCATATGACTATAAGACAATTCAATTTATCAAATCCAAGACACGCACTGACCAGTAAGCTAGTGTCAGAACACAAATAGTCATGGGCTGTATTTGATAACATTCCGGTCTTAAATAAAGATATACGTATCTAATTATTACCATAGTCACAAAAGACAATGCCACTAAACCGGTAAAATAATAATGCATTTAAAAGCCAGGCGAGATTAATATAACTATAATTAAAAAATAACAGATAATAAATAAACAGTCCATTTTCACTCAGAATGAGGTTGGTTTAAAAAAATTAAATACAATAAAATTACAATAACTACACTATTGATATTATACAATTGACTAAAACTAACTGGAATATTTGTAATTATTTACAACAAAAAAAAAAAAAAAAATACATAAAGCGAAGTTACTTTAAAAAAAAATCTATTATAATCTACACATTTCATATATCGAGAAAATTGTCTTTTTTTTCATATTTACGACGTTAAGGTGTCAAACCTTAAAAATCACATGAATTTTGTTTCTTACACAAAGCAATTAGAACATGCTATAATTATTGCTATTAAAATTAAAATATTCAATCTACAATAAACTAGTTTTTGTTAATAAATGTGACTGTTTTAAATATGAATGGAAACTCACACTAATAAATTAAAC
The DNA here is from genome assembly GCF_905220565.1 of Melitaea cinxia. NCBI lineage: Eukaryota > Metazoa > Arthropoda > Insecta > Lepidoptera > Nymphalidae > Melitaea > Melitaea cinxia. The sequence continues at coordinate 8,329,408 of NC_059421.1, read as the reverse complement.
ATTATCTGCGTTAAATATAACTAAAAGATGAACCGTTATATTTTAAATTCAAAAACAATATTTGACATAAGGAAAACAAAACCTTTAGTAACAATAGTTTCCTTAGATTTGTGCAAAATTTGTAAAATTAACTATTTAAATACAGCGGCATAAACATACTATATTTCTATTGTAAAAAAAAAGAAAATTCATAATACATTTTTTTAAACTCAATTAAAAGTTAAAAAAATTGAATGTAAATGTTGACAGTTTCTATTTTTAAAATATAACGGTAAAATCTTCAACTGTATATAAAATATAATTATTTCTATAACTATTGTTCACTTCAGCGTACGCGTATGAATATTCGCTGTACAATTATTGCTTTTAACATCCAGATGGACATAAAATAATGGCAGTGCTATACGGGTACATTATATTAGCTATGTCTCGTTTGTTGGATACTAAATACTCTTTTAAACTTTTAAATGAGGTTACAATAATTTGTTTTTATTTATTTTACATTACTTCTATAAAAATTACTGATTGAAATATTAATTGTTATTCTTTTCGTGCAAAATTGTAAATAAAATTACACGGAAAAGTTAATTTAAATAGAATTTTCAATTGAAGTTTTTCTTTGTACGTCACGATTATATTAAAGTTTGTTTTTTTTTTAAAGTCGTTTTTGTTCTCGATTTTTATTATATTTAAATGAACAGACGCTATTCGTTATACCTAATTAATTTCCCATAAATTCACTCATTTTAATTCACCGACCAAATTATATGATTGCAAGCGAAATACAACCTAATTGTATAGGAATTTCAGTTGCAAATCTATTGTCAAATCACTATTATCATGATCCATTCTATACCACTATAAGCCACACTGATCCATAAAAAAATTCCGAAGTGGTTCATACTTGCAACTTTTAACATTTCGACACAAATATATCGGGACACATTAAAACCACAAAACATATGACAACTAGCGTGTTACAAATTATTCGTAAAAATACACACATTACACACTGGATCACGTATGAGACGACATCTATGAGCCGATTCATAAATGAAATAATCGTTAAACGTTAATATATTTTTTATTTCTCGTTAGTTTTGTATAGTAAACGCGTTAGTACGATGCCTCGTGACCCGCTAGTATGTATAGATCGTTGCCATCTTCGCCCGATAGCGTGTTATTTTGAAGCAAATGCGATTCTAACACCACCACTCTGGAAAATAAAAACAATACATTTATAAAATAGAATAAAATGCAATACAATAAAATACATAACGATTACATTACAAATATGCTTTACTGTACTCAAAAAAAAAAAAAAAGAAAGATATATTTAAAGGAAAAACAAAAAATATGTACTTTCCAGACCACCTTAAACATGAAAAGGACATGACACAGAATTCGATTTATTTTTTAAGCAATCCACTATAATTACATACTGGTTTAAAGGAAGTCTTGGACAATAGAGATGTTTATCTCTGTAAATCAATTTGAATTAGATGTTGAGTAAAAAACACTGACAATACTGTGTCGCTAACCTTCAATAAAGTAGCGTGTTAAATGTTTTCCTCCACAAAAATGATGTGTAGTGATCAATATATATATATATATATATTCTTTATTGCACTTTAAAAAAAATCATAATTACAAGTTTACAAAAAATGTTGGCAAGGGCGAACTTATCTCTGTAAGAGATCTCTACCAGTCTACCCATGGTGGTGAGAGAAAATGTTATCGCGGGACTCATAAGCGCATTTGTGATATAAAATACATATATACTTAAATACTTACACAGTTACATGCACATATGCATGCGTACATGCCCACATACATATCTACACATATACATACATAAATACACAATGAAATATTTAAGATTTTTATACTGATATTTGTATTGCTAATAAGCTTGTAAGTACATTAGATATAATAATGATCTTACTTATCGTGTCCTAGCAGTCGGTAAGCTCGCGAATGGTCGGTGATTTCCTGCGTTATATCGGAGTTTCGCAACGAACGACCCTGAACTCCATGACGATGAAACGCTAATACTGAATCGGCTAAACATACTGAAAACACAAATAATCATATTTTAATATAAGTTATAGTATGGAGTTGTCCATAAAATACGTTCACAATTAAAGAAGACCCCGGCCTTTGCTTAGGATGACGAGATCTGTGATTTTTTAATATCTTATGACTATCAATTATATAAATTCATCATCATAATTTGAACCTATCACAGTCCACTGCTGAACATAGGCCTCCACAAGTTCGCGCCAAAAATGACGTGAACTTATGTGTGTTGCCCATAGTCACCACGCTGGGCAGGCGGGTTGGTCACCGCAGGGCTGGCTTTGTCGCACCGAAGACGCTGCTGCCCGTCTTCGGGCTGTGTATTTCAAAGCCAGCAGTTGGATGGTTATCCCGCCATCGGTCGGCTTTTTAAGTTCCTAGGTGGTAGTGGAACTGTGTTGTCCCTTAGTCGCCTCTTACGACACCCACGGGCAGAGAGGGGTTCAAGCGTGCAAGCGTAAAATAGTATCAATACTCACAAATGCTATCAATATGAAAGTCGAACTGTATCCTCGACAGTAGCTTGTTACGACGTCGCTCGTCGTGTCGCCTCTCGAACGTTGGAAGAACCGGGATTATATCTACTACGTTCTCATGACACACCAATACCTGGTAATATATTATTAAAGAGATATATATTCATATTATTAGGTTTATAAATGAAAAACTCTGAAACTATGGAAACAAGATCAATTCGCGGTATAGTATTTCACTTCATTGTATACATTATACAGTGTGTTTGAGATTAAGCATAAAACTATTCAGTTGGATTTTTAATTACTTTTTTTTATCAATAAATAAATATCAGAGTTAAAAGTTCACCGAAATTCGCTTCACAAAAAAGTAACAATTTTTTTTTAAATAATATTTAACAAGGTCACAATATCAGTCAGAAGTACAGATTAATTTTTCGTAATATTCACGTTTCGTATTATAACTTAAAAATGACAAAACTACACATTTTTTATACACTTCAGCTCATAAATACTCACAGCATCTTTATTCAACTGATGGACCGCTCTCAACGTATGAAGTCTTTCAGGTCTCGGTATCACAGTGTTTGAGCCGCCCGGACACAATTCCAATTCATCCGAGTGAAACCAGGTCGCCCCTAGAAACACTTGTGGCTCATAATTTAGATCAGATGGATATTCCATACCACGACGATATATTATAAGACATAATGTGGGTAATTTTGAAATATTAATTAAGATTATTACACTGAAAATTATACTAAACTCTGTAAGATTTTCACAAATCTAACAACGCAATTATCACATGAATCGATACTAGAAATCATGGGTACAAATTTAGATAAAAAAAAATTAAGCTCGGCTTCATAGGAAAATCAGATATTCAAAAAGAAATAATGAAATAATACCGATAAGGTCTCGTTTATAAGCTTTCAGTAACAACATATCTTTATAATGAAACAACTTTTTCGGATTTTATTCTGGTTTATTAAGTTATTTTTAAATGTCCGACGTTTCGAATACTTTAAAGTAACGGGAGGACCTTATATATATATATCATAAAATCCGAAAAAGTTGTTTTATTATAATGAGTGAAAATCGGGTAAACATTGGAAAACAATATTTATCTTGTGAACACAACTCACCAGAGTTAATATTGATCAAGTTCAAGCGCAGAGGTTTCCGCGTAACCCCTACACACAGTAACGGGTATTCGAGTTCGGGGGTTATGATTAACTCGAAGGCCAGAAGCGGTGACGGCACCACACATTCGATGTTCTAGAACACAGGTCATTTATATTACAATTTAATACCAAAATTAAAATCGGTTTTTGATATCACTTTTGAAACATTAATTTATAAAATTTAGACTTAGCTAAAATCTCTAAAGAACATAAAACTCAACGTTTTACGTTTGAAATAACAAAAGAAGCTTTTCTCTATTTAAACGTATGTTTAAAGAATGTTACTTCTCATTAAGAATTAAAGAAATTCACTTACATGGGAAGGTTATAAACTAAAATTAATATCTCAGCATACAGTGATATAAATTTTAAAATTCAAGAGGGTAGATGTAAAAAAAAAATCCTTTTTGTTATATATAAGTGGCCACCCAAAACAAAAAATATAATAAAACAAACCACATCTGACAATTTTTATCAAATTCAACTTATATTAAGAGCCATGCAGATGAGTGAGATTAATCACCCAGAAAACTTTTTTTATCTTTATAAAAAATAGGTTTTGTCACACAGTGACTACGTCACTTTCATAGTTCTCGACTAAATCAACAACGTCTCTTTAAATATATTTGAAGTAATTTATACACATTTCTAGCCTCTTTAGAAGTCGGTGAAGCCAAGATACTATAACCCGGGAAAACTTTACATTATTATACTTATCTAGTATTTCTAACTCAATATAACCCTTTGGTACCTTAAATTTAAGTTCTCATGCTTTATTTATTCTGAAATATATATAAAAACGTAAGTTTAGTCAATAAATATAATTTTTACCTTGAGCAACATAAATTTCCGAAGTGGATCATACCACTGCATGAGGAACAGACCGGCGGGCGTCGCTCCACACAGGTACTTGTAGCCGTTGTACGGGTTCCGAACCACGGCGCATCGCATACAACCTGACGATTAAGTTTTGTTAAAATTCATTTTTTATTCATTCAAATTGATATAACGGCATCTCGACCAAATTTAAACACATGTTTATACACAGCGTTCTTTCAAATGGTGGGTTCTGTAGGTGTAATAGAACACGTACCGCATGAAAAAAAAAAAAACTAGCCCATTTTTAAATTTTACTTTGCCTAAATATATGAGCTACTCTGGCAACGTACTCCTGCATAACCTAACTAACAAACTAACTCATCTGACTCAGTGACCCGAAGTGAGTCTTGGCCTCCGAAACAAGATTTCTCCACTTCGCACGATCTTGCGCGATTTCCCGCCAATTATTGGCTTGAATCTCACTCAAGTCTGCTTCAACCATGTGCCTCCAGCAGTATCTGGGGCGACCCACCGGTCTACGTCTAATTGGTAGACCCAGACTACTTTTTTTAGCCTTAAAAACGTCAATGAAGTGAAATATGAATCCTAGCTGCCGCATACAATTAAAGAACCGCATATGGAAACAAATTCTTTTTCTCATAGAATCTTTTTCATTGCAAATTATAACCGCGCTTACGCGCTCACGAAAGGTATCATGCGACAATGAACGAGTCTATCAAAGTAGCTCATCACTTTTAACAATGTCAAATTTAAAAATGGAGTGGTTTTACTCGTGAAATGTAATCTATCACACTTACGGGATCCTCCATTTGAAACAAAGCTGTTAGGAGTCAAACAGGTCGTATTTTGTTTCAATGGCTGCGTAAATTTAGTAACTGTATCTATACAAGCTTAATGCACATAAAGCAAGAGGTGGGAAGATACTATTATATTATTTATTTCACAAAAAAAATGTACGGTAATACGTATACAGTTTTAACTAGCAGCATAAGATAATACTTCGAAGTTTCTTTAATCAAACACAAGACAGTCTTATCTCAACGCAATACCTACCTCTGGTATCAGGTACACGGGTAGTGGGCGCGAACCGTCGCGGTAGTAACCTCGGCGGAAGTACTCTCAACGACCTCGCTCCCCCTCCCCTACCTCCCCTCCCACTACCCGACAGAGCTAGAAGCTCGTGGCGATAGAGGGATGGAGTTTTACCTGATAAAAATTAATTACAAAATAATTTTTTTGATGTCTTTGGTCAAACCAACGAGTATTAGAACAATGACTAAGTTTGTTCGCAAACAACAACAAAAATGACTTCAAATAGTATTTTTAAGGAAAATCAAAAACTAATTGTCAGATCTCTCTTAATTTTAAATTGGATCAAATAATAAGTATTGGCTTTAGCAATAATATTTATGAACTAACTTACACACAGAAAATACCTTCTCTTTTTTTCGAAGTTGGTTAAAAAACACAACATACCATATAGACCGAGAGCCCAGGAGTGCCAGACTTTCATCATTTCATAAAAGCTGAAAATTTCTAAGTGTGTCCTCCCAACACCGATAGAAGTAATGTCCAATTATGAAACTCGTACTTACTTTGGCAGATACCGGGTATCAAAGGTTTATCATATTTAGTTATTGCTTTAACCTGTGTTGCGAGCATGCGTTGAGAAACTTTCAGCTTTTATAAAATGACGAAGGTCTGGCCCTCACGGGCTCTTGGGTTAAAAAGTGAACTGTATTTAGATAATTTCCTATTTTTAACAAGTAATCTGAAATTATTTCGAATATTGTCAACATTGATGGAAATTAAATGAACAAATGTAGTAAGCATTAATACAGTTAAAATTATTTATTGATGAAATCGACAGTAAATTTATGTATATAAATTTTACGAACTATATTTCTGGCAAAATTACATTACAAAAATCGGGTTAACATCGTTTAGTTTGAAGTGGTAAAATTCAAAATTCACTTTATGATCCAGTTTAGAAGGAAATGTGATCCAGTTTAGAAATAAGAATGCTTATCCACTGTGGAGTGTATAATTATAATCTGCAAGCCGTTTTTTAAATGAATTCTGTTTTAAATTATTTTAACCACAGACATAACTGTTTCACACTAATATTAAAATATAATTCATATTTGGATACTAGTCGCGCCTCGCGGGTTCACTCGCATAACTTGCGATCCTATGGTAACGTCGTTGGGATAAAATATCAGCCCATGTGCTATTCTAGATGTACAAATATCTACGTACCGAGTTGCATTACAAAAGTTCAGTGGTTTTTCTGCAAAAGTATAACATATCCATCCTCACAAACTTTCGCATTATATTTTTAGTAACAACTCAAATAATGGCATGAATACAGAAAAATATAATTGGATCATAGTGATTTAACAATATCCGCCAACCCGCATTGGAGCAGCGTTGTGGATTAAGCTCTGATCCTTTTCCTACATGGGGATAGAGGCCTATGTCCAGCAGTAGGATATTACAGACTGAAGCGATTTAACGACTGCAATCACAAAATTATGTATGTGGTTCACTTCAGTGTATATATACATATAACACAATGTATAGTTACATAAACAACAACCCTATAACACAAGCATTAAGTTGCTTACTTTAGGGACAGACGACCGTGTGTGTATTGTGTAGATATTCAGTGTATATCAGGTTTATGTTAAATAAATAATTAAATTATAAATACTAACCCGAAAGCGACATAAGCACATCTTTTATGACGTGCATCCATATTGTTCGTCTGGGACAAAGTTGGTCCATCGCTGTTTCGTGTAGTTCGTTCAAGTTTAATGTGTAGATACCCTCTTCTGCGCCTGGACGTTATGAGAAAATCATTTTATATAAAACATACATACAAGACAGTTATTGAAAGTTAGCAGATTTTAAATTGTAATATTTGAGGGTAGTTGATTTTTTTTTTTTTTTTGTATACCAGTGTTAATTTCTGTACTATTCTTGTTTTTGTTTTTGAAGTAAAACTTCTTTAAGTACGCTTAACTTGGGTATGAAGCTGGTGAAAGCATGACGAAAGCGTTACGAAAAGTGTGATCGGACGAGGCGAACGGAAGTTGAGTTCGGATATAAGTTAGATGGAGCTAAAGAAGTTTTACTTCAGTCGTGTGGTCTAAAGATCACTCTTTTTTTAAGTACACTTACAAACGGTTTTATCTGTAGGTTAGGTTTATATATAATGCTCATATTATTAGCTCGGTTTTTAGTGCAATATCTCAATGTAGTTTGAAATCAATTTTAAAGAAATAATTATTATGTTTTATATCATTTATTGGTTCAATAGATTTACACTTATACCTATACTCTTAAAGTATTTAGATATGAAGCTAGCTTACCTATGAGAATGTGCTGATCTCTGGTGTCTGGATGTATCCACGATGCTGTACAGTTTATCCTTAAGGGACAACCGTTGAATACCTAGAAAATTAATAAATTTATGTGAATGTTTTATCTATGTTACTAGAAAACACCTATTTATACGGTCTACAAAATTCTATTAACGTTGTAATCTCAACCTCACTGAACAATCTCTTTAGTGTTTACTCCATTTCCAAAAGGGGACTGTCCACTTTGTATGGGGGTTTCGGCCCCGAGTGGACAGTCACTAAGAATAATAATTATATATTAAGTTAGTAGTACTAACAAGTAGGAATTAAAAAAATGATATAGTTTTGTGTCCAGGTGTTTCATTTTTTTTTTTGTGGATGATTACAAGAAGGTTTCTGAAATAAAAAATCATTGTTTTTGTTATTTTTGTTTTACTAATCGGAATCGTACGGTAATAGAATGTTATCTAAAAACTAGGCAGGTAGATTTATAAAATCTTAAAACCTTTTCCAGCCCAAAAACCAAATAATTGTCATGACATGGGCACAAGAAATTACTGTCCGTCAACCAACCATGCAGTTGCAATAATATTTTTTTATGGCTTCTCTGCCTGACCTTTATTGTTTACATATAAAATAAATACAAAATATATTTTCTAGTTATGTGCCGTGCCTACTGTGTATTTTACGTCGCAGTAGTGATGAATTCTGGGTTGACGGAAAACCTTTCAGTAGGTTGTTAAATCACTATGAAAGCAATATGGAAGTCAAATGAATGTATGACGCAAAAGTCTGTAGTTTAGGGTTGCCATAATAAATAATATTTTCAATAAACAAATAAATCGATTAAATCGATAATCGAATTTAATATAATTAATTGCTTGCTTTTTATTTAGTCAATAACAATGTTTCTAAAAAAGTTTATTTTTCACCAAAATTAAATGTATTTTTACTAAATACACTTTTATAGATAACTTTTTCTTTATTAATTCGATTTAACAATACTTTTAACCGATTTTAACAAATAATTGATTTTAAAATATTTTAAAATCGATTGTTTGTTAATAATTATTGTTTGTTTAAGACTGGCAACTTGGTAGAATCAAATCACCAACCGGAAATAAACTAGAAGTATATAATAAATGACATTATTTACTGGTTGCCACTCAACAAGGAAATACTATCCAAAGAGATATGTTAGAAAATCTTTGAGTAAATGAATCGAAAAGTTGCTTACCTTCGAGAAACAGGCTCCCATATGCACCTTGGGGGTGGGGGGTAGTCCGTTAGGGGCGGGTCTTGTTGGTGTTCTAGTTCGTCTAGCTCGGGCGCGTCGCGGTGGGACTGGGGGGGTACTTGCTGGGTTGGAGAAAATTATTCTATTATCATTGACCGTTATTAAATATTTAAAACATAAAAATAGACACAATGGGCCGTAAATATCTTGCTTAAACCTAGATCATCCACACTAGGTAAGTACCTTGACCTTACAGAAGTTAACAGTTAGTAAGGCAACCAGAGCTCGTAGGGAGAGTCGAGGGTAGAGTCACCAATGAGGCGGACCACAGGCTTCTTTGCTACCTCTTTATTATAAAAACAAAGAAAAGGTACAAAGACGCTCTTATCGCAACAAGAGAGATATTTTCCAAACAACTATGGGAATAGAATACATTGCAGAAAAAGGTAATTATCCAAAATAAAATAAAAACGAGTGTGCTTTAGACACGACTGAAGTAAAAATTACGAAACGTAACTCTCTTTCTATCTTCACTAACTTATATCTCACTCTCAACTTCCGTTCGCCTCGCCCGATCACACCTTTCGTCACACTCTCGTTACGCATTCACTAGCTTACTCCCCAAGTTAAGCGAGTGCAAAGAAGTCTTATTTCAATAATAAGCAATATACACTCACCATCACCATCAACCTTCGCCTTATCTCTTTGACTATCAGATAAACTCCGTTGTCTCTGGTTCGTCTTCAGCTCCTCATCAACCAATTCCTTTTGACTGTCCCGACCGTTCTCATCGACCATTTTGAATATTTCATCGACCGACGACGTCTTTCTCTTACTAGTGCTTTCGACCTCGCACTGGCAAAACTGACTCAAATCTATCCCAGCGGTAACGGAGTCGGAATTATGTCTGTTGTGTCTTTTTCTATGTTCGTAACTTTTCTCCTCCATATTCATACTCATATCTATCTTCCTACAGAGGTCATCGTCAGACGTACCGCCGTTCTCAACTCTGTCCGCATCGGCTATTCGAAGACGATTAGCTATTTGTAGAGCTCGGAAATTCGACAAGGAAATCTTCTGTTTTTTACACGTATCACAGTAAACTATACCCGAATCGGGATTCCTATTCGAACAGTGTCGGTAATAGCTCATCATATCGCCGTTTGAGTTGCAAGCGTCACATGGACACTTATTCGCTACCGATCTTTGTAGATCGCTTAGCGTGCTATTTTCTTTCACTTCCGGTTTCGGACATAAGCCGCATTCGCAATTAGTATTTCTCATTTGAGAAGAATCTGCCTCCGTTTCTTGTTGGTCTACATACAGTATATCTGTTTCAGCTTTTCTGGACAAGGGATCGTCTATCGAAATGGACGAAGCTCCTATCGGTGATTGGTAATTAGACGCGATGCTCTGGTACACATTGGTGGTGGAATTATTTAAAAAGTTCTGCTTCAATTGTATACATTGTGATAAATGTTGATCGTGTATCGATAGACCGGAATTTGTCGCCTGTGACATGGCCGCCGTATCCGCTGTTAGTGGTAGTGTCGCCCTGTTGATTACGAGAAATTAGCAAATATTTTCCCTTATTTTGTTACGTTTCTGCAAGCGGGTGGATGCGGTTAGGCGAAAGCATGGGTTTTAGTGCTGTTAGACACGATTTAAAATATTTATCGAGCATTGTTTTAAATGTTAATTTATTATTAGTTTTAAATAACAAGTGGTGCTTGTGGGACTTTCATGAAAAATACGTGGAAATTGATATTGTGAACGAATATTTATAACTTTTCATTTTTTTTTATTGCATTTGTTTATCGTACAGGGGATTTATCTACAAATATCATCGCTAATCGTACTACAATAATCTTACAAAAATTAACTAAATACAAGGTGTAATGCAAAATCATGCGACAATGATATAAATAAGCTTAATCAACAATCATAACATCTAAGCTCTAATTATTGATAGTAAGTCAATATAGAAGCTTCTATTTTTACATATTTTCAGAATAATAAACTGACTTTTTAAAATAAGCATTTTCTTGATAACGAACCGCTTCTTTGATTAAATCACATATTTAATAAAACTTGAAATTTAAAGCGTGTAATGAGACTCAATTTAGGAAATAAAAATCGATTTTGACAATGATAACGGTCAAAGTTCCACGGTATAACTTGATCATTAGCAAAGCAATTGACCTTAAAAAGTTTAAATGCCAAAATTTAGGCAGAAATTAATTAAATGTACGGATGTACTTTATTAGTAGACTAAACCAAATTTCGAAAGTTACCAAAACTTTAAATTTTAAACCAAATTCAAGGCTGGCATCTCGAATCGACAACGTTTTTTTTTTTTTTTTTACGATCGCTAAGTATAATTTATTTTGCAAGTACTTTTAGCTAAAAAGTTTTAAATTGTATCAGTACACGATTTATGAAAAAATCGAGAGGCCATTAAGACACTAAGTTAACTAAACCGAACATTAACCAAACTTTTCAAAAATATCTTCAGTAATAGGGTTTCGCCACGCTAGTAATACAGTAATATCCCGAACTTACGCAGTAGGTACGTGGGAACAAGTTGTAAATACGTAAGTCATATTCGCGTAGTCGCAAAACAATGATTCGTATGTATGCATAAACATGCAGTTCCAACAGTTATTTAAAAACTAATCTTGAATTGACTTGTGCTATGAATGTGATAATAAAAAACGGCGAAATAAAAAATAAACCAAAGAATTCAAAAATAGCGTTATATGTGAACGTTAGGGTAACGTAAGTCAGGGTAGCGTTGGTTCGGAAACGCATAAATCAGGGTAGCGTAAGTCGAGAGTAGCGTAAGTCAGGGTAGCGTGAGTCGAGAATAGCGTAAATCAGGGTAGCGTAAATGGAGAATAGCGTAAGTCAGGGTAGCGTAAGTCGAGAATAGCGTAAATCAGGGTAGCGTAAATGAAGAATAGCGTATATCAGGGTAGCGTAAATCGAGAATGGCGTAAGTCAGGTATTACTGCAGAGGTATCGCACTCGCCATTATCGTGATATCATTTGATTCAAGCCACTCCAGATGTCAATTACAAAAGATTGCATTTTAGAAGAATATGGTAAATTGTTTCTACCCTTTAACAAATAAGTTTATTATTCTGAAGAGAGCTACAGACATGTGAACAAATATTACGGAGGTCATGCAAGTGTGGTTTACCTGAGCATTAACTCTTCGTCAATATATTGCAAGAGGCTCCTAAAACAAGAGAAACGATGTATAGACGACCCCTTGATATTTATGTTATTATGAACCTTTCGTTTGTGATATAAAGCCTGGTATTGTATGCAGTAAATTGGTGTGGGTAACATTTATATGGTACTTCGTAAATCTCTAAGAATAATTGTGTGTGTGATATTAGAGTAACTTATTAAGTTTTTATTATTTATTTATTTATTTATTTATTTAACTGATCTAATTACAGTTGACTGTCTTTTTATTTGCAAAAAATAACAGGAAACGATTTTGACTGATCTTTTAAAGGAATATAGCTAATTATATACTAATTTTAAAGTAACTTAGGTACTTTTATATTATAAATTACAATTTCGTACACAAAAATTAAATCCACGTGAGTGGAGAAGTTACAGGTAGACAGCTTATCAATATACGGAGTAATCCAATGAAGACCCGTAGAAGGTTTTGTCCAACGGTGGAATATGATCCAATGTCCAAATGGGACATGAGAGTATGATTTAAAAAAAAAAAACACAAATTTTGATGAATCTTTCATTTCAATACTTCCGGACAGATATAAAAACATTTTAGAATAAATTTATCAAAAGCATCGTTAGCTCACAGTTATGTATTATATATGATAATACATACACAAGTATTTTGTTATTTCAAAAGCAAGAGAAGTCGCAAAACAAGCGAGTAGAAGAACGTAGATGTTAAAAGAGAAGATTATTCATTGAGAATTTATAGAAGAATTATTATTTACGCCCAATTTAATATTATAAAGAAAAAATAAAACATTTTTAATTACATTTATTTTTAAATTTAACGGTTATATGTTTGTGTGTTAGTAGCAATAACAACTACTAAGACAAAGAAGAAGAATTATATGGAATCATTTTTTTTACCCTACCCTCGTTTTTAACCCCCCTTCGAGAACGCTTTTGAATCATCATGTAACAAGTATATAACATTTAAATTAAATTAATCATTGTTAATGTTAAGCTAACACTGATTCGGAATGCAAACTCTTTCTGCTTGAAATAATCAAGAAACTCAGCGCTGACGTGTGTAGTAGAAAGTATTTACTTTAATGTTATAATAAGACAACTTTTTCGGATTTTATCGCGGTTTATTAAGTCATTTAAATGCCCGACGTTTCGGACACTTTACAGCAGTCACGGGAGGACGATCCTCCGAAAAAGTTGTGTCATTATAATGAGTGAAATTCCTCTAACCAATACTTCGAAGTAATAAATTTTAGCTGAATAGAGACAGTCACTTTTTTTTTAATTTATCATTCCAGCCTATTGCAGTCCACTGCTGGACATAGGCCTCCGCAAGTTTACGCCAACAATAACGTGAACTCATGTGTTTTGCCCATAGTCACCACGCTGGGCAGGCGGGTTGGTGACCGCAGTACTGGCTTTGTCGCACCGAAGACGCTAACTTTTATTTTTATTTATCTCCATACGAATTCTGTCAAAAATTCTATCTATAATAAACAAAATCGGAAATAGACAAATTATTGAAACTGACAATATGTTTTGCAAGCTAGTAATATTTATTGAATGCCTAAATATTGAAAACTCTCGACCTCTGTCCGTTCATATTTTTTACACGATAAGTAATCACCAACATGTCATATACTAAAACCTTCTCCGAAACACGCTTCATCTTATGGTACAAGTATTATTCCGATCGGTTCAATAGTTTTCGCGGTATAACCGAACAAGTAGACCGGTTCTCCATTTATTAGTATAGATTTATTCAGTATTGGTTTTGACTTACCAAGGAACTAAAATATCAGATTTTTGAATTTTTCTATAAATTCTAATTTATTTGGGTGCTTTATGTAAGTGTAATAACAACTTTTTTTTATACAAAAATAAAAAATAAAATCAGATTTCAAACAATTTGCTATATGTCCTGAAAAATCTAAATTCAAACCCAAAAAACCGTCGTCCTAAAATATTTTAAAAATTTCGACGTCTCTGTGTCTGTATGTATCAGTTGTATGGACGTAAAGCCAATAAAAAAACAGTTATTTCCACATATAGAAAAACATGCAAAACATTCGACACTTTAAAAAAAAACCGTGTCTTTTTCTATACATTTGTGCAATTTTGAACATCCCTATAACACTGCCATTCAGCCTACAGCAAAGCGATGGAAATAACTGGAAATGATTCGTGTTTCAACTAAAATCATATAATTTTATACATATGTACATTTATATACACTGAAATATATAGATAAGTACAAGCGAGAGGCATTAAATATAACCACAGATTCTAAATACTTATAATTTATAAGCTGTATACAAAAAAAAAAAAAAAACTTTATTAAAATATGCCCATGAGCATTTTTGAATCATTTTACAAATTAAAACTTTAAAAATAAATTATTATATTTGTAGAAGTAAAGCTACCACTGATTCGGAATGTTCCGATTCTGCAGAGAAGAATCGGCAAGAAACTTCGCAGTTACTCTTTTGACAATTAAGCAGTAGTTTAGACAAAAGCTTACAAATTGTACGTAGTATGTATATATAATTTTATGCCTCTAACTTGACCTACCTTGTATACACATATTAGTAATAATAAAGGTCAATTTAGAAAAATAAAAAGCGAAAATTATTGACTGATCAATTGTTAGTCACAGCTAAAAAACTTCGAATCATTTACAGTTATTCCAGAAATGCCATCAAAAAACCGATCGCGCCACACAGATTCAACAAACCTTTCCATTTATCTGTTAGAAAACCTCAAGAAGTTAACGCAAGAAAAAAAAAGTAAAAAAAAAATCGATCCTATACCTCAAACTCATTCTCATAATATCGTCACCAGTGACGACCCGACACCACTTGCTATAACATAAATAATAATATATAAATATATAGACAAATATTTGACCTAAATTGTAAAAAAAAAATTGTGACAAGTTATCATTTTACAGACGTTCATCGTTATTCTTTAATACAGAACTTTAAAAAAAGAATATTAGTTGAATTGAGTTTTTTTTTTTTGTTATTTATCTATTAATCAAGGGTAGTTACTTAAAAGTCACAAAAATTTAAATATTTCTATTAATTTGAAAAAAATAAATTGTATGTAAAACGATAATTTCTCACTAGTTTTTTTTTTAATGTGAAACAATGAACCCCAGAAGGTTTATTATCTGTAAGCGGTGGAGAGAAAAAAGTCAAAATTGTCTATGACTCACTTTTCGCTGGAAGGCATACTGTCGGTTGACAAATCTTGAGTCAGTGGATTGTGTTTTGGACAACTCATGAGAGACGCAACGCTCCAATCTTCGCTGGTTTGTCTGTGATATACTGTAATATGAAAAAAAGATCAATGTCTTGATTGCTTACACCAAAAAAGAATAATTTTGTTTGCTAGTCAACAATCATTACAGCCTAAACAGTCCACTGCTGGACATAGGCCTCCACAAGTTTACGCCAAAAATAACGTGAACTCATGTGTTTTGCCCATAGTCACCACGCTGGGCAGGCGGGTTGGTGACCGCAGAGCTAGCTAGTCAACAATGCTTTTCACAATTTATAAAAATTAATAACATATTTTCGGGTTATTGCGGGTTGTCTGCAAGAAATGGCTAACTAGCCATAAGACCGCCTCTTGTACTACACATTCTTAAGTCGTCTGTATTATTATTATTTTGTATTTGCATATTGTGGTGTACAATAAAGAGTAAATAAATAAATAAATAAATATTTTTAACTTTTGCCATAAGATAAAAATATCATTATATTCTCATGGTCAAACTTGCCCATTAAGATAATGGTTTCACATGCAGACGTCTCTAACCGGCAGTAACCATTTAACACGAAGGGTCGATATCTGCTCGTCCCCCCTACATACCCCTTTCATATAAAAAAATCCTTTTCTAGCATTAATTCGTCTGAATATAAGAGTTACTCTACTTGCATCTACCACCTAAAGCCGTCCAAGCCGAGCAAGCAAGAAAGAAATTTATAGATAGACATTAAGGTTATTAAGGAGAGGTGTTTGTTGGAGATTTTTCGTGATTTTTGACGAACGACCCCCCCCCCCCACGTTCGCCTTCCGCGATCAATGGACGACCCTATAAATGACCGACACCCACTGCATAAAACCGTCCAAGTTTAAGTTATATGCTGGACACCTACTGCATAAAATCGTTGAATCCAGAAATAACGCTCCGAACATTCTACTCGTATATGTAATGGACAAACTTACCATTCCGCTTGACTGTATCTCCATCACACCGATTGACTTCCGCGCTGAAGTTGATCACTTTCGGCATAGACAAGTTGAGGTCGTCGTCCGCGTCCAGATCTATGATCGGAGAGTCATCGTAGACACCGGAGCGTCGGTTCGCTTCCCTCTCCTCTTCAGATGACAATCTGTCAGTTAAGGATTGAGTTTTGCTTATTGTGGACAGGACGTATGTAAAACTTCTTCACGCACGCTTGACTAAGACTTGACGGGAGTAAGCTGGTGAATGCGTGACGAGAGTGTTGCGAAAAGTGTGATAGGGCGAGGCGAACGAAACTTGAGAGATATAAGTTAATAAAGATAGAAAGAGAGAGTTATGTTTCGTGAGTTTTACTTCAAAGTAGTCTAAAGCACACTCGTTCTTTTGTTTGAATCATGTTGTTTTCCTGCCTTACTGACTTCAACTTCTAGCAAATTCAACAAAAAAAAAAAAAAAAATTAAGAAAAAGAAGAAACTACAAATCATTCGAAGTGGCACCGCTCAACTCGATGCACCCGTCGGACAATCTTTTCGTTGGTTCAATACCGTTTTTTATTACTTTATATTTAACATTTAGGAGTCATCCATTAATTGTGAGGATTTGAGCAGCTGTTTGATTCTCTACCCCGCAGATAATACTTGGTGGGGTTCTATACTACCCAAAAACTATGCCTTAAGCTTAGGTATCTCATTACAGCCCCATTCTTTGGGATATTTCGTGATTTTTTTCCCTTTTCGGGCCCCCAGTGATTAATGGCCAACGCCTTACTGGGTGCGATAAATAGAATGGGTACAAGCAAAAAACATAATTAAGACAAAACTACAGACTATTTGTACATATAAAAAGTTGCAGCTGTGTGGTTACGGCAGTAAAGAATAAAGCCAGTCCCTCTCTTCCTGTGGCTGTCGTAAGAGGCGACTAAGGGATAACACAGTTCCACTACCACCTCGGAACTTAAAAAGCCGACCGGTGGCGGGATACCCATCCAACTGCTGGCTTTGAAATACACAGGCCGAAGACGGGCAGCAGCGTCTTCGGTGCGACAAAGCCAGTACTGCGGTCACCAACCCGCCTGCCCAGCGTGGTGACTATGGGCAACACACATGAGTTCACGCCATTTTTGGCGGGAACTCGTTGAGTCCTATGTCCAGTAGTGAACTGAGATAGGCTGAAGTGAGTGTGAGTGAGTGAGTGAGTGAGGGAGTGAGTGAGTGAGGGAGTGAGTGAGTGAGGGAGTGAGTGAGTGAGGGAGTGATACAAAAAGTTAGTCAAATAGAAGCAGGAGTTACTACTTTAGAAACAATATACAATATTTCTTTCTATGTAATTTAATTACTTACTAATATATTATGTTATTTAATAATACACCCATAAAACTTAACACCATAAAATAGTTTGAAAATATTTAGTATAATCAATTATATTAATCTTACCTAAGCGAATGTTCGAGAGGCGGTGGGCGTTGCTCTAACAAAGATCGTGGACGACCGCGTGTTTGACGCGACGCGATACGTTGAGGTACGTTTGATAATGCCTGATGACGTAGACGACATTAACATACATGTTTAGCACAATATTGATGATAACACTTTATTTATAGACATCGATTATGGAGATAAACAAATATTATCTTTTGTTTACAAAAAGAAATTACAACGAAAAAGCGCGCATTTACTAATTCATACAATAAATATTATGTGAAACGGAAAAAAACAATTAATAAAACGTAGTAAAGGTATCTATGATAATAATTTTTAAACCGCTTTTAACCGACTTCAAAAAAGGAGTATGTTGCTCAATTCGACCTCATATTGTTTTTTTTTCTATGGATGTTCGGGGATAACTTCGTCGTTTATGAAACGATTTTGATAATTCTTTTTTTTTTTTGTTAGAAAGGAGATATCCCAGTTGTGGTATCATGATAAGGAAACCAGGATCTCCACGATGCCCAGAGAAATCGAGGAAAAGAGGGAAATCCTTGAAAATCCACATAACTTTTTACTGGATGTACCGATTTAGATGATTTTTGATTTGTGTGGTCATATTTAAATTTCATCGAGATCTGATTACAACTTATGGAGTAATATTTGATAATGCGTATTTACTTGACTATTTTTTCGTCTACCTACGTTGTATTACTTGTCGATGTAATTGAAGTCGGTTTTTTTCGTTTGCCAGCAAACACAATTATTATATCTTTTATCATTCGTTACATTCTTTGGTTTACTTACACGATTTAATTTTTAGATTAAGTTCTATTAATACAATTTACATATAACCTTTTTCTGGTTTTTCTGATTTTTATATAAATACTTACTCCATCATCGTCTAACTCTTGACTGTTACAGTGGTTGGGCGGGTTCGAATACTTTTGTAGGAGTTCTATCGCTAAACGTTTGCTCATGTCTTGTTGAAAAAATGCGTGCTGAAATCAAAAACAAAAAAATGTTATCAAAAATATAACTAATATATGTATACCTGGCACTGTCTTGTTGGCTGGCCTGGTCTTTCCTGGCACCTATTATGCTAAAATAAATAATTACTGGAAGGGAATGGTGCTGATAGCCGAAATACAGGCTATGCCTAGTTCGGTTACAGATGCTAATCTCATTACCTCTGATATTGTTACCACATTATCATTGTAATATAGTTCTAAGTTTGTGAAATCAACATATTATTATTATTATTATATGTTATATACATATATATGTATGTATGTTATAGGTAAATATAGGAAATGAGTATAACAAATCACGTTTAATAGGAGTTACCATTGTTGAAAGCGAATATAAAAACGGGTCTTAGAGTAAGTCCTTGTGGAATTCCATTAATGTGTATTAGAAAGAAAAATATTTCATAAGCTTTTATCTGGTATATAAAATGATCCACCATATAGCTTTATCAGCGACCGGTGCCAAAAGTAAGGTATTTTTTTACTCTCAGGGCAGATTTCCCTCCTCATATACTTTTTCCATACCACAGGCCTTATATCAAAGAGCCTTATATAAGGAGTTATCTCCATTAAAAATAAAATAGTCTTAATAGTAAGCCTTCCTTTTAATGATGTAATAATAATACATATCTTTATAATGATACTGTACAATAATGTTACCTGCAACAGTTTTTCAGCGGTGGGTCGTTTCTTAGGGTTCTTAGTTAATGCTAGTTTCAGAAATCCGTGAAATAGTTGAGACCAACGTTCCCTTTCTTTGAGTTGAGGCGGTTTGAATCCCGATTTAGACATTAAAAACAACACACGCATCGGATGTAGCTCGAACATCGGTGGCTGGAGTTCGGCTAACTCTGAAAATAAAAACTTTTATAATTTAAAATTGATTTGATAGAATTAATTTTGAATTAAAATATATAAACAGATTTCCATGTATATAAGATATTAAATCAAATATATGAAAATATGTTTATAATTGTTAGTAAAAGAAAATATTTTCATATATTTGTTTATTATTTTTTTAAATCAATAAAAACATTTTGTCTTTACTATGGAATTGGTATTTTTATTGAATTATTTTTCGTATTTTACTAAAAAAAAAATAATAATAAGGGCCTAGCCAGAAAAGCTAATGACTAGAGATTTTAATTATTTTTTTTTAACTGTTTTGTAGGATTAAAGTTTATTTTACAGATATGAAGTTTAATATCTTACCTATGGCTGTAATACCACACGCCCAAATATCACAGAGTTGATTGTAACCACCCTTCCTTTCTACAGCTGCTACCTGGAATGTTAAAAGTTTTCTTTTGTCAAGGAAAGTTTTATAATATATACTAATGTGATTATTTGTAGCTTAAGTAAGTAATTAATTACAGATTTACTTGTATTTGTAAGTATTGAATAAATAAATTATAGACAAGATAACACAGTGGGCCTAAACAAATCAATTCCTTACTAATATTATAAATGTGAATATAAGTTTGTTTGCTACGCTTTCACGCGAAAACTACTAAACCGATCATCATGAAACTTTGTACACATATTCTTGGAGGTATTAGAAGTAACATAGGATACTTTTTATTTAAAAAAAATCGATGCGAGCGAAGCCGCGGGTAAAGCTAGTTTGACATAAAATCGAGCGTAAAGTTAATACAATAATCATGTAGTCAATATACAATAGTAAAGTGAAAAATATAATCAACTAACTCATTTTAAAATCTTGTCTTACCGGGTAGTTTGTTACTTGTGGAATAATTATTAAAACTGAAGGTTTCACCTAATACCTAATTTCTGGGGCACAAGTGTACAGATAAACTTATATTGCATGTTATTTTATATGTAACTAGCTGACCCGGCGAACTTCGTATCGCCTAACAGTGACTTTTAAGTATTACCACAAATCTTTTGTATGGAAGTATAGAAAAGTGTTGTTTTTAGACTTTTTCAGGAAATTTAAATTTTTTTTTTTTTAATTTTTTCTCCGTAAGAACCATCCTCGTACTTCAAGGAATATTTTAAAAAAAGAATTAGCGAAATCGGTCCAACCGTTCTCGAGTTTTGCGCTTAGCAACACATTCAGCGACTCATTTTTATATTATAGATATCATAAAAACTCAAAAACTATCATGATTTTCCTGATTTTTATTTGACAAAAAACCTAATTTGGCCATTTTTTATACCTGTGTAGTTGCAAACATGTGGACAATGGGCCGCCTGATCGTAAACGATCACTGTAGCCTATAGATACATGCAATACCAGAATGATTGCTGTTGCCGACCTTACCTGACCCTCCCCATGAGCTCTCTACGTCACTCACAGAGGAACACAACACACTTGAGAGCACTGTTATTTAGCTGTGATCTTCTGTAAGGTCGAGGTTCCCAGTTGAGATGCTCAACATCTTGACTAAGTTATTTGTTGTGTCCTAATTAATTACCCTAATTCACGTACCTCAATTTTATATACAAATACATATGAATATATATAAAGATACTAGCTGACTCGGCAAACGTTGTCTTACCGCTAAACGCTATTTAAAAATAGGGCTTGATTTTAAAGGGTTGAAAATTTAGGGTTGTATGTATTTTTAATGTTGTATCATAAAAAAATAAAAAAAATTTACCTAAAAATTTAAAAAAAAATTGGGGTGGACTGCCCTTAACATTTAGGGGGATGAAAATATATGTTGTTCGAATCTCAGACCTACTCAATATGCACACAAAATTTCATGAGAATCGGTCAAGCCGTTTCGGAGGAGTTTATCTACAAACACCGCGACACGAGAATTTTATATATTAGATTACCTCAGGCGCCATCCAGTACGGTGTACCAATAAAGCTCTTTCTCTTATTGATGGTGGCCGTAATCTGTGCTGACACTCCAAAATCTGCTAATTTCACATCGCCGCATTCTGTCAGTAAAATGTTTGCGCCTTTTATATCCCTGAAATGTATAAATCATTAATATTAAACGACATTAAAATTAAAAAGGTCCTGATTTTCATTATACTTCAAGTTGACAAGGGGACTCCCCATTAAACTGCATATTTTATTTTATTCATGTGTGCTACCTCATAACTTTTTACTGGATGTACTTATTTTGATATTTTTTTTTTATATTTGAGCTTATCAAGTCCTGTTAAAGTGGAACGAGATCTAACTAGTAGTTTTTGAATTAGCCCTAATAATAAGTATTTGATGGACTTCGACTACGTAGACGATGATTCATTTGTGTAATTTTCAGTACACACAAATATTGTATCTTGTACTATGAGGTTCATTACAAATTCTTTAAAAATGATGGACGTATTACAAGTCAATTATTTTTTGTGCATTTTTATACATATATGTTAAGTAAGGTTTTAAATTCTATTTAAAATAATTGGAAACCAATTCCTATTAACCTTTTAGTAGTAGTACTAAATACTTTTTTTTGTTGATAAATTTGACTTTTCTAATCGCTACTAAAACTTATCATTAAAACTATATATATTAGCTGATAGTTTTACCCCTATCGTCATACACTGTAACATCATAAACAATCGTATTATATATATTACAATCTGATCTCAAGCAGAAATCGAACCCGCTGTGGATTACGTAAGTGGCGCGGTTAGGATATCTGCCATCTGATTCAAAAGACTAGTAAATACTTTTACGTCATCTTGTATCTGTAATATTTCAAGATTGAGTGAACTCACCTATGCATTTTTCCCATACTGTGTAGATATGACAGTCCCATAAGGGTCTCCTTGCACATATACGCTATTTGTAATTCTGTTAGGGGACCCGTTACGTGGTAGATGTCCTGGAAAGAGATAATATAAATTTATTTAAAGATTTAAAACAGTTGCAGACGTCACTTGTGTATTTCAATTTTTCTTTTACATTTGTAATTATTGTTTCCTTCCATTTTGTGTATGGTCAAAATTTGTTTTATTTTTATGTCTGTGACTTGTGTAATGGACATAAATAAATTTCTTTCTTTCTTCCTTTGTGTTGTACGGATGAAATTTGTATAAAAGAAAATCTTAAAAACCATCGATATATTAAAAAAAAATGGACAGCACAAAATTTGCCGAGTCAGCTAGCTTCTAATATAGGAAGTAAGAAATATAGTTTCAACATAATCTACAAGAATATCAAATCTTCCAAAATTACATCGATATTTGAATCATAAAACCATTATCATTAATCATTTCATTCTTTCCTCACTATTGTTTGTTATTGATGTTCTCCGTTCTATATTATGAGCAGAGTAGCAATCTTTACATGCCCGGCTTACATACGCGGCTACCCTCCTCCTACACGGAAAAAGAGGCCTATGCATAGCTGAATCAAAACACGCAGCTACGTGTTCGTCTGTTTGTGAATATGTAAGGGTTAATTTGGTTAGCATTTTAGCAGTCGTCATTTGAGCAACACGTGATTATTTCACAAGTACCCTTTAATCAAAATAAGGAGCCATCCATAAGTTAAGTCACAAAAATTTCTTTTTTTTGACCCCTCAACCGTCCTCGTTACTTACAATTAGATAGATTATATTTTGAAATGTGGTGTCATACAATTTTTGGACTCCTGTCCACCCTTTGCCACACTTTGTCGCCTCCCTCCCCACCCCCCTTAAAGTGTGACATAAATTATAGATGACCCATAAAACTTGAAAGTATATGCTAAAACGATTCCTTGTTTTGCACGTCAATGTAAAATGAAATGACGTATTTAACACTAAAATGTCATTGATTCTACTTACTTCTAAAGTAAATTAGCAAAATCATAAAGTGCGTTTTGGGTCCTATTGAAAGTCATGCATTCATTTGTAAAATAATCAATAACATTATATGAGTTTGTTACCTGCAAACTTCCACCCCCACAATACTCCATTGATATCCATAACTTATCCCTTCTAAGGTACGAGCCGTAGTACGCGACGATGTTCGGGTGACGACAATCCTTCATCATCAGGATCTCCTGCTGGATGATCGCGAAGTCATCACCCGGTTCTAACTTGATCACCTTGATGGCGGCAAGTTCACCGTTTCCGTTGAGACGTTTCGCCTGGAAAGAAGATATTTTAATTTACATTATGTTTTTACCGACTTCAAAAAAGGAGGTTCTCAATACGACTGTATTTTATTTGTATCTATTTTTACATATAATAAAATGGTAGGAAAGTCAAAACTGTACATTGAATATTTTTTTAAAAGAATACTTGGGGTGTGATCTACAATCGATACCGAAGCAAAAAAATATAGTTTTTAACCGACTTCCAAAAAAGGAGGAGGTTCTCAATTCGACTGTATTTTTTTTTATGTATGTTACATCAGAACTTTTGACCGTGTGGACCGATTTCGACAATTTTTTTTTAATCGAAAGGTAGTGTATGCCAATTCGTCCCATTTAAATTTATTTGAGATCTAACAACTACTTTTCGACTTATATCTGTTGCAGTCAGAACTCTTAACCAGTCAAAAGTACTATTGACTAGCGAAATCAGTCAAAAGTACTTTTGACTGGACAAGTTGGTCAAAAGTGGTTTTGACTGAAAATTATTGGTTATTAGTACTTTTGACTGCAAATTCGCGGTTAAAAATACTTTTGACTGACGCTGTCCGTCAAAAGTATTTTTAACTTCAAAAAAGCGTCAGTCAAAAGCACTATTAACTCGTTAGATGTGAATAAATTTAGTCAAATGATCCTGATAAACCATAATAAATTTATGCCCACGATCTTCTTGCGACTGCATGTCAATCAGATCGACTTGGCAGCGGCTGTTCATTTCAGTGTGCAGGATCGGTTTCTAAACCTGACCCATCCTTTTCTTGCTTTTCTTCCTTTGGCATACTTCGCACATTGATAAATATATATTAATCATTTCTTTTGTAATATTAGCGTACTTTTTTGCCGTTTCATTCTTAAGTCTGTCGCGACCACCATGCCCTATAGAAATATGAGCAGCATCAATAATGTCGTAGATTTCCTCAGCCGGCAAAAATATTTGACAGGTTCTGTGTTTGTAATTAATTTTTTTTATACCACAAACTTCAATGTGTTAAAGCGTTGTAGTCTACTGTACTGTAATGGTGTTTCCTTTTCATTAAATTTTGCTTCTTCCACATCCATTACAAACTTTTTAAATTTTTCTTTTGTCATCACATTGAAATGACTATCTTTCATATCTTCCATCGCTAAAATTCTTTGAAAAACGCCTTCTTTCTTTTCGTAGTCACTCATTTTTCTTCTAATATCAGCACGTTCTCCACTAATAATGAGTAATATAAAACCACTTTTGACGGAATCATTTAGTCAAAAGTACTTTTAACCAGCTCCATTGGGCAAAAGTACTTTTAACTGCTATTTTAGTCAAAAGTATTATTGACTAAAGCAAACGGTCAAAAGTACTTCTGACTGATTTTGCTAGTCAATAGTGCTTTTGACTGGTTAAGAGTTTTGACTGCAACATATCTAATAATGCGTTTTTACTTGACGCTTTTTTCGTCGACCTACGTTGTATTATACCGCATAACTTTCTACTGGATGTACCGATTTTGATAATTCTTTTTTTTGTTGGAAAGGGGATATCCCTAGTTTGGTACCATGATAACAAAACTAGGATCTGATGATGGGATCCCAGAGAAATCGAGGGAAACTCTCGAAAATTCGCAATAGCTTTCTACTGGATGTACCGATTTTGATAATTCTTTTTTTGTTGGAAAGGGGATATCCGTAGTTTGGTACCATGCTAAAGAAACTAGGCACTGATGATGAGATCCCACAGAAATCGAGGGAAACTCTCGAAAATCCGCAATAAGTTTTTACTGGGTGTACCGATTTTGATAATTTTTAATTTAATCAAAAGCTGATATTTATCATGTGGTCACATATAAATTTTATCGAGATCTGATAACTACTTTTTGAGTAATCTTTTATAACGCGTAGTTACTTGACAATTTTTTCGTCGATCTACGTTGTATTACTCGTCGATGTACTTGAAGTCGGTTTTTTTTTCGCGCGTTCGCTAGTTACCTCATAACTTTGTAGTGGGTGAACCGATTATGGTGATTTTTTTAATAGAACGCGGTGCTTGTCATGTGATCCTATTTAAATTTGGTCGAGATGTGACGAGTACTTTTTGAGTTATCTCTATAAATAATGAGTATTTATCTGACTATTTAACCGACTACGACTACGTCGGTTTTTTTATGTTGCGAGCAAACACAGTTATTGACATAATTATGTGTATGGAAAGACCTTAATGATAAATTTTAAGTTAAAAAAAAGTTTCACTTCAAAAAAGTGTGTGTGCCCAAGCAGAAGTGAAACTTGAAACTTGTAGCCTACGAGAGATTTTTTTCACGACAATTTAAAAGAAGCTTTACTTCAAAATTCTATTTATTAAGGATTAAGCGCTGTTTGTGATCATCAATTACTTGGACGAATCTTTTTGTCTCGTCGAAAATTTTCTGACAGTAATTGACAAATTGTTTCGCTAAAGAAAAATTGGAAAAATTACTTGTTTAATTTTGTGCTCATCATACTCCGGGCGCTACTCACAAAGGGGCGCACAATGCTCCGCAAAACAAAAAATTGCTGGACATATTACGTGGTTTTCGAAAGGGGGGGGGCAAAAGTACTGTGCCCGGGCGCGAGTTAAGCTCGCTACGTCACTGATAATGACCTGTTTTAACATAATATAATCTGTTCAAATCTATTCGTTAATATTTGAAGGATAAAATATACATTCAAAGTCAGATAATCCAACATGATTTGATCCGTCCTTGACGGAGGTTAGATAGTAATCGCTCTAACGAGGAAAACGAGAGGATTAAGAAAATTACCTCCACATTAGCAGCTTCAGACAGATTAGATCATAACATCGGAGATAAGGAGGTATAACAATGATGAAAAATTGAGCAAAGCAACTTTAATACAGATTGGGTTTTTAGTATGGCAAGAATTTTTTCTTTGAGCTGAAAAAGTTAATGATGAGATATCCATACCTATAATAAAACTATAACTATATATGTCTGTACATAGATAGTTAAGAAATAGTGTGGTCTTCAATGTGCCAATAGAAGCCTATAATACATTTTGTCTGTCTGTCTGTTTATTAGTTCGCGTATCATCCAAAAACTACCGAATTAAATTTGATGCTGTTCGCAGTTGTATTGGTCGAACTAAAAATCTGGTGTGCTTCATATAAATATCCCGCTTTGAATCTGAGATATTGAAACTTCACACAATAATATTATGATAAATTTTGCGGGAAAAAATTTGCTTTAAAATAATATCGTCATTTATGGTAATTTTTTCTTTGAAAGATTTTGAGATTTGATTTTTTTAAATAAAAAGAGTAACAAATATACAAACACGTTACTTCGCTCAATATAAGTATTTTATATTAGCAGGTATATATTTGTTTTTATCACGCTTCAGCCTGTAAAAACTGCTGGGCATATGCCTCTTTGCCCACGTAGGAGAAAGATCGGAGCTTAATCCACCACGCTGTTCCAATGCGGGTTGGCGGATATAATCCCTACTATGAGTAACGATCGCTATCATGTGTACATGATAACAACCGGGACCGACAGCTTAACGTGCCCTCCGAACGTAACTAAGAACCAGACCGGAAATAAAGATTTGTATAAACACAAATATCCACTCCGAGCGAAAATCGAACCCGTGACCGCTCGGTGTTTATGCGCCGCCGAGACGGCACACGCACCATTACACCAGAGCGGTCGTCGGTCGTCGTTGCTTTTATTGACATCACTTAATTTTCGTTTTAATGGTTTATACCTTTAATTTTCAATTTTCCGTGAATAACTGAGGTAGGGCACAGCAGGAATTTCCTGCTCAAAATATGGAGCAGCCCGACTGGGGTAGTACCTCGACCTTACAGAAGATCACAGCAAAATAATACTGTTTTCAAGCAGTATTATGTTCCTGTTGGTGAGTAAGGTGACCAGAGCTTCTGGGGGGATTGGGGATTGGGTCGGCAACGCGCTTGCGATGCTTCTGGTGTTGCAGGTGTCTATAAGCTACGGTAATCGCTTACCATCAGGTGAGCCGTACGCTTGTTTGCCGACCTAGTGACATAAAAAAAAAGAATAAATAGTATTAAAGGTTACAAGGGACGGATATAAATCCCCGATAGGATGTTAGTACGATATATACGATACGAGTACTTGAACGCTTATATGTAAATAATTTTAGATGGTTTATTAGGTTCGTCTTTAACATACTTGGCGATAGGTCTTAGTTTTTATTCTATTTTTAATTATTTTTATTTAGATTTAACTTCACTTCAGCCTATCGCAGTCCACGGCTGGACATAGGCCTCCCCAAGTTCGCGCCAGACATCCCGGTTTTCCGCAATCCTAATCCAGCCTACACCGGCAATCTTACGTAGATCGTCGGTGAAGAGCTAATATATTTGTCCAGTTTCTGTGTGTTTTATATAATATATATCCATTTATTATGATATTCAGTTATCTGGTCCTTATTCCTTTATCGTGGACCTATAGCAGATTTCCTAGTTTGGGACTGTGTATGATATTATCATTTCTAATTATCGGGTATATACAAGAAAAGCCACGAGACATTGCTAATAATATATATTTTTGAAATGTGCTATATTGAGCCCTTTCATGCCTTGGCATCATAATAATAATAAAATTTTTCAGTACTCAGACAGACTACTTCAGAGTGATGACTTAATGTCCAGTAGAGGGCGCCACGTTGTGACACTATATAGCCTATAACCAGCGGACGGTTAAGACGCTTCTATTGATACCTCATTTGTCTCAATATGAAAAGAAGTTTGGGAGATAAGAGGGAACAGATAAACAAATACAAACATAGACTGCTAAAATTATAACCCCCCTTTTGGTTTTGCCGTAGTCGGGTAATTAGATGCAGTTTTCACGCTTATAACTCTGGAAAGTTTATATATACCTGATGTTAGAATCTGATGTACGTTTCATCTTGATACCCCATAAGGAAAATTTGTTATTGCTCTATAAATTATAGTAAAAGCGTAGCTAAATCTATTTGTTCACACATTTACCGAAGGTAAAACGGTGGAGTTCGGCTAATCTCAGGTAAATTAACGGTACACAAGACCACGGTACCGCGTAAAAAACCCTAGGTACGTTAAGAATTAAAATCAAATTTATATTCTCAACACTGTGCTCTATGTCACGAGCAAATACAACACCAGTCATGAACGAGTTTTACACACACGTAGTATTCCGTACCTATGTAATATGTAAAAATAAAGATTTTTTTCTCTTTTAAAGGTTTGTAAAACTGAAAATGTAAGTATATGCGATTTAATGGGAAATTAAAATACCATACCATATTACAATACTCATCATTAAAAAAACGAGTGTGCTTTAGACTACATGACTGAAGTAAAACTTCTTTAGTGATAGGCCTGCACTATGTCCTAGATATACGAAACGTAACTGGCTATGAGAGAAAGAGAGTAAGAAAACGTGTGCTCGCATCTCTGTCTTGCTCCGTTCACCTCGTCCGATCACACTTTTCGTAACGCTCTCGTCATGCATTCACCAGATAACTCCCCAAGTCAAGCATGTGTAAAAAAGTTTTACTTCCACAAACCAAAGGTCTATTATTATCTATATAATTTATTTAAAGTAGAGTGAACAATCAAAAAATTATACCACGTCTACAGTCAAGAGTACAGTATATATAGCTGTTTTGAAACTAACCATAATTAGGTTCCTAATATCACGGGCAGTAAAGCAACTGCAGCAGAGCTTAATTCTTCGTAATATTAAAGAGAGTAAGGATGAATCCTATTGACTCAACTTGATTTGAATGAACCTGTAAACGTCCGACAACTGGGCATAAGCCACTTCTCCATAATATAGAACAAAGTTTGAAGCTAACTGCGGCATCTTCACTGCACGTTAGCGGAAATTTTCCCTATTATGAGTAGTGATCGCTATCAGCTGTCCATGATAACAACCTGGGCCAACAGCTTTACGTACTCCAAAGCAAGGTGATGAGACCCACAAGAACATAATTATATGTAACTCAAAAAATTAATTTGTACAAATACAGACGAAATAAAGGAGGAGGTTACTCAATTCGACCGTATATATATATATATATATATATATATATATATATATATATATATATATATATATATATATATATATATATACTTTTTTTATGTATGTTCGGGGATAACTTCTTCGTTTATGAACCGATTTTGATAATTCTTTTTTCGTTGGAAAGGAGATATCTCTGGTGTGGTACCATGACAAGGAAACCAGGATCTGATGATGGGATCCTAGAGAAATCAAGGGAAACTCAAAAATCCGCATAACTTTTTCCTGGGTGTACCGATTCTGATAATTTTTAATTTAATCGAAAGCCGATGTTTATCATGTGGTCAGATTTAAATTTCATCGAGATCTGATTACAACTTTTGGAGTAATCTTTGATAATGCGTATTCACTTGACTGTTTTTTCGTCTACCTACGTTGTATTACTTGTCGATATAATTGAAGTCGGTTTTTCTTCGTTTGAGAGCAAATACAATTATTACTTGAAAGTTGATGTGAGTGCGTGTAAATTAGAGCGAGATATGAGAAGTAGTTATTAAGTTACCTTTAATCATGTGCATTTATATCAAAGTATATTTTTTTATCTGAGAACAAAAACAATTATTAAACAATTATTATGTTACGGAACCCTAAAAGGTACATATTCGAACACATAATAGCGGCACGAGATCGCAAATAACGAACGCCGACGCGAAATTAATTAGTGAGTAGATGAGATCTTTGACCTCCCACCTTGACCTCAGCGACACGTGGTGAACAACGTTACTAATTGACTATTTATCTATTATATTATAAGTCTGAAAACATTTCAGGTTTTCTAACTATAAAACTAGTAAGTAGCATAAAAAAAAGGAAAAAAACCGTAGTCGTAAATAATTGTCTTAATTATTAACCTACATAATTAAATATGTATATATATAGGTATATATCGCATGCTTAATGGAAAATTGACTCATTAGTACATAGGTCAGAATTAAGTTATGTACAGTGACAGGCTTCTATAAACGCCATCTATCGTCTACCGTTTGAATTATGTCGAAGTTACAAATATTCAACGCTCCAGAGGTATATCCGTCTCTTTCACTCTTTGGGATTTTTCGTTGTGTTTGCGCGGAACAACGACTCATGCCAGTTTGTGTCGGGCTCTTGCGGAATAAAGTTGTTATTATTTTATTGAACGAAGACCGAATCGTTGTTGAGCGTTTTTACTACTAAATTTAAAGGTAAGTTATATCAAATTTCGTAATTTAGTACTGACGAATTAAATTTTAGGCTACTTTATTGCTAATTTTATTTATAAGTTATATGGAACATTACTTCTTAAGACAGTTTATCATTAAACTTTATTATATTTTTCGTGGCCCATTAGGACTTGAGGCAGTTTACTATTAAAATGTAACCATTACTTAATGTAATACTTTTTGATATTCAAGTATAAGTCTGTTTACTACTAAAAGTTATTGTTATTTAGGAGCCGTTATATTAGTTGAGTCTTTGTTTGAATAAAAATAATGAATTATAATGCATATTTTTTTTCAGTGCCTGCAAATTTTTATATTAAGTCTGTGTACTACTAAAAACAAATTACAATAAAAGTATGTACAAAAGGCTTATAATATTACTGTTTATGTTATAGGGTGACAATGCCATTCAATAGGTCCAAAAAGATGATAGAGCTTGTTGAGGCTCAAAATCATTCAGATCATGCAACACAATCTGAAGGACACGAATCAGTGCCTACAACTAAAGTTACGGTAACTATCTTAAATGACTTCAAGACTTCAAAAATTGTGTGTATGATATTTGTTTTTTTTTTTTTTAATACCAAAATACTTATTTCTTGTTGTAGATGTTACGTGATATAACAAACAAGCCCGAAAATCAGTGTTACTCAAACCTTCAGAATTATTTTGATATTATGATGCATTCTTCGGCAACTTCACATTCAGTCTATAATGAAAATCACCTTCATAACACAACATTAGTCCATGATTGCACTGACGAGATAATATATTCTGAACAAAGCGATGTCGATTTAAGTGATCAAGATCCAACATACGAAGTTCCGAGTACAAAAAAAAAACAAATACCAGTACACCCTAGTCCGTTAAAGTCATCAAGTAGTTCATCATCTTCTTCGTCTTCCTCGTCCTCATCGTCTTCAGAATCTTCCAGTGATAGTTCCGATACAGAATCCTTTAATGGACAGAGTAAAACACAAGTAAACGTCACTCAGGTAACCGCAGAAAAGGAATCCAAACAAAGAAACACTGATGCATCTATAACGACAGATATTTCAATAAATCAAAAATTCAGTGCAAATACTACATCACAAGAAGAAACAAAGAAAGGAAGAAAACGCAAGCGAAACGAAGAAAACTGGAAACAGAATAAAGCAAAAAGTCTAAGAAATACTGGAAAGCAATATATTAGTAAGACAAATAAAACAATCAAATCTCGTTCTGTTCAACCACCTTGTGGTGTTAAATGTAGGCTCAAATGCTATGAAAAAATAACTGCAGAACAAAGACAGATAATTTTTGATATGTACTGGAATCTCGGCCAGGTTAATGCTCAAAGATCCTTTATTATGTCTTGTATGAGCAATATAACCCCAAGATATAAATATACAAATGCACGCAATCCCAGGAATTGCAATCAAGCATTCCACTTCTTAGTGAACGGGCAATCAGTACGTGTCTGTAAAACATTTTTTATTAAAACCTTAGATATTTCGGATCGTGTTATACGTACTGTAAAAGAGAAAATAGATAAACACGGAATTTTAGCACAAGATCAGAGAGGGCAGCACAGCAATCATATAAAGATTGATGAACAACTACTCTCCGACATTAAACAGTTCATAGATGGGATACCGAGGATTGAATCCCATTATATTAGGCAATATTCTACTCGTGAGTACATTGATGGAGGGAAAACAATTTCAGATCTTTTCAGGGACTTTGTAGAAGCTCAAAATAAAAACAATAAAGCAGCTGGTAAATACTGTACATTTTATAAAATATTTACACAAGATTATAATATATCATTCTTCCGACCAAGAAAAGATCAATGCGATTTGTGCTTACAATATACAAACTCTACGCCAGAACAGAAATTATTACTTAATGAGTCGTATGATACCCACTTAGAAGAAAAAACATTAAGCCGCCGAGAAAAATACAATGACCGCTGTAAAATAGATAATAAAAATAAAGTTCTTGTATTCGATTTGCAAGCTGTTCTGCAATCTCCTAAAGGAGATACCTCAGGATTTTATTACAGATCAAAATTAAATAGTTATAACTTCACAGTGACGTCTTTAAACAAAAAGGTTGACGGCCAGCTAAAAGATTCGTATGATGATGTACAATGTTTCTTTTGGAATGAGACTGATGCTAAGCGTGGGGCCAATGAAATTGGATCTTGTTTACTAAAAGTTTTTGAAAAGTTGTCGGCTGAATCATCAAATGATAATAGGTGTAATTTAATTCTATATTCAGATAATTGTTTCGGTCAAAACAAAAATAAATTCATAGTAGCTCTTTACCTATTTGCAGTCACTCATCTTAACATTCAATCTATCACTCATAAATTCCTAATAAAAGGCCATACCCAAAATGAGGGTGACAATATTCACAGCCTCATAGAAAAAGAGATAGCAAAAAATTTAAAATCTGGGCCAATATATTCTCCTCACCAATATATAGCCATAATAAAAAATGCAAAGAAGTCTGGCAAGAAATTTTCAGTACATGAACTGACATTCGAATCATTTATAGACTTGAAAAAACTTCAAGAAGATTGGGGTCCTAACTTTAATAAAACCAAAGACGGAAGAACGGTATTATGGAATGACCTGAAGGTGATAAAAGTTAACAGAGATACACCTTTTTCATTTTTCGTTAAAAATTCTTACAAAGAAAACGAATACCAGGAAGTAAGCATTAGAAACAAAAGAAAGAAAATGCTGCCTCTGAGTGAAATTATACTTACTAATGTCTACACACAAAAACAAGAGCTAAGTGAAAATAAGAAGAAAGATAAAAAGAAGAAAGTTACGGGTTTCTGTAAAGAGCTCACTATAGACGGCGCCACGGTTCGCTTAAACCGTAATTTAAAATTATCATATCGAAAATTTCGCTCGAGCGGGTGTATCGTTCCATAGCTTAATTGGCTAGAGCGCCGACACGGTACGTCGGAGACGCGGGTTCGAACCCCGCTGGAGCGGTCAATTTTTGATATGATATTCAAAAATGTTTAGAATTCCTAATGTGGGTAACACAAAAATAAAATCTTAGATATTAAAAATAGCACGGTGTCGTCTCCTGTCAAAGATTTTCATTGTAATATGAAACTTTGAATAGTTACGGGTTTCTGTAAAGAGCTCACTATAGACGGCGCCACGGTTCGCTTAAACCGTAATTTAAAATTATCATATCGAAAATTTCGCTCGAGCGGGTGTATCGTTCCATAGCTTAATTGGCTAGAGCGCCGACACGGTACGTCGGAGACGCGGGTTCGAACCCCGCTGGAGCGGTCAATTTTTGATATGATATTCAAAAATGTTTAGAATTCCTAATGTGGGTAACACAAAAATAAAATCTTAGATATTAAAAATAGCACGGTGTCGTCTCCTGTCAAAGATTTTCATTGTAATATGAAACTTTGAATAGTTACGGGTTTCTGTAAAGAGCTCACTATAGACGGCGCCACGGTTCGCTTAAACCGTAATTTAAAATTATCATATCGAAAATTTCGCTCGAGCGGGTGTATCGTTCCATAGCTTAATTGGCTAGAGCGCCGACACGGTACGTCGGAGACGCGGGTTCGAACCCCGCTGGAGCGGTCAATTTTTGATATGATATTCAAAAATGTTTAGAATTCCTAATGTGGGTAACACAAAAATAAAATCTTAGATATTAAAAATAGCACGGTGTCGTCTCCTGTCAAAGATTTTCATTGTAATATGAAACTTTGAATAGTTACGGGTTTCTGTAAAGAGCTCACTATAGACGGCGCCACGGTTCGCTTAAACCGTAATTTAAAATTATCATATCGAAAATTTCGCTCGAGCGGGTGTATCGTTCCATAGCTTAATTGGCTAGAGCGCCGACACGGTACGTCGGAGACGCGGGTTCGAACCCCGCTGGAGCGGTCAATTTTTGATATGATATTCAAAAATGTTAAGAAGAAAGATCTGAGAGAGTTACTGGAAAAAAAATTGATCCCAAATTTTTATTCCGACTTTTATAACTCTATTCTTTAATAGTGTACCTACATTATAGTATTATATAAAATAGCAATTTTAATATTGGTTGATATTATATATTGATTGTTATTACTACCAAAGTTAATCCAAAGAGAAAGGTCCTTTAAATTTAACTAAGTATGTTCGTTTTAGAAATTTTTATTTTATGTTTTCTAGTGATTTAAATAAGACTGATCATGACAATAATATTTTATTTAATTTGTAAGATAACAAATGTGGGTATATTTTAAGTAATTTTATAAGAACTGCTAGATTTTTAAATAGGGTAAGGCAATTTTGTTTTATAAATTCAGTAATTAACCGACTTGATTTTGATATTGATAAATAAGACTGAAAAAATGTATGCTGCTTAGAAGTTTTTTTATGTTTTTTTTTATTTTCTATTTCTATGTTGTTTTGAAAAATACTGCAATAAAAGGCTATATAGATATATACACTTATGTATTTCATTTAAATAATTGAAAATGGCCGATATTTAGTTATTCACTATCTGCTCATTTTGAAAAAAGTGTCACAATATCTGAACGTGTTTTACTATATTAATCATGTACAGACTAAATACTAAATGAGTCATTATAAAAAATAAATATTTTAAAATGAAACAAACTTAAAACTCGATAGAACAATTGCATTAATAATATTTGCTTTACTTTTAATGAAAAACTGACTTAACTTGAAAACTATTTTTTTTAATAAAAAAAATGATAGCATAATATAATATTTTTGGCATTTCTTTCACGCAGATTTGATCACTACTTTATCAAAAGTTAAAAAAAACAATCAGTCGTGATTATTAATCATCAGTATTCATTTTATGCATCAAGAAGTAGGATGAGTCGTCTTAGCAAAATCTTCTTTTGCGATTTCCCAAAATATGAGTTTTTTTTAGTTAAGTCAGTATTCCATTAAGCATGCGATATGTATATCTCTCACGGTCAGTTTTGGACTCGCCAACGAATTAGAGAAAATAAGTTTTAGTTCGCAATTTGAAGCATGCAGTGTTGAAAATAATACGCCTCTACGTTTTCAAAATAAAAATTTAAATAAAAAAGGCGTGGGCACTTAAGAGCCCATGGATGTTAAAACTTATATAAAAAAAAACTATAAAACTAGAGTAAGGTACAACCAACGGCTCAAAAAAGGATGACAATATTGTGTCTGAAGACAAAAATCAATCACAAAACATAGACGGACAAACGGGTTGACAACACGCTTGCAATGTTTCTGGAGTTGCAATTACATCAGAAACTTTGTAGTATAAAAAAATACATATCGACAAAAATGTTTATTATCTAGACAATGATTTTATTTAGCGGAAATGGAACACTACGACTGCTAGGGCTAGATTCAGTTGATGTGCGCCTGCAGTATTCGTGAATGGTGAGTAAGGTGACAAAAGCTCCTGAGGGTGGGGTGTCGAGTTGAATATATAAGCTGCGATAATCGCTAACCATCAGGTGAGCAGTAAGCTTGTTTGATGTTCGTAGTATGTTAGTATAGTTATATAGAAAAGGGATGTCAATAACTCGTCATGAAACCATGAGCAATTATAGGACCAAATGGCTACCCTATATAAGTAATTGTTTTGTATACAAGATGCACTATTAGAACTTAAGATTTGAAAAAATAAATAAGAGTTTACACAGTGTTTACATTTTTCTATCTTTTGTTAAACGATGGTCGTTAGTTCAGTTGAAATGTACAACTCTTTACAAAATAAAAACGAGGTCATCCTATCATAAGCAGCTACGCTTAAGACGGACATTTTTAAATTACATTTCGAAAACGCCTTTTAGCAGGATTTGAACCATATGTCGAAGATTCCGAAAAACAACAAATATGCTTGCCTAAATCGTGAAGTACACGTCTGTTACCCGAACATCTGTTTTGAGCAGAGATCGAAGCCACAATCGCTAGACCAACCAGGCAACCAGTAATTAGTTGGACCAAAAAATCAGACAGTAAGAAACTACTTATACTATTTCACTTCCCTGACATTACAGCACAAAATAATATCGATTAAAACGACAACAGAATCGGGTGAAAGTTAAAAAAAAAAAAAAAAAGCACGTAGGAGACCTAAACTTTTTCTAAAAACAAATACCCAAGCGGACCACGCGAAGTTTTCACTGACTCTCAATAAACACACTAATTCGTATATAAATATAGTTGAAAATGCCTTGAAACCGTGCGAAGTAGCCAACACGTCAAGACTGAAATAAAATTTTAATCGTTCAGTCAGCTTGTTAGTTTAAAAGGTCGCAGTGAAATTAAACATAAGAACAGAAGACATGCGATGTAATTACGAGAAACAATTACCTGAGACAATTATTTTTAATACATCATGTGCTTAGGTATTATTAATACTAGTCATCTGTACAAATAAATAAAATTGGAATGTCCGTTTGTAATATTAAAATAAACGCTTTTACTAAATGCATTTATGTATACACGGTAAATATACCAAAATAGCATTGTTTACAAAAAATTTTCTGTCTGTCTGTCTGTTCCGGTTAATCTCTAAAACGGCTGGATCGACTTTGATGGGTCTTTCATTGGTAGGTAACTGATGTAATAAGGAGTAACTTAAGCTACTATTATTTTAGAAATTTATTTATTTTATAACTCTTGGAACTAAACAATAACTTTTTTGTTAAATTCCACGCGGAGGAAGTCGCGGGCACAGCTTAGTAAATAATAAAATCAGCTTTTAAAGAAAAACCAACTATACTTTGTGGGTAATTATGTCCTATGAAAGAGGGAACAGCAGATTATTGTACTCAAAATCTGGATCAGCACTACTGGGAAAGTACTTCAACCTTACAGAAGATCACAGTCAAATAACATTTCTCTCAAGTGGGTTTGTATCCCTGTGTTGAGTAAGGTAGCCAGGGCCTCTGAATAGTCGAGGGCTGGCTCGGCAACAGGCTTGCTATGCTACCGGTGGTGTAAGTGTCCAATGATTAAGGTAACCGCTTGCCATCAAGCAGACCGTGTACTTGTTTGACATCATATTAAAAAAAACACTCAAATACATAATAGAATAAACTTAATTTAAATTTTGTTACTTTTTAAATCAGTTAATATTTATGACTAATACTATTTTATATTTAAAATTAACGATCCTAAAGTCAAAACAATTAAACCCACCTAATGACAAATAATATAAATATTTCTTAATGTAGGTATATATAATTTAATACAAACACATTCTAACTTTATCAATCAATATTATAGGTAGTATGTATGAGTCTAGAACAAAAAGTATGTACATAAATAGCGCGATTACATCTGTCCGTACATGTGCTGGGCTCGTCTCATACCCTCGCCAACAGGAAGACGACAAGTGGTGATTCAGATGTTACTTAGGGTTACTAGATTTAATAATATTGAAACTTTTTGCTGTAAGCATTTTTAATTTTTACCTAGTCGTTTGTTTTTTTTTTTTTTTGTTGCATATTATTTTAAACTGTGTAGAATCAGATGTTTTGGTCAATGTAACTGATGGAAAAGATACGAAGGAAATTGATAAAAGTGGTGGAGTATACAAACTTCCTATATTTGTAATTTTGTAATTAAAAAAGGAGTAGTCGTTTAATACTTGCTTTGATTGGTACATGATATGTGACGTCATTAAGACATAAAAATGGCGACATATAAAATCATTTTCGAGAATTTCATTTTTAACACATTAATTTAAAATGATCTTTTAAGAGACATTTAAGTTCGCACATTTTCATACACATTTTTGTTGTACTATTATTTTTTGTCATATTAAAGGACTATTAATAAAGTAGCACATCCCTATTCTAGGGTCATCGAACTTGACAATTTGATGTTAGTTTTAACACTTGGCGTATTGTTTAATCTTTTTTACTTAACTGGCTGCTACTTGCAAGTTGAAAAAAATCACAATCCCGTTAAAACAAGTTAAAAAGAAGTTATCCGGGTTAAGCCGACATATAGAATCTTAATATATATATATATTTCTTCTGTGCGTGTGTTTATAACCAAACTCCCCCTAAACGGATTTGGTTAAAAATTTGTACATATATAATAATTATATTTCTATAGGTGGCGTTGCTATCGGCATGTCAGCAATCGAATTTGGTAGCTGTATTCCGGGCAGAATAGCGTCTGCGGGTGCGCTAGTTTTTTAAGAAAAATAAAGTGCTAAAACATATAACAGTTATATGTTACTGCTTTGAATGGAATAGTAACGTACTACTGTAATATATATTTATTTTCATTATCAAAATTAAATAAATAGATATGTGTAACATACACACACGGCTCTCTGTTCCTTGTCGTTGCTTAGATACTTGTTTTAGGTATCAGACGATTGATATTACTACATTTTTTTAATAATAATTATACGTAACTATAAATAATACATACATAAATAAATATATATTATTTATATATAAATAATATACATTACGCCCAGACTCGGGGTAGAAAACAAAGCAGGAAAATAGAATGCACACGAACCGGTTTATCTACTTTTAAATAAAATTAAAAAAAAAATTATTTAAGTAACTGTTTATTTAAATATTTAATATAACCGCTTAATAATTACGTTAATGAATTTAATTATTCAATACTGATACGACGGTGATTACGGCGCTCTAAAAGTTTCGACAAATGCAATGTTTACGAACGAGACGGAAAAATATAATAAAACAATAAACGGCACAAACGTACACAAATAAATGTTACTACTGTTAGATATAGCGTTTAGAACATATATTCCAGTTTTTCCATTGTTTTTTATATCTGGAGTTTCGGATTGATAATATTTACAAGCAGGAGCAGCACGACTGGGGTAGTGCCTCAACCTAACAGAAAATCACAGCTAAATAATATTGCTTTCAAGCAGTTTTGTATTCCTATGGTGAGTAAGGT
Source organism: Melitaea cinxia (assembly GCF_905220565.1). NCBI lineage: Eukaryota > Metazoa > Arthropoda > Insecta > Lepidoptera > Nymphalidae > Melitaea > Melitaea cinxia. The sequence goes on along the minus strand of NC_059421.1, from coordinate 8,289,018 downwards.
GACCAGAGCTCCTGAGGGCGAATTGAGGGTAGAGTTGGCAACGCGCTTGCGATGCTCCTGATGTTGCAGGCGCCTTTTAGCTACGGTAATCGCTTACCATCAAGTGAGCCGTGCGGTTGTTTGCCGACCTAGTTGTATAAAAAAGAACAACACTGTAAAAGGGGTGCGCGAAAGCTCCTAAAACGCAGGTGGATTGCTCCTAAAAAACAGATGATGGTTCGAATCCCGCACGGGATGGATATTTATTTGTATTTGTACAAATTTTTTTTTCCAATTTGGAGGACGGACATGACCAGACCTGGTCCTCATAGAGCTTGCCGGATCTGGCATGCCTCATTCTATCCTGGTCCGGTCCAGATTCATGATCTGGTTGAGCCTGATCTTTTTTCTAGTCGGGTGGTCACACCGTGCCTCAAACGAAATATATTATATTTATTCATCTTTATTAGCGAAAACCATTTCATTATTATTTTATTTATATTTGTTCGAGCAATCCACATAATAATTGTGTTTGCTTGCAAACGAAAAAAAAACCGACTTCAATTACATCGACAAGTAATACAACGTAGATCGACGAAAAAATAGTCAAGCAACTACGCGTTATCAAAGATTACTCAAAGAGTAGTTATCAGATCTCGATAAAATTTATATGTGACCACATGATAAACATCATCTTTCGATTAAATTAAAAATTATCAAAATCGGTATACCCAGTAAAAAGTTATTACGGATTTTCGAGAGTTTCCCTCGATTTCTCTGGGATCCCATCATCAGATCCTGGTTTCCTTATGACAGTACCAAACTAGGGTAATCTGCTTGCCAACAAAAAAAGAATTATCAAAATCGGTACATCCAGTAGAAAGTTATGTGGTATAATACAACGTAGGTCGACGAAAAAAGCGTCAAGTAAAAACGCATTATTAGATATAACTCGAAAAGTAGTTGTTAGATCTCAAATAAATTTAAATGGGACCAATTGGCACACACTACCTTTCGATTAAAACAAAATTTGTCGAAATCGGTCTACCCGGTCAAAAGTTCTGATGTAACATACATAAAAAAAAAAAAAAAAAAAAAAAAAATACAGTCGAATTGAGAACCTCCTCCTTTTTTGGAAGTCGGTTAAAAAATACAATCGAATTAAGAATCTTTTCCATTTTTTTTTCAAAGTTATAACATACACAAAGTTACTAGCTTAATAATTTATCTATAGGTGTCAATAATAGTTGACGAGAATCTAGTAAATTCATCCATTACGTGGGTGTCGCTACCAGTTTAGGCATTGTCAATGGCGCACTGGTTCGATGTCCAGGCAAGGTCAGCAGACAAAGCGTGAAAGTGAACGTTACTCGTGTAATGGGACTGTTCAGACTTCCTCGCACTTAATCGTTATTATTCGGATGGATACGCTTGTGTTACATTCAAATTAATAAATAAAAATAAGGCACCGAAATATATCTAAGTGCAAAAAGTTTAGAACAGCTGCATCAAACTGGTCAAATATTTTTTTATAGCAGCCGGATTGGGAAAGTACTTCAACCTTATCAAAGACAATATCTAAATGATATTGCTTGTAAATAGTGTTGTGTTCCTGTGGTGAGTGAGGTAACCAAAGCTCCTGGGAGGGTGGGGGTGTAGGGTCGACAACGCGCTTGTAATGCCTTTTTTTTTACGTGGCGAAAATCCATCATGGATACCCGCCAGCGCGGGGGCGCCAGAGGGTTATGTCAGACTCCTACTGACTAAAAACCACCACGTGTGAGCAGTCATCCGCCTGGGTGGGGCGAGATGGGGTCGCGCTAGCATTCGCCACCTCGCTTGTAATGCCTACGGTAACCGATGTCCATCAGGTAGGTCGTAATGCTTGTTTGGCTCCTCCATATGTAGTATAAAAAAGCTTAAATTCAAGTATTTAGCACAAAATACATTGCGTAACTAAAATTAACATTCTTATTAAGACAGTAAAGTATTTATATACATTGCGTAACTAAAATTAACATTCTTATTAAGACAGTAAAGTATTTATAAAAGGCAATCGAGCCCACGATTGATCGGAAGATGTTCAATGAGATACAAATCTAAAAATAACTACCTACCTAGTTATCTTCTTAACATAAAAATCAATTGCTCTATATTTGTAAGATCGCTTACAAACAGACAGACCAATTAGGTTGATTTTAGGTGTTCATAACTAAGGTATAAAACTAACGGAAAAATCTACCGGGAAACTTTATCACTTTAATGGTCTGTTTGTAATACTAAAATAAGCGCTTTTTACTAAATGCACATTGATATATACACGGTACATATACCAAAATTACATTTTTTACAACTTTTTTCTGTCTGTCTGTTTGTTCCGGCTAATCTTTGAAAGGGCTGGACCTATTTTGACGGGACTTTAACTGGCAGATAGCTGATGTAATAAGGAATTAGGCTACTATTATTTTAGTTTTTTTTTGTAACAGCGAACTGAACAACATTTTTTTTTTAATTCCACGCAGACGAAGTAGCTATTACCCTATATAACTATACAAACTCAATAATAGCATAACCGAATCAAAAGTCACATTTTTATTTGTTATTTATATATTCTACTGAGATTATATACGAATAAGTGTGACTACACACTCCATACTTCGTAGTTCAAATAGCACTTAAATGGCCGCCAAACTTACCGCCCACCGCTTGCTTCTATGGAACTGCTTAGCAAACTTACTCATACCTTCAGACATTTTAATACATTTAAACACTAATTTAACTAGACAAATTTATAAATGATAAATATATTAAGGATATATGTAGTTGATATTTCTAGGTGATTAATACATGTGGATTACACAGTTAATCAAGATGCGTGGACTTAGTGACGCCGTAGTTCCTGTGCCGTATTTCATATAAGACATTACTAATTTTGTACTAAAATGCGTCTCGATCACAGAATTCACCAGAAAACAGCTTATACATATTATTTAAAAACCAAATATATATAAACTAGCGGTGGCCGCGAGTTCGTCCGCGTGGAATTTAACAAAAAAGTTATTGTTCAGTTCGCAGTTATGCAATAAATAAATAAATAAAATAAATTTAGCCTAAGTTACTCCTTATTACATTAGCTATCTGCCAGTGCAAGTCCCGTCAAAATCGGTTCAGCCGTTTCAAAGATTAGCCGGAACAAACAGACAGAAAGACAAAAAATTTTAAAAATGTTATTTTGGTATATGTACCGTGTATCATATGCATTTAGTAGAAAGTGGTTATTTTAATATTACAAACAGACACTCCAATTTTATTTATTTGCATAGATATATTTTAATCATATTTATGGGAACAAACAGAACACAATAAATTTTATACAAAACAGATATTTAAAATAAGAAAAACTAGCGACCCGCCCCGGCTTCGCACGGTTGCAAAAACTATCAGTGTTCCTCTTGCATGTATTATACATATAAACCTTCCTCTTCAATCACTCTATCTATTAAAAAAAACCGCATCAAAATCCGTTGCGTAGTTTTAAAGATTTAAGCATACATAGGGACAGAGAAAGCGACTTTGTTTTATACTATGTAGTGATAATATAAATTTAATACAGCAAATATAAAAAAAAAATCGCAAAAATAGTGGCCAGTTGATTCATTAGTAAATAACAAAGGCGGATTAAGATAAAAAATCTATAAAATAAAAACAGTTTAGAAAAAGATAGAAAAATGAAAAATTTATATTTAAAAAAAAGTTTTAAGTAATCCTTCAATTTTCAACTGCGGTATGATTACGGTACCCTAAACTGCACCGCATATGCACTGCAGATGCAGTTGTTTTCGTATTTCGATGTTGTAATATTCTTAATGTATCCTCTTATAAAACATGATTTATAACCAACTACTTTGATGAGACGTTCGTGTAGAAAATTGAAGAATTGAAAATTTTCAAAAATTATTTATCTAAGCCATCTAATCATTACTATGATTTAATTTACATAGATAAGTAAGAAAATGAGACCATCAACGCAGGTAGTGGGAATAAAAGTCAATTAAATACGCGTCACTAGGACTAACTCTGTTATGTGTGGTTACAGCAGCAAAGAATATAGCCACCCCCTCTCTTCCCGTGGGTGCCATAAGAGGCAACTAAGGGATAATACCACTACCACCTTGAAACTTAAAAAGCCGACCGTTGGCGGGATATATAACCATTCAATTGGTGGCTTTGAAATACACAGGCCCAAGACGGGCAGCAGCGTCTTCGGTGCGACAAAGCCAGCCCTGCAGTCACCAACCCACCTGCCCAGCGTGGTGACTATGGGCAAAACACATGAGTTCACGCCATTTTTGGCGCGAAATTGTGGAGGCCTATGTCCAGTGATGATGATGAAGTGATGACATGACAAACACCAGTTTACGAAAATAAAAAGTAACATAGGAATCGGTACACTTAAGGTTATGAGATAACATACATACAGTCGAATCGAGAGCCTCCTTTTTCGAAATCGGTAAACAAAACACGTGTGACGTGATGCATGGTGTTTTCAACGTCAGTTCTAAAATACTGAGTGCTAGACTTAATGAGGACACCAGAACGAAATAGGCTAACGACTCGCTGGCGTTATTGTGATATGCGGCTGACGATTTTTTTTTCATCTGCATATTGAATATGTTTGTATTTACATGTTTGTATTTATGTTGTTTTTTTTTTATGTCACTAGGTCGGCATTCAAGCGTACGGCTCACCTGATACTAAGCGATTACCGTAGCTTATAGACGCCAGCAACACCAGAAGCATCGAAAGCGCGTTGCCGACGCAATCCCCAATCCCCCCCAGGAGCTCTGGTCACCTTACTCACCAACAGGAACACAATACTGCTTGAAAACAGTATTATTTAGCTGTGGTCTATATGTTTGTATGTATGTATGTATGTATATATATACAGGGTTACAGGAAAAGTCGACCTAGATCCGTTAAGGGCGTGTAGTACACACCATTTCTGAATGATTTTACTATGGAACCCCCCATCCTAAACTTAACCGTTTTCGAGATATTCGAGTTTTAATTTTTTTTATGAAAATGCCCAATTTTTCGGCTATTGAATTGAATATTTTGAATTTTTTTGACTCTTATGATTATTTTTTTGGTTTTTTACATGAAGAATGAGATGCTTAATGACCTCAATGACTAAAATTGCACGTAAGTTAACTAAATAGGTCGTTGTAGACGATCGAAACTTAAGAAAATAAGTACAAATTATAAAAAAATATTTTTCTTTTCTGGATATCTCAAAAAATTATTATGGCACTTGCTCTGCAGATGTGCTTAAGAACATCTACATTTTATCAGGTATCCAATGAGGTATAACAACCTAGGGTTGTATTTAAACTCATAGAAAAAAACATAGTTGAAAAGGTTCAGGTAGTAGGTCTAACGTAGGTCGGCTATTGTCCTTCAAGTTAATCCGGTGCGTGTGAGCGAGACAACTTAAGATTTATGCAGGTGAGAGTGAGAAAAATAATGTGCAAAAACAAGATCTGAATGGTGATACTTATGAAAATTTCTTAAGAGGTGACTTAGGTGACCTTCTAGATGATCTCCCATTAAAATTACTGCGGGACATGTGGTTTCAACATGATGGCTGCCCTGCTCATTTCAGAAGAAGCGTTAGGGAATGGTTGGACACTAACTATCCTAACAAATGGATTGGACGAGGTGGGCCTTTACCCTGGCCAGCCAGATGTCCCGATCTGACCCCCATGGATTTTTATGTATGGGGGCACATGAAGAGCCTCGTTTACAGTGAGCCCAACCCCATATCGTCAGTGGAAGTTCTCATAAGACGACATAAGAAGGACATTAACCATTGGTGTAGTGACAAGTGGACTACGTGAAAGAATGAGAAAATGTGTGCGAAATAGAGGTGGACACGTGGAACATGAACTTCAAAAACATTAGGTGAATAAATGTTATTTTGAACTGATTTATTGTTTCATTTAGCTTACTACAATCACCGACGATCTTGTAATGATGATGATGCTGAACTTAAGTCAAATTAATTAAATAAGCGCTATTTATTCTGACTGCCATATAGCCTTAGAAACTAAGTTTCACCTTTGAGGTTAGTAAATAACCTAGAGTGTTATACTTCGTTGGATAGCTGATAAAATGTAGATGTTCTTAAGCACATCTGCAGAGCAAGTGCCATAATAATTTTTTGAGATATCCAGAAAAGAAAAATATTTTTTTATAATTTGTACTTATTTTCTTAAGTTTCGATCGTCTACAACGACCTATTTAGTTAACTTACGTGCAATTTTAGTCATTGAGGTCATTAAGCATCTCATTCTTCATGTAAAAAACCAAAAAAATAATCATAAGAGTCAAAAAAATTCAAAATATTCAATTCAATAGCCGAAAAATTGGGCATTTTCATAAAAAAAATTAAAACTCGAATATCTCGAAAACGGTTAAGTTTAGGATGGGGGGTTCCATAGTAAAATCATTCAGAAATGGTGTGTACTACACGCCCTTAACGGATCTAGGTCGACTTTTCCTGTAACCCTGTATATATATATATATATGTATATATATATATATGTATATATATATATGTATATATATATATGTATATATATATATATGTATATATATATTTAGATATTTAAGAGTTGTTTAGTTAATTCACAGATTATTGGAGCTTAATAATTAAGAAATTATATAAGGCCTGTACTAGAGTTAAATATATTTGGAAATATCAGAGTGATTGTTCTTTAGGAGTTAGTTATGACTAGTGTGACGCTAATTTTTGTGCGTATGGTATTTATGTTCATTTCTTGACTGTTTGTTGTTTTTTTAGTTTTTTTTTTTTTTTTTTTTTTAAGTTAATCTCCGTTACGCACGATTTACTTAGGGAATAAGCTGGTGAATGAGTGACGAGAGGGTTGCGATGGGTGATCGGGCGAAACTAATGTTATCTCTTTCTCTTTCCCTCATAGCCAAATAGGTTTCGTATATCAAAGACACAGTGCACTATTGTGCAGAAGTTTTACTTCAATCGTGTGGTCTAAAGCACACTCGTTTTTTTTTTTTTTTTTTTAATTTATACTTCTTTACGCATGTTTGACTTGGGAAGTGAGTTAGTGAATACGTGACGAGAGCGTTACGAAAAGCGTGATCGGGCGAGGTAAACGGAATTTGAGAGGGAGATATAAGTTATACAGAATGTATAGAATATATAGAATGTTTACTTCTGTCGTGTGGTCTACAGCACACTCGTTTTTTTTTTTTATTCCAACATTGCTCATCTCTATGACACATCATCATCTAGGAAAAAAATTTCTTGCAACTTTTTTTTTGTCCTACGGTAAGAGAGCAAGTAGGGTAAGACAAAATTGTATAGATATTCGTAGATTTAAGTCTGGCTTTTGCTTAATATACGTTATATAGTCAAGCAAGAAATTTTAAATAAAATTTATAGTGAAAACAGTGTATGATACAATTACATATGAACGATGTTGTACGGGAAATGTTAAAATAACAACGATTAGTTGACCCAATAGTAAAGTAACTAGCTCTTGTTACTCGGCAGCAGTTTTAGTTCGCGAGCCAGAGTCAACTTAACAAATATGACTTAGAAACATATGTCAGGTAGTGTAAGGAAAAATAAGCAAGTTCTTTAAGAATGGGTCATCATCATCATTATTTCAGCCTATCACAATCCACTGCTGGACACATGCCTCCGCAAGTTCGCGCCAAAAATGGTGTTAACTCATGTGTATTGCCCATAGTCACCACGCTGGGCAGGCGGGTTGGTGACCGCAGAGCTGAATTTGTCGCGCCGAAGACGCTGCTGCCCGTCTTTAGCCTGTGTATTTCAAACCCAGCAGTTAGATGGTTATCCTGCCATCGGTCGGCTTTATAAATTCCAAGGTGGTAGTGGAACTGTGTTATCCCTTTGTCGCCTCTTACGACACCCACGGGAAGACAGGGGGTGGCTATATTCATTACTACCGTAGCCACACAGCTTCTATATTCTTTACTACCGTAGCCACACAGCTTTCGTAGCCACACAGCTTTAATCTTAACAATGGGTATGGTAGTGGAATTAAAACTTATCATTAAAATTTTGTAAATAAGCGCTTTTACGCTAGCCCCATGTAGTAAATAAGTGAGGCCCAACTGGTGACCCCCAAGGCGTTCAACGTGTTAAAAAGCATAATATATACATATATATATCAACCACTTCGTAGAAAAAAAGTCCCATATGTATCAAAGAACATCTAACAAAAATATAAAACATTTATTGATTCCTCATGTCAGTCCTAATAAAGAACTGGTATTTCGTCGAATACATACACCTTACAATTCGAAAACTTTCACCTTACGCAAACATTATAAAGTTTTAGCGATGGCGTTTATTAAATCTCTTTTATTTAATAGATTATTAACTTACTTCTAAACAGATGATTTCATTTACTGAATAAAAATTTTAATATTTTATTTACAGAAATTTATCCGTTAGATTACTTTTGTACCATACATTTGTAAAATTAGCTAATATATACCCATCATCTACAAGGCCTGTCTCCATTTATCTCAGTTCTGTATATCTGATCCTGTATTACTAACTTTGTAAGGTATTATAACCCTTTTTGAGCACCAGTCCTTCACTAATCGAGTTGTCAAATTTTGCATTATAGTTATATCATTAATAAGCTAAGGTTTCATTGTATCAACATAATTGTGATGGAAAAAGATAAATTGTTGTTATTATTATTAGTAGCCGTGCCCGCGACTTCGTCCGCGTGGAATTTAAAAAAAAAATAGCTTCAGTTCGCCAAGTTAAAGTAGACTAAGTTACTCCTTATTACTTCAGCTATCTGCCAGTGAAAGTCCCGTCAAATTCGGTCCAGCCGTTTCAGAGATTAGCGGGAACAAACAGACAGACATACAGAAAGACAAAAATTGTAAAAAAAATGTTATTGTAATGTTAAGTACCGTGTATCTATAAACATTCTGTAAAAACTTGTCTATTTTAATACTACAAACAGACACTCCAATTTTATTTATTTGTAAAAAGTATAGATGTATAGATTACTTCTCATTCCGGAACTTGACTCATCATACAAGGTCTGAACTAAATTCCTGGCATACTGAAATAAAGATTAACGTAGATTGTACGAAAATAGTAATATCAAAATAAATAATTTCTTTATTTTTCAAAAGCACTTTTGAATCATCATATTCGGTTATTTTACAATTACCATTAATATGATTGAAAAACAAAAAGACATAGATAATAATAACGTATAAATTGCATAAAATATATATACACACATATTTTTATATCAAGGTCTTTTGAAGCTTTTCACTACAAAGAGTAAGTAGTTACATTATATTTTGTATTTATGTCCTTGATCTCAAAGCTATTTGATAGTAAAAGTTTATATAAACCGTCACAACAATTTTAAATTGTAGTTTTAAATCAATAATATTGTTTAAAGCAAATAAAAAATTATCCATATATTTAAAAAAAACAACTGAACCCACGCATAGCCAGCAGGTGTTATTTGAAATAAAATATAAAGTTCGTTGTTAAAATATTACACTCAAAAATAATATTTAATTTGATATGAGAAATGAAAATGTAAACACACGTTGAATCAGAATTAGAATCGCTAAGCGTGGGTATTAAATGAGAATAACTAATTTCTAAATGTACCATCACAATATAAATATAAATAGTTTTTAAATTATCATCATCACTGGCTTTAGTCCGTCTATTGCAAATGATTTAGACAGTGTAAGATAGACACTGTGTCGCCTAGGACACTCTTCAGGAAAACGCGGAGTTGTCTAAGCTCTGCGCCACCCTCTCGTCCTCACTGGCTAGGTCCACAGGAACGACGAGTCGACACGTGTTGAGCCAGTTCGGCAGCAGGAGTCTTCGCATTTTAGAGCTATGCCACGAATGCTTGACGGAGGCCCTATTCCGGGTTTCAAATGAAGTTTTCCTTCTCCAGGACCTTGATGATTTTGAGCCAGGTTTATCCCTCGGTCGCCTTTTACGACCCCCACGGGAAGAAAGGGGGTGGTGCTATTCTACTCGGCCGACACCAGACGGCATAATTATATACTTTTTAAATATCAGCACCAATATTACAAAACTGAAAAGTTTGTTTGTTTGTTTGTTTAAACGCGCTAATCTCTGGTTTGAATTGAAAAATTATTTTTACGTTAGATAAGTCCATTTCTCGAGGAACGATATAGGCTATTTAATATTTTTGCCTTAAAGTAACGAATAGATAATTAAAAAATACAAACGGTCATCTGTTTCTAGGTAGACAACGTAATCTGGTGAAATTAAGCGGCAACTATCTAATTTCAAGCGACACCGTAAGCTACGGACGTCTGAAACACCAGAAGCTTTGCAAGCGGGTTACCAGTATCGGTAACGGTAAGTAACATCTGACCCTCCCCCGGAGCCCCTACCAATCACCACTGGAACTCAACAGTACTTAAGAGCGACATTATTTAACTGTGAACATCTGTAAGGAGTTACTTCCCCAGTCGGGCTTTCTTTTTGGATGTACTTCTCCAATCGGGCTGCTTTTAAATTCCAGCAAGATGTATCTGCTGTATTCTACTTCAATGACTCAGTTGAAACCGCGTTAAACATCTAGTATAAGTTATCTATTAAAAAAACTAAAAGTGAACGCGTATTAGACTTATGAAAATGGCGATAAATCACATGAGAGCATTTAAATTGAGAATCCAACACGCTACCACAGCCGGTCATCGAACCTGCTCTCAAAGCGATGTGTTACTCTTATATAAGACTTGGATGAAAGTTGAAAGATGCTGCATATTGCTATATTTCGTTACTATATTATTGATATTTTTATTATGAGAATGAAGACCTTTTAGAAATAAAATAACAAAAATGTTTTACGCGAAGTTCGAACCATATTTTCTCATTCATATATCCTGAATTTCAGGAAATTTGGACTGAAACTGGAAAAAAACCTATTTTAAAATGCGCAGGCAAATAGTCGCCATAATCCTATTTTCATTACAGCCTATACAGTCCACTGCTGGACATAGGCCTCCACAAGTTTACGCCAAAAATAACGTGAACCCATGTGTTTTGCCCATAGTCACCACGCTGAGCAGGCGGGTTGGTGACCGCAGTACTGGCTTTGTCGCACCGAAGACGCGATCCTATAATTATGATTGAAATTTGTACCTACCGCGAATGTTGAACATTCTTTACATGTCGTACTGAACAGAGACATTTTCTCTAACGAAGAGAAAGAAAGAATAAGTAAGAAAAAGAGATATTTAGATATTTAAATAGATAAGATACTTAGACAGGTATCAATGGTCTTCTGTATAATCATATCAGTAAGCACGATGACAGCCATAAGACTTAACACCCCCGTGAAATGACCGATGCGTCATTAAGGTGATGTCACTTCGTCATTTAAGTGATTCACATTAAATGTAAAACGCATTTTGTTTTTCTATCTTCTTATTGTTTTCTAATGTTTACGCAAATTTTACTCATTATAACGTGAACGCGGTTGCTGTAAAGTATCCGAAACGTCGGGCATCTAAAAAACTTAATAAACCGCGATAAAATCCGAAAAAAGTTGTTTCATTTCATCTGCTTAATCTAATATCGCGCAAAATCTTTTGCCTTTGATTGCAAATTTCACAGTTGCAATCCTGGAAACCTAACTTATAATCTGATGTAGGTTTCATATTGATCTACATCTAATCTAGCTCAAATCAAAATCTAACATCAATTCTGTACGCTTAAGTGAAATCGTTATAAATAAGTTAAGAAGTCGTTTTTTAAAGATGAATAATAAGTCTAGGAGAAAATTTTGTACATCCAACAACCGAACAAACATCTCATCTATATCTTTCTAAACAATTTATTTATTTATTGAATAGTTACAATGTTGGTACATCCCACAGCCGGGCATGGTAGGGCATAGCAGGAATTTCCTGCTCAAAACATGGAGCAGCCCGACTGGGGTAGTACCTCGACCTTACAGAAGATCACAGCAAAATAATACTGTTTTCAAGCAGTATTGTGTTCCTGTTGGTGAGTAAGGTGACCAGAGCTCCTGGGAGGGATTGGGGATTGGGTCGGCAACGCGCTTGTGATGCTTCTGGTGTTGCAGGCATCTATAAGCTACGGTAATCGCTTACCATCAGGTGAGCCGTACGCTTGTTTGCCGACCTAGTGACATAAAAAAAAGACCTCTTTCTCCGTGTAGGAGAAGTATCGGAGCTTAATCCACCACACTGCTGCACTGCGGGTTGACGGATCGGTACAACTTATGAAGATAATATATGTTATAGAACAGACAAACTTAGCAGTAAAATATCCTATTATATGAATTTAACCGTGTTCTTTATAAAAATAAACGAGTGTTCTTTAGACCACACGACTAAAGTAAATCTTACAAAACGTAAATATCTCTCTTTCTATCTTCACTAACTTGATCTCGCTCTCAACTTTCGTTCGCCTCGCCTGGTCACACTTTTCGTAACGCTCTCGTCACACATTCACCAGCTTACTCCCCAAGTCAAGCGTGCGTAAAGAATTTTTACTTCAAAAAATAACATTAGACAATTATGACAGATAAATTGTTTAACCTCATTTTTTCATGTCGGTCATTAACGAAGTTACAAGAATTCCAAACGCTTATAAGCCACGATAAATATTTATATATAAAAGGCGATAAACAGCACGTGAGTGGACGTATAGTGTCAATGTCAATAGCCGTAAGTGCAGCGCTTGCTTTGTCGCCTCGAAGGTCAAGGTTCGCGGCCGTGACGGAATTCCGAAACTAGAGCTGATAAAATGACACCGCTTTATCTTGTAATAACATATTTTTGTAAAGTTTGATACTGGACAACTTACAAATTATATGTTTTTCTAAATTGGCCTGTACTGTCCTAGTGCTGAGTTTTACTCGGCCTCTGACCATATAGGACAACGTTTCTAATACAAACGATGTGAATAATTATGTGATTTGATGTAGGAATTGTTTACAATAGGAATGCTATTTAATTAATCTTAAACATTGATTGAGAAAATGTATGCTCCAAGATGTAACAAACATTGTGTTGATTATGAACAAAATACGATAAATCACTACACAGTATAAAACAAAGTCGCTTTCTCTGCCCCTATGTCCCTATGAATGCTTCAATCTTTAAAACTACGCAACGGATTTTGATGCGGTTTTTTAAATAGATACGATTGATTGAAGAGGAAGGTTTATATGTATAATAACATCCATTAAATTGTGGATAAATACTGTTATTTTTGAGGTTTCTAATATGATGTCGTAAATAATTACATTTTTTCCGCTTACATTGCAAACGCAGCCTGAACCCTACGAGATTTATCAAATTAATGTACACATTGAAAAGGTGTACAGAAAACTCCGCTATGATATAGGTATGTCTATCTCTTATGGATATCCCGCAATAATATTTTTTTGTCATTTACTTTTTACGACAAATAATGGCTAATTTTCAAAGCGATTTTAACCAATACAGCATTAATAATAAATACCTTAAACACATTGTTGATTTAATATAGATCTATATTGCCCTTTACAGCATGTGATTTAAATGAATATTTTCGAAGATATTACAGATTTAAAAATTGCGGGACGTAACGTTTGTGGCGGTTCCGGCCGGCTTTTACTCTAAAGTTAACACGTGCGGGCCAGGGGCAGTAATGAATAAATCAAAACTACTGGATCGATTTTAATTATTTTTTCAGTGAATGACATAAGCTATAATTATATTTTATATCCGTGCGAAGCTGGAGCGGGTCGCTAGTAAATAAATAAATAATAAATAAATATCTACACAATACACACACGGTGGTCTGTTCCTAAAGTAAACAACTTAATGCTTGTGGTATAATATAATATGATAATAAGCTTTATTGCACACCAAATCTATATATACCCATATCTATATCCAAATCCATCTAGAACTGAATTAAATAAACAATTAATTAATAAATAATTACAAGCGGAGTACAATTGTGTAGGCCTTTTGCTGTGGTAATCGAATGGGCTCTCGTCCACTGTCTTCTGATATTTTAACGAAAAATATTAACAACACTCCCCGCCGCACTCGTCTCTGATTGGTTGTCGCAGGAAAGCAGGAAAGGTCGTAAACAGGAAAGCGAGACCGTGTAAGAAATAAATTAATCATATATTTCAACTAGAATAATATAATATTTTTACCATATTAACAAAAATCACAACTCTGTTGTCACAGCTAGAGTTATGAGTAGAGAAGAAAGGCAGATGTTGGTTCAATCTCTGCCATTTACTTTACCGACCATACCTAAAAACTACGAGAAGTTTCTTCAAAAGCGTCGTAATACCATAAGTCTAAAGCCAAAAGTACAAAAATGTTAACGCTTATTATTTGAGGGTAGATCCATATTTATCAAGATCGTAAAAAGCAACGCGAATCGAAATTATGATTTAAATTTTCGATTTATACATATTGTTTCTTCAAGTATAATAAAAATTCAATCAATTAAACAATATTTTTCAAGACTGCAAAAGATTTACATATGTAAAAAAAAGTTTAGGCATTAAGTAATAACAGAACGTAAAATCTAGAACATTGTCGTTCTATCTATTATCTGGGTTAAAGGGCAAAAAATTGGCGCGGTGATCATTGGCCGGTGGGATGTCGCGGGTTTGGAAAGAAATAATAAAAGTGCTGGCCAAGAAATAACTAATTTCGCAATGAAGTTCTTTTTAATTTAAATGTTTTTGTTAAATATTTTTATTCTGTAAAGGCATAGTTCGTAGTAATTCCTTCTAGCGGTTTCAGGGGATTTCGAAAAATAAATAAGTTAATAAAATCAATAGACTGAAGCTCATCGTATTAAATATATATCAAAATCAAAAATAACTTTATTCAAATAGGCTTCAAATGTACCTTTTTTTACGTGGGGAAAAATCCATCATGGATACCCTCCAGCGCGGGGGCGCCAGAGGCTTATTTCAGACTCTTACTGACTAAAAAATCACCACGTGTGAGCAGTCGTCCGCCTGGGTGGGGCGAGATGGGGTCGCGCTAGCATTTGCCACCTCGCCCCGGAGGCTTCAAAAGTACCTAAGTCATCTAACAAATTAAAATATTAACTATTTTTAAATGTGAAGCTACCACCGATTCGAAATTTAAATTCTGCAGAGAAGAACCAACTGGAAAGAAACTCCGCAGCTTTACTCTTTAAAAAAAATAAGTTGTTTTAATAAAAAATTGGTAATATCTTGCATGAAATGCTACGTCACTAAATCCACGTAATTTAACAATATAATATATATAATTATTTATATAATTTATAATATACCTAATAAGAAACGGAAGCTCAACATTAAACAATTTAAGAACAGAACCGAGTCGAGAAATTCCACGGTTGGCCTAGTTTAGTATAACCTAGACAATTGTGTTTTGAAGCCAAAAAGCAAACGTGAATGCTAAAATCTTATATAAGCACTGAGTGTATCGTATCTAATTAACTATCGTAGAGAATGTAGAGCGTTGGAAATGGTATCGTCAATCGAAATAATCAGCTTTTCTAAAAACGGATGTTCCTCGTAATTTTTTTAGTAGTACGGTAACTGCTTTTTTTCATTACAAAGATAGCAAACGAGGGTCTGAAAAGCGAATACAGTGGTTTATTGACATCAGCAACACCAGGAGAACTTCCAGCGAATTGCCAAACTTACCCCTGACCCTCTCCAGGAGCTCTGGCCACCTTACTCACCACAAGAACACAACACTAAATGAGAGCAGTGTTATTTAGCCTCGATCTTCGGTAAGGTTGAGGTGCTTAGCCAAACGAGGCGCTCCAAATTTTGAGCAAGATAATGAGAAACATAATTGTGTTTGCTCGCAAACGAAAAAAAACCGACTTCAATTACATCGAGGAGTAATACAACGTAGGTCGACGAAAAAAGCGTCAAGTAAAAAACGCATTATTAGATATCTCGAAAAGTAGTTGTTAGATCTCAAATAAATTTAAATGGGACCAATTAACACACACCACCTTTCGATTAAAAAAAATTTGTCGAAATCGGTCCACACGGTCAAAAGTTCTGATGTAACATACATTAAAAAAAAATACAGTCGAATTGAGAACCTCCTCCTTTTTTGGAAGTCGGTTAATAATGGTCTAGGCCATTTTTCAGTTTCAGTTTCGACTTTACGGTATTTCGTAATGTATATTATGCAGAGAAAAATCAGCCATACTTAAAAAACTGTATTATTGTATTATAAATTTAGCAATGCATTTACTCTATACAATACTAATTAATATACGTAAGGATCTAAAATATTACACGTATTAGTCTTTAAAACATTTCAACAACATATCATGAGTAATGATTAGTTAGCAATTCGTAATGATGAAATAAGAATGCACGCTACACGTCACGCGCGGTTTCACGCGTAACAAGATTTTTTTTAACAATTAATTGAGAAGTTAATAGTTTCGAAGTTTTAGTCCTTGTTACAAAGGTCGGAAATGTCACGCTCGAAATCTGGAGCGGCCCAACTGATGCTCGACTGAAGATCACAGCTAAATAATACCGCTCTCAACTTAGTGTTGTGTTCCTGTGTCAGTGAGGTATCCAGAACTTTTAGGGAGGATCGGGAGTGTTATTGGAAACGTTCAGAGGCTAATACAACCAATTACTTATTAATTTATTTTTTATTACTATTTATTTATTTAATTATTTTATAAAAAAGCCTAGTTTGCCAAAAAAATTTTCATTAAAGCTTAAGGCGTTCAAAGAAATCTTTGACTAATATTTAATTCAGGTGTTTAATACCAGTAAAGAATATTTATTAAGTATAAAAAAAAGTCATTTCGCGTTGGCGCAATGGTCACAGCACTGGTTTGTGGCTGTTGCGCTGGCGGTTGCGGGTTCGATCCCCGCACATGGCAAACATTTGTATTCGTCAGACAGATGTTTACCGTTGTCTGGGTGTTGTGTAGTCCTTATGGGTCTCCCCACCGTGCCTCGGAGAGCACGTTAAGCTGTCCCGGTTGTTATCATATACACCTGATAGCGATCGTTACTCATAGTAGGGAAAATATCCGCCGACCCACATTGGAGCAGCATGGTGGATTAAGCTCTGATCCTTCTCCTACATGAGGAAAGAGGCCTATGCCCAGCAGTGGGATATTACAAGC
This sequence comes from Melitaea cinxia, assembly GCF_905220565.1. Lineage (NCBI taxonomy): Eukaryota > Metazoa > Arthropoda > Insecta > Lepidoptera > Nymphalidae > Melitaea > Melitaea cinxia. The sequence continues at coordinate 8,271,773 of NC_059421.1, read as the reverse complement.
TGAAGCGCGTAAGAAAGTTATTTATATTTAAAGTATTACAAATATAATTTATTTTATTAGATATAAAGTTATTTTTCAAACGACATGTTCATCGTGTTACTCGTACGTTAATCATAAGTAATTATTTTAACATATTCTGAAATACATTCTGAAATATATTGTATGTAGAATGAAATAGAAAATCTATAAATGCTCGCGTGTTCAAACACAGACGTACTCCTAGTTGTAACATGAACGTTCACTCATTTAAAAGAAATTTATTATAATAATATGTAAGACATGACTAAAATTTATAGGTTTTCTTTTTAAAGATCAACAGAATGGGTGGTAGCTTCATTTGACTATAGTTAATTTATTAAAAACGAACATAAAAAAGTTTAAATTAAGTCTAGGGTTAAACGCTTTTTAATTTTTTCACTTTAAAATTTGTTTTCTCTGTAAAAAATATTACGAATAGAATAAGGCGGTCTCGAGTTTCGAGCTTAGCGACGCATTTAACGATGTCCATACATTAATATACATACAGAAACATACAGATAGATTACTAAATCAAATGCTATTTTCCCGTAACATTTCCATCCATATTCATTTCAATCACTAGAGTACTTTCCACCATTTCTATCATTTTCTATGTTCTATGCACCACATCGGGATGAACGCTACGATGATTCAAAGGTGACGCATTCGATTGTCTCGGTTCTGACCGCAAACAATGAAAAATACACTTGTATAGGTAAAACTTCACAAAACGTTACAAAAAATATATATCTTTATAACGCTTTAATTATATTACGTAACAATACGTAAATGAATTTTAATAGATTTACTAGTCTGTTCGCATTTATAATAATTGTATTTGCTATCAAACGAATAAAAAGCCGACTTCAATTACATCGAAAAGTAATACAATATAGATGATAGACGAGAAAATGGTCAAGAAAAATTTACTCGTCGAATATCGATCAAAGAGTATAGCAGTGAAGACTCGACGAAGCCTGCCAAACGCCGCCCAGCCCAACCGAATCCTCCTGTCGGCCTCCTTCTCGAATTTGTTGCGGCCTAGTTGGATAGTATGGCCTAGGTAAATATAATCCTGAACCTGAATCCAGAAGTTTATGTCAAGACTACAAAATATGTTTGATAGCAAAAGCTACGATTGTTCTAAAATTCCTCTATGTCAAACACGAGTGACAGAGACACAACGACTTTTTTTCAATATAACTTTGATGAGTAAGTGTAGCGCTTGTCAAGTACTATAACATATATTTTTTCGGTGATTGTAGGTCACCAAGAACACTGAAGAAATTAAAGATGTAATATTTACATATTAATAATCGATGCTTATAATTATTTAAATAATCTAAAAAAAGTACGGAATATACTCTAACGTTTCCTACAACCTCATTTTGGATTTATCTCTTTAGCTCAATTATTTTTTAAGATATGGCTGTTTGACGGATAATCATACATATAGCCATATTTCTAGATTAAAGCGGTATACGGCAGAAAAATTCATATAAATTGCATACACACATCGAGGTGATACTATAACATGAATTTGGATAGAAGTTTTCATTGGGGGCCGACTCACAATACTTATCCTGCTATACTCTTTATATGGGACACATGACAAGTAACAACTTTCGATTAAAAAAAAAATTAAAATTTGGTACAACCAGTGAAAAGTTATGAGGTAAAACACAAAACATACAGTCGAATTCTGAACCTGCCTTCTTTTTTGAAGTCGTTTAAAAATAGTGACTCATCGCTGTCCTTTAGCTTAGCCACGCCCCATGACCAATTAAATCGCTGAAAATTAGAACGACATGTTCAAATTGACCAATTGAAGTAAGCCATTAAGGCGTTCTAGTTTGTTTCGCCTTAGCCTTACGCAGGCCATTGCTGGACTAACGGCCAGATTCAATATAAATTTGCTTACAGAGATAGGATTTTGACGTAAGCTGTATAAAAATTGTGTCAAAAATCCATTACTAGTAGGCAAAACCAGATACAGGTAGATTAATGATAACCAAAGATTTCAAAATCGAGCCAAACATCCCGGTATCCCGCAATCCTCATCCAGCTCCACCGAAAATCTTAAGTATATCGTCGATCTAAATTAATCGTCGGTCTATGTTAGATCGTCATCGGATTTAATTGATCAAAGAACGTAGCTAACAATAAACTAAGTGATAGCGAAGATCACTATTTCCTTGACGCGAATAAACTATAAGTTCGATTGTTATTTCAAAAAACTACGTATAATGTAAATATATAATACATACGTAACAAGTTAATTTAATTTTTAATTTAAAACTCTGCTTCAAGCATACAAACGAAACGCATAAAAACTTTAGTGAAAACCATATTTTGTATTAAACTTTAAAATAGAGATTTTACTTATGTTAATAAAATATTACACAATATATATTTTTATTGCACAACAGTTTTCCTAATGATAAAAACAATTCTACCAGCTAAACTTAGCACGTAAAAGATAGGACTTATGCCGAAAATTAAGTAAAATTACATTTAAAAAAAAAACGAAATTTGATCATAAACACCGATATTACACTTAAGATAGATTTAAATTATATATATGCTATTAAAGTTACAAGTTTGATAGATGAATAAAAAATAGCCTATGGTATAGATCAAAGTACCACTCGAACTGGACAGCGGCACTTATCTTTCTAAAAAGTGCACATTTCGCCGAGGCTCGAACATCAATCAAGGGTTACGTCACTCGTATCAACTCGTATGTGTAGCTTAGCTTTACAGCGCTTAACGTTATTCAATTAAGTATCTAAGCTCACATTAATAATAAAGAGGAAAAGATTTAAACATTATTTCAACAGGAGAATTTTGTCTTATTACTGAATGACATAATACACTATATTTTAACGAATACGGAACATTAAAAATCGTGATCTTAACTGAGGTAGGGCCACACAGACACACCAGAAAATTTCCTGCTCAAAATATGGAATAGCTCGACTGGGGTAGTACGTAGACCTTAAAGAAGATCACAGCTAAATAATACCGTTTTCAAGAAGTTACTTATAGAGTTACTTATACGATTTCTTTATATATACCTAGACTGGCTAACAAACATATGGCTCACCTGATAGTAAGCGATTACCATAGCTTATGAACGCCTGCAACACCAGAAGCATTGCAAGCGTGTTGCCGACCCTACCCCTAACCCTCCCCAGGAGCTACATCTTACCCACAGGGATACAACGCTACTAGAACGCAGTTTTATTATCTGTCATCTTTTGTAATGTGGCATTTGTGGTACATAAACATTATTTCAAATGTTACATAACACTACATAATATTTAGTCATAACATAGACCTTGATTTTGCCATTTAATTGCACGTTCTAATGGATGTAAGTGGTGATGAATTTACTTTCATTAGAAATATACCACGATTGAAATCATTGATGATTGTTATTGAAATATTCTAGAATTTTTTTAATTTAATGTCCCCGTGTTATGTACGTTGTAGCTACCCTAATAGGCATTTCTTTGTCTTGCAAAATGTCAAATCCTTGAAAAATAGGTTGAAATAGGTCTTAATTTTTCGAAAATGTTCTGATTTTATGGTTTTTTTTTTTTAATTATTCAGTCTGTCAGAATCTTCTTTAATGTATTAGAAAATTGAAAAAATGATATTTAAATAAAATCTTTATATATAAATAATAATAAATTCTTTATATTACAGCAATGACCAAGAGAAATTTAGATTCAATTATATATATATATACTTTAATACTTTATGTATATTAACAAATGTTGTTTGTTTATCAAACAAGTCATAATCATCATCATAGAATAAAAAAATATATATATACCTAAGTATGTGGTGTTTATAACATTACATTTGGAATCATTCAGTTAAGCCACGTGTTTGTGAATAAATACTTAAATTAATTTAAGTATAGTATAACGTCAAATTTAATTAAAATGTATTAAAAAAAAGAAATATAATCAAGCTGTGTGGTTACGGTACTAAAGAATATAGCCACCCCTCTCTTAACTAACTTCGACTAAGGGATAACACAGTTCCGCTACCACAATGGAACTTAAAAAGCCGACTGGTGGCGGGATAACCATCTAACTGCTGGCTTTGAAATACACAGGCCGAAGACGGGCAGCAGCATCTTCGGTGCGACAAAGCCAATACTGCGGTCACCAACCCGCCTGCCCGGCATGCTGACTATGGGCAAAACACATGAGTTCACACCATTTTCGGCGCGAACTTGTGGAGGCATATGTCCAGCAGTGGACTGTATAGGCTGAAATGTGTATAGTATAATTTCAATTTACATAATTATGTTAAATTATATCATATTAGGAATTAATTTTCAAAATAATATTTTTAAATTAAAACATGATACACAAGACAGTCTAGGCTTCTCCCTCAGGTGACATTGCTTTACTGGAGATTGGTAAAAATTTATTCCAAATCAGTTTTTCTACACAAGTTTGTGTTCATAATTGAACACAAAGACAAACTCAAAATTTGAAAATACTTTTAGTCAGACACACAACACGCATGCTACAGCTTCACAGCAGCACATACACTACAGCTTCTATTCGACTAACATCTTGTAAATATCTTGGAAATTGTAAGTTAATGTAATGCTTATTTTCATATTCATCCTGCATTCATTGGAAATACGTAATAATTCTCTACAAGCTAAATTTATTTTTACACAATTGATTTTATTATTATGACAGCTGTTTCTATGAAACTACTATTACTCAGCTGAATAAATTTAACCATATTATATGACACCGCTACAATAATTTAAACTTATACATTATAACGACAGGTCTAGTGTAGTGGTGCGTTTAATCGCCTAAAACACCGACAGTTTGCTGGTTTGATTTGAGGATGAATATTTGTAGTTATATAAATACCTACCCGCATCTTGTGGTTCTTCCCCGCATGCCTCGGAGAGCATGTTAAGTTCCAGTTGTTATCAAAAATATCAGAAAGTGATTGTTTCTCATAGTAAGGAGCAAATCCACCAATCAGGAGTAGAGCAGTATGGTGGATTAAGCTCCAAACCTGTTCTTACACCGAGTAAGAGGCTTATACCCAGCAGTGGGATGTTATAGGTTGAATCAATTTTTTTTTTAAATACTATGATAGGCTTGCGTTTTACCACACTTTCACCTGGTGATACGTGAAAATGCGGTCTAAGATGAAGCGCGCTTACCTAGAAGTAACCTATTCACTCGCTGGTAGAGAGCTCCACTCTTTGGCCGTACGCATCAAGAATGTACTATCGAATCGCTTAGTGCGTATATGGGGAATGTCAACCATATGAGGGTGGCGTAACGCAGAGCGTCTGGTTGTACGAAGATGGAAGGGGGAGGGGGGAATCAAATCAAATCCATATTATATGACATTACAAAAAAAAACTAATTTAAAACATTACTAATTCTGACTAGTACCCAAATAATCTTTACATTGTTTTATAATTGAGCTTGAATAATTTGAATTAAACTTTAAAAACTTAAGCATTTGCTTTGAGATATTTAAAATTATTTTGTTACTAAATATAAGGAAGAAATTTCAGTTTCCTAGTCTATGCTTCCTACTGTAAAATGAGTTTTATAGATTTCTTTTGTACAGACAATAGTATTTTAAATTATTCTAAGTAATTTTAATTTAAAAGTCAAAAATTTAATTAAGTTTAGTAGACCATGGAAGTATTTTTGAAAGTTTGATGATGCGTTGGCACAGCGGCACTGGCTGTTGCGCTGGCGGTCGCGGGTTTGATTCCCGCTCACGACAGGTATTTGTATCGGCCATATAGATGTTTGTTGTGGTCTGGGCATTGTGCATGTGTATTGTGTGTGTTTCCGGACCCCAACACAGGAGAAAATCCTACTGGGGGCTGTTGAGTGTGAAGCGTTTATTTATTTATTTATTTAATTATGATTATTTGTCATTAAACAATAATTTACTTACTACATTAATATTAAAGTAACAAAGAAATCAAAATGATATCTACTAAGAAACCATACTTAAGAAATTCAACTCTTACTATTTTCAAATCATATTAACAAGCAATGAAAGAATTTAATTATATGTAAGTTTATTATATGTAGGCCTATATGGCTTCATGTGTACGGAGACAAATAAGCTATTTGTAACTTTGAGGATAACACGAAAATACTAAACTAACTACTCTGAGATTTTTTTTAAATTTATTTATTAAACATATTCCTTACAACAAGTCCAATGATTGGAGCCTTCCTTTTAAACATGTGTGCATAGGCAGCTAGGAGATTGCTCTCTTACATTGATATTACGATAATAGCATAATAGTAAAAAAAAAAAAAAAAAAATTATACAACATTAACATTTTATAATGTTTCTATACAAGTATAATATGTGAGGTGTCATTGAGGTGGGTGCATAAAAGTTATGTATGTATGTGTCTGTATAATGTGTGTAATTTGTAACAGAAATGTATAAAGGTGAAAAAGGAAAAAATTAGGTAATTATTTCAATAATTCAAACACTCATTTGACTATCCCATTGGTGCGGGTACAGTAACCTTGCTTTTTGCTTTGGGGGTTGTGGGTTCAATTCCCAACCCGAGTCAGGGTGTTATATATATTTATTTATATAAGTATTATTTGTACGTATGTGCTTTGAAAAAATTATATGTAGCTATATCAGTCGGCTATTATCTATAATTTAAGCATTAATTTATATACCTTAGGAACAGAGGACAGATGTATGTTTAAAAAAAAAGACTTATGAGAATGCCAACATGTGGAATGTGGTCTCAATCATAATGGTTTCTATTTTTGTGTCCGTCAATGGTGTATCAGCAAATCGGTTTTTTCTAATACATGAAGAAAATCTTTTTTGACTGCTGGATCAATGTTCAAATAGAAGAGTTTCATTATGTTATGCATTGTCAGAAGGTTTCACAGTCTGAAATACTAACTATTAGCAGCCTAGGAATTTGCTATAAATATTCTTATACTTTCAAAATACTTTCATTTGTTTTATTTTATAAATATACATAAAGTCACATCAGAAAGAACAGATATAGTAATTATATATAAGTAATATCTTTGTAATAATTATAATTTTACTAATGTTGTAGAGACAGTGCACAGTAAAACTATTTCTTGATCTTTATTATAATGTTTACCATAGTCTCTTGAATTTCATTTAATTTAAATAAATCATACATTTGTTTCTCAGTTAAATATTTACACAAGACACATGATTATGTCATCTATTGTACAATTTTATGTCCTAATTTCATATCAATGGAATAATCTAATGTTATGATATCTTGACTTCCTTTTAAATCTCAACAGTTTATGTTAATATATTGTTACAAAATATATTAAGTAAATTAATTAATAAATGTTTTGTATTTGTTGATACTAAAAATTTACAAAGTAATGATACTATATGATAAGTTTTTAAAAATGAACACCTATTTTATCTATGAATTGGTTTTTCTTATCATCAAGTTTTGTTAACTGAATTATCACAATACGATCTATATGACTGCCGGTGTAGGCTGGATGAGGATTGTGGAAAACCGGGATGTCTGACACGAACTTTGGGAAGCCTACATCCAGCAGTGGACTACAATAGGCTGAACTGATGGTGATGACTGATGAAATAATCACAGTAGATAAATGCGGTGAAATGTTCAATTTTATTTTTACAAAAAAAAATCATTGTGCCATCTCAGTTTTCATTTTTGTAAATAATTATTGCGATCGTAATTTAATTGTAAGAAATATTTAAACAATGTTAATAGTATAATGAGATTAAAAATAAGATGGTTTTATTACAAAGCATAAAAATATTATCTTATCAAGATCATTCCACTTCAAGGGCAGGGAGATGCAATTAACTGATGGAAAATATAAAAAAATAAGACAAAGCAATTTTCGATTGCTGAAGATAGATGGGTGTGTACCTGTTAAATTAACTCATTTCATATTCAAGGCCATAGCAATCGTGTACTGTTTATTAAAAATATGCCACTATAAAAGACTTGACGCCAATTTCATATGAATTCAATGCTGCGACGAAAACGACATCGACAGTCGAATCTCGTATGCGAATGACGATCCAAAAACCGTTACCTACTGTCCGTAGCATCGTGAATCACCCGCGAACCGAAATAATCAACCAAACGACCTGATGATGAGAAAAAAATAGAGTTTAGAAAGGTACCTTATACACATCTCCGTAAGTGCCCGAACCAATCCTCTGAATGAGCTCGTATTCATCTTGAGGATTCCTACGCGATATATCCGAACTTAAAACACCACCACTATGCGCCATAATCATTAGCGTGCACTAATCTAACATTTATTTACACTTTCATCTCATTATTCACATAATTGTTACACAAAAACGTCGACAAATTAATTATTTTTTACAACACAAACTAGACATCTCGGACTGACGTCTGACACCACAGAATAAATAATGTCAACTCTACTGTATTTACGATCTATGATTGAGTTGCCAGCACTTAAAATGTTTCAAATATTTTTTAAAATCATTTAATAATAATAGGTTGTATTATTACGAATTTTTTTCGTAAAAATGTTATTTAAGAGAAATTTTTAAATAAGTGATTTTATATATATTTCTTATGGCTTAAAATTGATTGTGAAATCCACTGCTGGACACAGGCCTCCACAAGTTCACGCCAAAAATAACGTGAACTCATGTGTTTTGCCCATAGTCACCACGCTGGGCAGGCAGGTTGGTGACCGCAGGGCTGGCTTTGTCGCCCCGAAGACATTGCTGCCCGTCTTCCGCCTGTGTATTTCCAAACTAGTAGTTGGATGGTTATCACGCCATCGGTCGGCTAACTAACAATTATAAATGTTATATTTTAAAATGTGATGCCACTTATTTTGGACCCTCACCACCCCTTGTCACACTTTATAGACCCCCTACACCCTGACGGTATGGCGTAATTTATGGATGACCCTTAATAAAAATTATGTAGTGTAAAATTTATTAATAGTAATTTATTTGTCTCTTAGTGTTACAAGTCTTTTTAAGTGGCGAATACATTTTTACTCTTAAAAATTAAATTCGTTCTTTGATTAAGTACATTCACAGTCACAAAAAGTAGTTCTTTTACCGACCACTCTGATCTAGTGGTGTGCGTGCATGTTGGCACTTAGACACCGGCGGTCGCAGGTTCGATTCTCGCTCAGAGTGAATATTTGTATTTCTACAAATATTTATTTCCGGTCTAGATGTCTACCCTTGTTAGTCTCCCCGCTGTACCTCGGAGAGCACGTTAAGCTGTCAGTCCTGGTTATTATCGTAAACACCCGATAGCGATCGCTACACCTGGACCATTTTTAATAGGTTTGATCATCACTAAGCAATATATCACCGTATGTAAGGTATCAATAAAACAATAAAATATTGTTAAAATGGTATATTTATTACAATCAAATATCTCGGCCGGCATCCGCGTAACGTGTTACAAAAATTTGTTTAACGCCGACACTACAATAATAACTTCTATCACTTTATTATAAAATTATATATTTTTTTGGTTCATTCCATTAAGTGCACTTTTATACATTACGACATTTTGACGTAAGTTTTATTCACAAGCAAATGGAAATTCTTAATTTCCCACCAAATAATTACTTCGCGTCTATGCTTGACTGGCTTTATTATGTTGTTATATGAAACAAACTGTGATAATCGCTTTACAATATATGTAAGAAGATTTCATGTCTGATAATTAATTGATAGAAGTTTTAAAATAAAGGCTTTATAGCATGGTAACAGTGGGAGGACAATACTTGCAATCTCTTTGCCTCTATCAGTTCATTTTGTAATTAACTTTTTTTATTATTAAAGAATTACTACAGCTTGTTTCTTTAATCAATAAATACGAGAATACTTCTCAATTTTTGGAATATTTATAAGTTTTTAAACTCGTACAAGTGTCTAATCCGTAAGTTCCAACAATAAAACTGACAATACAATAGAATTATTGTATTATAAAAATTGCATATATTTTATACTGATGTAACAATTTTTATAGTATTCTCAATCTCATTAATTAATACAATTTATCAATTATTATTATTGTTATTGCTTTATACTCTGTAACTGTATACAAATATTGTGACATTTCATCAGCTGTGTTGCCATTTATAAAACTTTTTCAATATATATACGATATATTTTATATATGAACACACTTTTATACCATACAAGTCGAAGACACGAAATCACAATGAAAAAGGAAATTTATAGCAAATTAATTTTTTTAAAACCAATGATATGCCTTTAGCTATCGACAGCGGCGATCATTTTTTTTTTTGAGATTTTTCATAAATAATTAACTCTTCCACCTTTTTTTTTGTACTAATTACTAAATCTATTTACATCGAAACAATCAAACAATTGTTATTTGGTAAAAGCGCTTAAATCAATCGAGGAAAAAACAAAACATTTAAAGATTACAGTCGAAGAAAATACAGTGTAAGATATGGAAAAACGTGGTTTTTTATACACATAACTTCGATATTTTTAAGCATGCTTTGGCACTTTCACCATTCACAAAATTATATAATTTGAATAATGAAATGGAAGTTAAAATGATGTAAAAACGCCATATTTTATGATAATTTAACAAATTTAACCTATTAAACTACGTTCAAACAAATATACACACACAAAACTATCGCTTTTAAATGATAGAGATCTATCTATATAAACAATTTTGTAGCTGTCTACTCAAAATATAGGATTCCATGTTTAAAAAACATCTAAAATCAATTTCTAATCGTTCATTAAATAATGAAAATCAGAATTAAATAATACAAAGTCCCATACCTCAGACGAGAAAGATCCAGCCGGATAATTTAAAATCATAGAATCAAATCTTTTTTTCGAAAAACAAATTCAGCTAAAGGACATAGTGCTCAACCACACATCCAAATTACCTAATAATTAATTACCTATTCAAAAATACAATATAACAAACATCAAGGAATTATTCTAATGGTATAAGGGAAAAAGAGTGACTTAAAAATTAATAGTAACATTATTTAAAAGAATTAAAAATTAAAAAAAAAAACAGGTTATCGAACTAGAAATGGAGAAGCTAACTAGAAATATAACTTACTCTTTTGAATAAATAATCTTTTTTTTACTATACTACGCGTGAGCAAGCGTCGATAATTTTTTTATTTTTATAATTACTGCTATGTCTCGTTATTTGGAATTTTTTGAGGTTAAATAGCTGAACGCTATATTGGAATTTTGTAATTTCGATATTAGGTTAGTTGCCAGGCGTAACAGACTATAAAGAATGATTAAATTGTCTATGGTGACGCTTGTATAGATTAATTAGTAATTACATCGGACTTGGGTTGGAACGTTTCACCTACGGTTGGCTCTCGACCTCGTGTTGCGAATTGGTTTTTTCGCTTTGCTTGTATTTTTCTTACCCTTCTTGTTATTTTTACCTTTGGCATTAGAAGTTTTAGACCGACCGCTCTCGTTTGAATTTACTCGTCGTTCCGATTCAAAAGAAAAAGTCGGAATAACGTTTTTGACTTCGGATGGAGAAAGGCTTATTTCTAAGCGTCGTCTCCTTGAACGAGTCATCCTAACATTTTGAATGTCTAAATCTAAATTATATTGTTTTAAAGTCCGCTTTGCTCTGGTCACTTTGCGTTCAGTTTTATTTTCATCGCTAGTTTTTCTAGATTGTCGGCCATTTTGACCTTTCTCTCTTAGAACTGGCTTTGTAATTTCCTCGTGTCTACGTTTTCGAGTCGTTCTCGTTACAAGAGTTTTATCGTTTTCAATCGACTCTTTGGTTGTCCTAGATTCGGTGTCTGGAAGTTTCTTAGGTTTAGCTCTCCCGCGTTTTCCTGGACTTTTAGATTCATCGGTATGTATAGCTTCCTTTTTAGCTGATCTTGTATCAATCCTCCTGCGTTTCCTCGGTACGGGAGACTGCGATTCTCTTTTCCTATTGGTTTTAGGGAAAGCGACTTCCGTGTCTTCTAGGCCTTGACTACTCTCTATATAGATGTACTCATCTAGTTTAGATCTAGACTTACCGTAGGTCTTTTCGACTGGTTTGACCGATGGTATATCGTCATTAATATCGTAGTTCGGTTCGTCTGTTTCATTTACAGGCGTGTCTTGAGTGTTAGCCTTAATAAGCTCTACATCGTTTTCTATAGAGTTCTTGTTCATTCTGTTCTTTAGGTCGTTTATGGTGTCCATGAGGGTTTTTTCTTTAACTTCCTCATTCTCCGTTTCAGTCTCTGTCTGTCTAGATGTACCAGGTTCGGATGTACTAGACTTCCTTTGTTTGTTTTTGCTACGCCTCTTGTATAAGTCAGCTTTGGTCATGTCCTGTAAAAATTTATTTATTTAAATTATTACTATTTACTAAACAAATAGTTTTAGGTTTTTTACATGCCCCACATTTCAGATACTTTCCAGCAACCATGGTAATGGGGTTTTTTTTATACCTTTCAAAAATATTCAGCTAATGTGTGATTGATGTTGTTTTTATTAAAAATAAAATTTTTATTAAAGTAAAAACAATATCGAAGCTGTATATTTTAATTTTTAAGTGTAAGATTGAAAAATGTGTGACATCACACTAGGCAGCAGCAGGGCCATGTAGCAGGGTCTCATTTTTGTGTAAAGCTGTGATGAAGACAGGGAGGTATCAAAAAATCGTGAAATTCGTGCGATGTAATTTATGGATGGCATCCTATCAACATTTAGCAATAAAACTTCATATATACATAAATAATAATTGAAAATGTTTTGTCTCCATATTGTCCAAGAAACAAAATGTATAATATATATGTATCAAATAGCCCATCGCTGCAGGTAACACTGAACAACATTACTGCAGAACTGTGGGTTCGATTCCTGATCTGACTATGTTTATTTATTTATAATATATTTTAATATTTATCAGTAAATGGTACCTGAAGTTTAAAGTTATTTCCATCTTGGCAGGTAACTCCCAACTCTTGCAACAGCTCGGTAACAGTCAACCTTTCAGACGGCTCTACCGTTAGTAATCCAGTGATAATACGCTTGCTATCTTCTGATATATTGTCCCAGGTTGGACCTGGTAAACAAGGAAAAGTATTGTCAAACATGGCACAAATAATTTTTTTTTATGAGATATTATTCACCAGAATATTCATTGTTTTGAAATAAATAGTAATAATCGCATTGTAAACAGGAGAAGGAATAACAAAATTGTAACTCCAAGTTTCCGACTGCGCAAAGTAAAAGTTTCCTTTCTGGGTCATGGTATTCACATGTATAATTTAATCGCACAAACAATTTTGGAATTGTCTCAACATAAATTTAAAGTTTACATTAAAAAAAATTAATAGATAAAGCTTATTATTCAGTGCAGGATTACATAGTTGATAAAGATGTTTGGACTTAGTGACGCTGTATTTATGCAACATGTTACTAATTTTGTACTAAAACACAGTTTATATATTATTTTTAAAAAGAGTAACTGCGGAGTTTCTTGCGATTCTTCTCTGCAGAATCTATATTCCGAATCGGTAGTAGTAGTCGGAGTAGCTTCACTTCTACAAATATAATAATTGATTTTTAAAGTTTTAATTTGTAAAATGACAATTCGAAAGTGCTCTTTGGGCCTATTTGAATAAAGCTGTTTTTGATTTTGATTTTGAATGGTTTGTCTTATATGTGACACGATGTACCATAAATAATAAAATAAATAAAAAATTATTTATTTAGAAAAAACGTTTACATAAAATGATACCGTTGTTGGGACATCCTTTTAAGTAAGTGTTTTACCTGTGTCAGGATGTCCCGCTCTTCCATATTCATACTTATAAAATAAAAATTTAACATTGTCATGATTCAATCACAAAAGACAAAAAATTCTGTGTGTGTGTGTGTGTGTATGCGTGTGTGAGCGTGCGTGCGTGCTTGCGTGAGTGCGTGCGTGCGTGCGTGCGTGCGTGCGTGCGTGCGTGCGTGCGTGCGTGCGTGTGTGTGTGTGTGTGTGTGTGTGTGTGTGTGTGTGCGTGTATGTATTTAGTATATTTCTAGGTAATTACTTCAAGTAAAGCCTCAGTCTCTTCATATTTTTGTTTTGTAAGCCATTCAGTGAGTGATTTTATAAGTTTGTAAGAATTTAAAGAATATATTTTTAACACATTGTTTATCTTCTTGTATACATAAGCCGATTTTTTAGCGTATTGTTGACAAGCAAATTTAGTCTTTGCAATATATGTTTCATTTACAATGTTTAATCTTCTTGTTGTGTACTGTGTGTGTGTGTACTTGTGTGTAAGGACCAGAAGGAACGGTACCTATATTAAGAAAACAATTGAAGGAACAAGACGTTATTATGTACGATTTTTATTTTTGTGTTACCCACAATTAGGAATTCTAAACATTTTTGAATATCATATCAAAAATTGACCGCTCCAGCGGGATTCGAACCCGCGTCTTCGACATACCGTGTCGACGCTCTAGCCAATTAAGCTATGGAACGATATACTCGCTAGAGCGAAACTTTTGATATGATGATTTTTACTTTCGGTTTAAGCGAACCGTGGCGCCGTCTATAGTGAGTTCTTTACAGAGACTCGTAACTATTCAAAGTTTCATATTACAATGAAAATCTTTGACAGGAGACGACACCATGCTATTTTTAATATGTACGATTTTTATTTTTGTGTTACCCACAATTAGGAATTCTAAACATTTTTGAATATCATATCAAAAATTGACCGCTCCAGCGGGATTCGAACCCGCGTCTTCGACATACCGTGTCGACGCTCTAGCCAATTAAGCTATGGAACGATATACTCGCTAGAGCGAAACTTTTGATATGATGATTTTTACTTTCGGTTTAAGCGAACCGTGGCGCCGTCTATAGTGAGTTCTTTACAGAGACTCGTAACTATTCAAAGTTTCATATTACAATGAAAATCTTTGACAGGAGACGACACCATGCTATTTTTAATATGTACGATTTTTATTTTTGTGTTACCCACATTTAGGAATTCTAAACATTTTTGAATATCATATCAAAAATTGACCGCTCCAGCGGGATTCGAACCCGCGTCTTCGACATACCGTGTCGACGCTCTAGCCAATTAAGCTATGGAACGATATACTCGCTAGAGCGAAACTTTTGATATGATGATTTTTACTTTCGGTTTAAGCGAACCGTGGCGCCGTCTATAGTGAGTTCTTTACAGAGACTCGTAACTATTCAAAGTTTCATATTACAATGAAAATCTTTGACAGGAGACGACACCATGCTATTTTTAATATGTACGATTTTTATTTTTGTGTTACCCACAATTAGGAATTCTAAACATTTTTGAATATCATATCAAAAATTGACCGCTCCAGCGGGATTCGAACCCGCGTCTTCGACATACCGTGTCGACGCTCTAGCCAATTAAGCTATGGAACGATATACTCGCTAGAGCGAAACTTTTGATATGATGATTTTTACTTTCGGTTTAAGCGAACCGTGGCGCCGTCTATAGTGAGTTCTTTACAGAGACTCGTAACTATTCAAAGTTTCATATTACAATGAAAATCTTTGACAGGAGACGACACCATGCTATTTTTAATATGTACGATTTTTATTTTTGTGTTACCCACAATTAGGAATTCTAAACATTTTTGAATATCATATCAAAAATTGACCGCTCCAGCGGGATTCGAACCCGCGTCTTCGACATACCGTGTCGACGCTCTAGCCAATTAAGCTATGGAACGATATACTCGCTAGAGCGAAACTTTTGATATGATGATTTTTACTTTCGGTTTAAGCGAACCGTGGCGCCGTCTATAGTGAGTTCTTTACAGAGACTCGTAACTATTCAAAGTTTCATATTACAATGAAAATCTTTGACAGGAGACGACACCATGCTATTTTTAATATGTACGATTTTTATTTTTGTGTTACCCACAATTAGGAATTCTAAACATTTTTGAATATCATATCAAAAATTGACCGCTCCAGCGGGATTCGAACCCGCGTCTTCGACATACCGTGTCGACGCTCTAGCCAATTAAGCTATGGAACGATATACTCGCTAGAGCGAAACTTTTGATATGATGATTTTTACTTTCGGTTTAAGCGAACCGTAGATTTTCATTGTAATATGAAACTTTGAATAGTTACGAGTCTCTGTAAAGAACTCACTATAGACGGCGCCACGGTTCGCTTAAACCGAAAGTAAAAATCATCATATCAAAAGTTTCGCTCTAGCGAGTATATCGTTCCATAGCTTAATTGGCTAGAGCGTCGACACGGTATGTCGAAGACGCGGGTTCGAATCCCGCTGGAGCGGTCAATTTTTGATATGATATTCAAAAATGTTTAGAATTCCTAATTGTGGGTAACACAAAAATAAAAATCGTACATATTAAAAATAGCATGGTGTCGTCTCCTGTCAAAGATTTTCATTGTAATATGAAACTTTGAATAGTTACGAGTCTCTGTAAAGAACTCACTATAGACGGCGCCACGGTTCGCTTAAACCGAAAGTAAAAATCATCATATCAAAAGTTTCGCTCTAGCGAGTATATCGTTCCATAGCTTAATTGGCTAGAGCGTCGACACGGTATGTCGAAGACGCGGGTTCGAATCCCGCTGGAGCGGTCAATTTTTGATATGATATTCAAAAATGTTTAGAATTCCTAATTGTGGGTAACACAAAAATAAAAATCGTACATATTAAAAATAGCATGGTGTCGTCTCCTGTCAAAGATTTTCATTGTAATATGAAACTTTGAATAGTTACGAGTCTCTGTAAAGAACTCACTATAGACGGCGCCACGGTTCGCTTAAACCGAAAGTAAAAATCATCATATCAAAAGTTTCGCTCTAGCGAGTATATCGTTCCATAGCTTAATTGGCTAGAGCGTCGACACGGTATGTCGAAGACGCGGGTTCGAATCCCGCTGGAGCGGTCAATTTTTGATATGATATTCAAAAACAAGACGTTATGTTCTAACATTAACGGTTCGTAAGTAAAACGAATAGTTTTCTGAATAAAGCAATCGGGCATAGATTACTTATACTATTACAATAAATGTCATAACATGTTATTTGTCAAAATCAGACAAAGAGTTTTTATCACTATCTTGGGAGGAACTGTGAATGAAATTAAAAATGACATTTTTAGAAGCTAAGTAATTTTCTTTAAGTTGATATATTTCAATATGAATATTTATATACAGAGAATCATATAGGCTGATATTCGAATATATATTTAGCTTACGCTCACACACACACTTACACACGCACGCACAACAAAATGTTATTTAAGCATCGACAGTTGATATGTAACAAACAACTCACCTTCCATAGTAAAACTACCGCTTCTGATTCTATCCATGAAGGCTGTAATTGGTTCCTTCTTAGACGTCGGTTGGAAAGGCGCTTTGCCGCAAAGCAAGCAATACTGAAAATAAATAACACACTCTCATCAATCTTATCTTATCAATACTAATGTACTTCATAGTAACTGCGGAGTTTCTTGACGATTCGTCATTGAAGAATCTATATTCCGAATTGGTAGTAACTTCACATAAATTATAATGAATTTATTGAAAGGGCTCGTCCATTACCTAAACAGACATTAAGTTTGCTCATTAAAGCACCCCTCCTGGTTTTAATATTTCGTAAATTTTTTCCGGACCCTCTCCCCATCTTTCGAGCCTAACGTGATTATTGGGACGACCACAAAACGAATATAATTCAAAAGCAATTATCGTAGCCTATAGACGCCTGCAACACCAAAAGGATCGCAAGCGCGTTGGCGACCCTTACCCCTATCCCCCCAGCTCTGGTCACCTTACTCACCACAGGAACACAATACTGCTTGAGAGCAGTATTATTTAGCTCTGATCATCTGTAAGATACTACCCCAGTTGGGCTGCTCCAGATATTGAGCAGGATATTTTCTGCTGTGCCCTACCTCAGCTTAAAATGCCTCAAATGCGGCTCAAATCCCTCTCGCTAGTTTCCATTCTGTACGTTACTGACGTAGGTTTAAATAAGGTGTATATGTAATATATATATAAATATATATATAACTTACAAAGATAACTCCAAGACTCCACAGATCGCAACCGGGACCGTAGCCCGCCACGCTGCCTCGAGCTCGACCCACCACCTCGGGAGCCGCGTACGGCAAACTGTACACACACACACATATTAGAAACAGACTGTATTTTTTATCGTAAGTAAAAATGTATACGAGACAAACGTACTAAAGGGGACCCAATTACTAAAGCAGTAATCTCTTCTAAGCGACCTTAGTTATTAATACCACAGTTATAACTTTTGATTATAGTTTGCAATACAGTATAATAATCTATTTTTTCTAGTAGAATAACATCGATATACATTAACTAAGTTTGTGATGTACCTAAAATTGGTTAAGTCAAATTTTAGTTGTTTTTTTTTTTTTAATCGTTAGGAGTAATTTTTCATTTTAATTACAAAGAAAAATAAAATTGTGTATAAATATATAAATAGTTTTCAATAATTTTTTTACTTATACATTTACATATCTCTAAAATAGGCTATATTACATCACACTCCAATTTTCTTAACAAAACAGTATATCGTGTTACGATTTATCACATAATTAAAATATGTTCAAGATATATGTACACCGGAGAAAAGTCAAATAGGCTATATTACATCGAACTCATAACTAAATAAGGAGTGATGTATATAAGACCTCCAATTACCTGAAGCAGGGTGTCATCATCCTCTGCCGCTCTCCATCACAGTCGGGCATCCGCCTCGCGAAACCAAAGTCCACCAGTTTCACTTTAGCCTCGTTTAGCCTCGTACTGCTCAGGAGGATGTTCTGGAATTTAAAAATTATTTATTATTACAAATATTTTCGAAATAATTGTAAATTGTTTGTCATGTTTTATATATACTGCAATACTAAAGAACAGGTAATTGTATTAAATTCGATATAAACTTCAAAATTGTTCAAGTAAAACAATATCAGCATCGCACTTATAAAGCTCCCGGTGCTACACATGTCCATAGGCTTTGGTAGTCCTTTACGATCAGACGGATCGTATGCTTGTAGGTTACAAATACGTTTCCCTTACAATTCAGCGCTAGCTGTAATCATACCTACAGTGAATTCTGAACCGGTTACAACGTATGAGCACCGGTTATAACCGGTTACAGCCCCACCCGCGCTCACCTCGGGCTTGAGGTCGCGGTGCGCCACGCGGCGCGCGTGCATGTGGCGCACGGCCAGCGCCAGCTGCACGAGCAGGCGCCGCGCCGCGCGCTCCGGCGCCGCGCCCAGCAGCGCGGACAGCTCGCCGCCGCCGGCCAGCTCCGTCACGATGTACGTGAACGTGAACGTGAACACTCACCTCGGGCTTGAGGTCGCGGTGCGCCACGCGGCGCGCGTGCATGTGGCGCACGGCCAGCGCCAGCTGCACGAGCAGGCGCCGCGCCGCGCGCTCCGGCGCCGCGCCCAGCAGCGCGGACAGCTCGCCGCCGCCGGCCAGCTCCGTCACGATGTACGTGAACGTGAACGTGAACACTCACCTCGGGCTTGAGGTCGCGGTGCGCCACGCGGCGCGCGTGCATGTGGCGCACGGCCAGCGCCAGCTGCACGAGCAGGCGCCGCGCCGCGCGCTCCGGCGCCGCGCCCAGCAGCGCGGACAGCTCGCCGCCGCCGGCCAGCTCCGTCACGATGTACGTGAACGTGAACGTGAACACTCACCTCGGGCTTGAGGTCGCGGTGCGCCACGCGGCGCGCGTGCATGTGGCGCACGGCCAGCGCCAGCTGCACGAGCAGGCGCCGCGCCGCGCGCTCCGGCGCCGCGCCCAGCAGCGCGGACAGCTCGCCGCCGCCGGCCAGCTCCGTCACGATGTACGTGAACGTGAACGTGAACACTCACCTCGGGCTTGAGGTCGCGGTGCGCCACGCGGCGCGCGTGCATGTGGCGCACGGCCAGCGCCAGCTGCACGAGCAGGCGCCGCGCCGCGCGCTCCGGCGCCGCGCCCAGCAGCGCGGACAGCTCGCCGCCGCCGGCCAGCTCCGTCACGATGTACGTGAACGTGAACGTGAACACTCACCTCGGGCTTGAGGTCGCGGTGCGCCACGCGGCGCGCGTGCATGTGGCGCACGGCCAGCGCCAGCTGCACGAGCAGGCGCCGCGCCGCGCGCTCCGGCGCCGCGCCCAGCAGCGCGGACAGCTCGCCGCCGCCGGCCAGCTCCGTCACGATGTACGTGAACGTGAACGTGAACACTCACCTCGGGCTTGAGGTCGCGGTGCGCCACGCGGCGCGCGTGCATGTGGCGCACGGCCAGCGCCAGCTGCACGAGCAGGCGCCGCGCCGCGCGCTCCGGCGCCGCGCCCAGCAGCGCGGACAGCTCGCCGCCGCCGGCCAGCTCCGTCACGATGTACGTGAACGTGAACGTGAACACTCACCTCGGGCTTGAGGTCGCGGTGCGCCACGCGGCGCGCGTGCATGTGGCGCACGGCCAGCGCCAGCTGCACGAGCAGGCGCCGCGCCGCGCGCTCCGGCGCCGCGCCCAGCAGCGCGGACAGCTCGCCGCCGCCGGCCAGCTCCGTCACGATGTACGTGAACGTGAACGTGAACACTCACCTCGGGCTTGAGGTCGCGGTGCGCCACGCGGCGCGCGTGCATGTGGCGCACGGCCAGCGCCAGCTGCACGAGCAGGCGCCGCGCCGCGCGCTCCGGCGCCGCGCCCAGCAGCGCGGACAGCTCGCCGCCGCCGGCCAGCTCCGTCACGATGTACGTGAACGTGAACGTGAACACTCACCTCGGGCTTGAGGTCGCGGTGCGCCACGCGGCGCGCGTGCATGTGGCGCACGGCCAGCGCCAGCTGCACGAGCAGGCGCCGCGCCGCGCGCTCCGGCGCCGCGCCCAGCAGCGCGGACAGCTCGCCGCCGCCGGCCAGCTCCGTCACGATGTACGTGAACGTGAACGTGAACACTCACCTCGGGCTTGAGGTCGCGGTGCGCCACGCGGCGCGCGTGCATGTGGCGCACGGCCAGCGCCAGCTGCACGAGCAGGCGCCGCGCCGCGCGCTCCGGCGCCGCGCCCAGCAGCGCGGACAGCTCGCCGCCGCCGGCCAGCTCCGTCACGATGTACGTGAACGTGAACGTGAACACTCACCTCGGGCTTGAGGTCGCGGTGCGCCACGCGGCGCGCGTGCATGTGGCGCACGGCCAGCGCCAGCTGCACGAGCAGGCGCCGCGCCGCGCGCTCCGGCGCCGCGCCCAGCAGCGCGGACAGCTCGCCGCCGCCGGCCAGCTCCGTCACGATGTACGTGAACGTGAACGTGAACACTCACCTCGGGCTTGAGGTCGCGGTGCGCCACGCGGCGCGCGTGCATGTGGCGCACGGCCAGCGCCAGCTGCACGAGCAGGCGCCGCGCCGCGCGCTCCGGCGCCGCGCCCAGCAGCGCGGACAGCTCGCCGCCGCCGGCCAGCTCCGTCACGATGTACGTGAACGTGAACGTGAACACTCACCTCGGGCTTGAGGTCGCGGTGCGCCACGCGGCGCGCGTGCATGTGGCGCACGGCCAGCGCCAGCTGCACGAGCAGGCGCCGCGCCGCGCGCTCCGGCGCCGCGCCCAGCAGCGCGGACAGCTCGCCGCCGCCGGCCAGCTCCGTCACGATGTACGTGAACGTGAACGTGAACACTCACCTCGGGCTTGAGGTCGCGGTGCGCCACGCGGCGCGCGTGCATGTGGCGCACGGCCAGCGCCAGCTGCACGAGCAGGCGCCGCGCCGCGCGCTCCGGCGCCGCGCCCAGCAGCGCGGACAGCTCGCCGCCGCCGGCCAGCTCCGTCACGATGTACGTGAACGCCTGCGAGGACACGTACGTTGCGTCACATTGTAACCACATAACACATTAACACATCGCGATTACATTACCAAAGAGCTGTGCATTCACTGAATCAAAAAAAAAAATCTAATAAAAACAATAATGTGAAAATAGGCTATAAAACATCACGACACAGATCTGTTCATTAATCAAAACTCTAAAAATGTTGATTGTCGAAACTGAAAATTAGGACCATTTAATCATAAATAGAAAATGCTAAAATAGGCTATAAAAAGTCACCCTAAGTTTTCCACAGACTGACAAAAAAAAATGTCTGAACTCAACATGACCTCTCGTTATTAAATATTAGCACAAGAACAAAACAGCGTGATGGATTAAGCTTCTACTTTCTCCTAAATGATGAAATAGGCATATGCCCTGCAGTCAGATGATACAGATTTACAGAATGAATCGTAATTAATTGAAACAAATATAATTTTAATTTGTAAAATAACGATGCAAAAGTGGTTTTGAGGCCTTCTTGAATAAAGTAATTTTTAAATATCTGAACCCATAGAAAAAATTCTTTAACAAATAAAATAAAAAAAAGATATAAGCTAGAAAGCATCAAGTAAGTAGCAATTCGGTCATTAATACAAGACAATAGCTGATGGATATTATTAGACAATTCCTTACCGAATCGTGGAAAACTTCATGTAATGTTATTATGTAGGGACATCCTTGACACGCTTTCAGTAATTCGATCTCCTGCTTCACATCTTTCTTCTGTGACGATATTATCTGTGGAATAAATAAACATACATAATTATAGCTTTAAATTTTTAAAAATAGGTTGATTCTTGTTATTTATATGTATATGTTTCCGGATAGCTACAATCTGGGGATCTTTAAGTCGCGAGTGAATAGACTACTTTTAGGTAAGCGTGCCACAGACCACATTCTCACTTAACATCAGGTGAAATAGTGGTCAAACGCAAGCCTAAGAGGGTGTCGTAAAAAGCGACAAGGGATAACACAGTTCCACTACCGCCTTGGAACTTAAAAAGCCGACCGATGGCGGGATAACCATCCAACTGTTGGCTTTGAAATACACAGGTCGAAGACGGGCAGCAGCGTCTTCGGTGCGACAAAGCCAGCCCTGCGGTCACCAACCCGCCTGCCCAGCGTGATGACTATGGGCAAAACACATGAGTTCACGCTATTTTTGGCGGGAACTTGTGGAGGCCTATGTCCAGCAGTGGACTGCGATAGGCTGATGTGTGTGTGTGTGTGTGTGTGTTTTTGCTGTGAAACTTCTTTAGAATCGTTGATTTGAAACTAGTGATTTGAACTGTATAGGAGAGAATAAAATAAAATACATTAATGCTCAAAACGCGTAAATGACGCGTTTGGCATGGCGCTTAAGACCTTTTTCACGAGACCATTTCCTTCCGTCCGTGTGTTTTTTGCATAACGGCCTACCTACGACTTTTCAGAAGTTTCAATTCTGCCTTGTGTGAATTTGCAAACAAAAACACTTTTTTTTTTTCGTGTTTCAAATGTAACACGTACCTTAACAGCATACTCCTTGCCGGTTTGTCTGTGTATACACTTCCGGCAAACAGAGTAGGAGCCGTCTCCAAGTAGAGGCTTACTTAAATCCACAGCGTACTTTTGAAAGAACGGTGAATCCTGGAAAATTGATAACTCATTAGATCCTGTAGTTTTAGTTGCAAAAAACTCATCATACAAAAATAAACTGTAATTAAAATATTTTACAAAACGAAAGAAATTAGAGCAAAATATTTATGGCACTTTAATTTCATCTGAATAAATCATCTGAAGATAACATAATTATATTGACCAATTTAAATATTTAAATCATTACTTGGCCCAAAATTATATCAAATCTCATGTAATTCCTACGCCTAACCTAACCAATGCAAGTATCTATTAAAGGACTGAATTTTTAAGGAAAAGGGATTTGATTCTGATTTTAAGGTAAAGGGAAAGAGCCAATAAAACCTACTGAAAAGAAGGAACTCAAAAGATAATTTTCAAACATAAATGTTAGTTTGTAGCTAAGGTAGAGAGCTCCTGTGGACGGTCGGGGCTAGAGTCGGCAACGCGCTTACAATGCTTCTGGTATTGCAGGCGTCTACGGTATCAGCTTACCAATAACAGTACCATGCGCTTCTTTGCTACTTTTGTGATAAAAAAAAAGTTTACCAACCTTAGCAACCCATCCTTTGAGCTTATCATGCTTTTGTCCCGTTGCTTGCAGCCATATTTGATCCGAGATTATATTCTCAGAGAAGAGTATACTTGGAGCTACATACGAGTAGCCTGCAAGAAAACGAGTCTTATTACCATTTTGTAGAAAATAGAAATCTCATACCTTCTAGGTGTTTTTAGGTAAATGTTATATTAAAAGAACGTAATTAAATATGTTATATTAAAGTTAACACAAGTTTTTAATAATTGAGTTCCTTTTTACGAAAAGTAAAAGAAATTGTGTATTTTGAAGCATTTATGTTTTAGTAAGGTTTTAAAAATGAGAAAATCAGCTAAGACGTCAAATGTTGAGCACCTTAAGATTTTAATTTTAGATAACAATAGCATTAAATTGCATATTGAGATAAATGTAAAGAGGTTTAAAAATGTTTAAAACGTTGGTTATTTTGTAAGAGGCATTTTACACCAAGAATCTTTGGAGCTACTTATACATAAACATAATTAAATTATCAAAAAAGAAACTAAATCTTAATATCGAATCACCACTTCCGAAATGTGTAAGTTTTTAAATATGTATTCCGCGTTTTGTAGAGAAAAATGACAGAATCCTACATATATTTTCACAACAAAGTTCTGGTTGCCAATTTTAGGTAGTTTCCAAAACTAGGCACATAGTTGTAAGGCACTTACCAAGGAATAACTTATCATGGTGTTTGGGAGCCTGAGCCGGCGAGTCGGTCGGTGGCATTTTTGTAAATTCATCGGCAAAGTTGCAAGTATCTGCCGCGTGTGCGAGTTGAGGAACAAACGGAGCTGGCACTTCGCGACGAGCGACTGCTTCCCAATCTAAATTCTGGAAATTATTCATTAAGAGTTTTAGTACCGCATAATAATTTTAGAAGTGACAAATGATCTATCGAAATGGCAAATTTTTATTAATAATACGTGATGCAAAAACTTTGTTACCCCTTATTACGAAAATAACGTGGACGGAGCAGTATAAAATTTCACACACTTATAGTTTATATAAAGAAGAAGTGCAGAATGATCATATTTTTTTTTAATTATACATAAAAAGCACATTAAATCAATTTAAAAAAAAACATCACACACACTACCATGTATTTGACACACACACGCTTATTATGCTTTTTTGTTGATAGTCAAAGTCTGTAGTCAAATTGATTTTTTTTAAAAAGGTTCTTTATTTTCACTATTTTTCAGATTTTCTTTAATTTAAATTTTTAATAATTATAGTCGAATTTCGACCTCTGGACGACCACTATTTATTAATTCGTCAAAATTTCAGTCTTTGATTAGAATCTTGAGTTACCCTGGTATTTTATTTAACGAGCTCAATACCAAGCTCTATTGAAATTTCTACGTTGGTGGTAAATCTAAGAGGTAATTGCTTATATCGTCTTTCTAATAATCAATTAGGATTTATTATATTACTAAAATGAGTCTTGCTATTATCAACTAACTTGGTGATATTTTGTCTAACCTGGAAGAACGGGTGTCTTTTTAATTCCTCTGCGTCGCCCTCGCCTCCTCCGAGACGACGTCTGGGATCTTTTACTAAAAGCCTGAAAATTGGATTTTATATTCAATCATTAATCTTCACTGTAAACTTCAGCAAAACATGGTCAAATATACTTATTTTTTAATATCTATACGTTTTAATATTTGTATTACAGAACTTTTATCCCTCAACAAACTAGTGTCGCTATCATTATTATACCATGTTTTGGGTGTTTTAACTGTTGACTTTTAATTAACAAATACTTACTTCAGTAAAATTGTCCTCTATCTAGTAAAAAGTACCTATACAAGTGAGAGTACCTATAAGTTATGTTCTTGTGACGAGTGAGATATCCAGAACTCGTGGACTTGTAGTATTTGGATAAAAGGGGTGAGGTCATTAAATCGCTTGCGATACTTCTGACATTGCAAACAATCACAGGCTATGGTAACCGCTTACCATAAGACAGGCTGCTGCAGGCATGCTGTGTGGTTACGGCATCAAAGAATATAGCCACCCCCTCTCTTCCCGTGGGTGTCGTAAGAGGCGACTAAGGGATAACACAGTTCCACTAGCACCTTGGAACTTAAAAAGCCGACCGATGGTGGGATAACCATCCAACTACTGGCTTTGAAATACACAGGTCGAAGACGGGCAGCCCTGCGGTCACCAACCCGTCTGCCCAGCGTGGTGACTGTGGGAGAAACACATAAGTTCACGCCATTTTTGGCGTGAACTTGTGGATGCCTGTGTCCAGTAGTGGACTGCGTAAGGCTGCTGTGATGATGATGATGATGATGTGATAAGACAGGCCGGGGGTTTGCTTACTACGCACTCTAGTGGTATATAGCAATACTTACTTTTTGATAAAGTCCTGCACTTCGGGACTGACATCGTTGGGTACTGGGTAGCTGCATCTGACTATACGCTTCGTTATCTCCTGCTGAGTGTTTTTTTCACCCTCGACGGTGAAGGGCGATGCGCCAGTTAGTAATTCGTAGGTTAGCACTCCCACAGACCACCAGTCTACAGCCTGTGGACAAGAGAAAAACTTTGGTTAGAGTTATATTACTAGTATGAATTATAAGATGTATCCACAAAATAAAATAGGACTGCGAATACACTCGCGTGTAGGTAGTTGGATCACGGCAGAAAAATTACTATGGTAAGAAATAATGTTTTTATATGGTAGTTACCTATAGCTAAAAAGAAATTAATATTTATACTCAGATTTCTGTCTCTAACTGATTCTTCTGAGTTTGCTGGAAGAATTCTCTTCTAGGGATACACACATCCTTTATACGTGCGTTGCAATGACATATATTTCATATAATTCTGCACGAGTAACAAGTTGTAAAACGAATAAATACTATTTACTTCAAAAAAGAATATTCACTTTCCCAAGTAGATCTAGCCAGCGAGGTCACCGTATAATTGTATAGAGACTTTTTTACAATTTAATTTTTTGCTTTCAAACAATATGTCAACGTGTTTTACATAGTTATAATATACAGCTCGTTACGCCCCAGTTCGCGTCTTATTGACCTTCATCACGATACGATAAGATAGATAACTCATCTTATTTATATACTAGAATTATATGAATATTATATTTTTGATTTATATTATCCGACGTCTACACTTACTTATTATTGTTTTATTGGCTGTTTTGTCTTACGCCTCGTAATTTAACCAATCGTCGCCAAAACGAAACGTTTTTTTTTTTTCAATATAAGAACGGAACATAAATCGATAATTATATTTTGTTTCAATCAAATGCATCAAACATTAGTTATTGTGGTGACTATGTACGTCTAGCGTCAATGTGGGTTTATGTAAGAATTAAGTTAAATGCTATAAAATTATATAAATTTCTCACAATGTATGTAGCATACATTCAAATTTATATATTTATTAGTTGGTTGATTAAATATAGAAATAAAGTACATTTGGTAGAGCTGCTGGCAATGAGATGCAAATATCGCCTTGTCATTACTGTTCGTGTTATAAAATAAAATGAATCACCCGTTCTTATTATTTTGTAAAAACAAATAAATACATATCAATATAATAATTTGATTTCCTATACTGCTACTAGATGCAAGGCAAGATTAATAGATAAAAGATAGAGTAATGAACTTAATTAAACATTTGACCATCAACACCAGTAACCCTAACTCATTTCTAGCTACAATAAAATTATATTTATGGTCCTTATATAAGAAGAAGCAAATCTTCGATTCAAACAATATTATTTAGTTACAAAAAAATTAATTCATTCTATTTTTAATCCCTACAAGGTACAATGAAACATTGTAATTACAAGTCTGTAGCTTCCTTATCCAAATATGTATGAAGATAGGCATAATTAACTGAGATTCAATAAAGGTCTTGTGAACCTTGGCCAAGATCACTGTTTAGAAGTATGTAAAAATATCTTATTGTAATCCATACTTCTACCAAGTTCTAAATAAACTTATATAAAAAAAATCCTTGTTTTGCAATCTAAAGTGTAATAACTACTTATTTATTTATTTAACGACCAAGATAAGATACAACACTGAGTACAATTATACAGGTTTATATCATTGCTTACTGCGGTCACCTGTATCACAATATAGAAATGAATAAAGGTACGCACATAACTTCCAAACGATTACACCCAATTGGCTAATTCTTTTTTGTTAGCGTTATTTTCAGAATAAGATTTGTCTAAGAAAAATATTTAAATTAATAAACATTTTAATCTATATATATAAATTTTGTGTCACGATGTATGTGAGCGATAAACTTCGAAACTACTGAACCAATTTTTATCAAATTTTGTAAGCATCTGTAATTTGGTCCAACTTGAGAGATAGGGTAGTTTTATCTGAATTGGACCCGGTAGGTGGCACTGCTATCGGTATGTAAGCAATCAAATTTGGTAGCTGTTTTCTGGGCAGGATAACGTATGCCAAGTCCGTTAGTATTATTATAAGTTACCACTTAAATTAAACATTTACACAAAATAATAATTTTCGTCAATATAAGTGAGATAAAAACATAAAAAATACTAAAAACACAAAGAGCCGTATTGTTACGTGTCACAACAACTTAATCTATCTGTAAACAATAGAAGTACAACAAATCCTAGATGAGTTTAAGCGGCTTCACTCGGTATCAAGTCGCATTACTGTAAAGTTGCACAACCTGTTTATTTTTATAAGATAAAATAAAAACGTATAAATTTATACATATTATAATTTTGTTACGATTATCGAGAAAATTCTGCGCATTTAGTCAATAACCTTCATTGAACCTAAAATAATAAAAAAGGTACATATATCATATTGCATATATATCATATTTTCATTTATAAATAAAGAATTTATAAAACGTATCTTTCTCCATATATTTGGTTTTTGGTTTCTGAGTTTTTGAAGCTTATTTAATGATTGTAAAAACCTTACTTGTCGAGTAAAAAATAATATACACATATGGCAAATAACGTTTGCCGGGTCAGCTAGTTGTTATATATACTTACATATATATAACGTAATACAATATAAAACATATAAAGGTATAACAGTAATACATCAATCAACAATAATCGAAGACTTGGAAAACGGCAAAGACGATCTTAAAATTAAAGTAGTAAGATAAAAAATGCTTACGACTCTGAATCAAACCTTGGATGTTATAGACGCGAGGTCGCGGTCACTGCTACGGAAGGTTATGTGCGAAAATGACGAGTGATTGTGAACTTTATCGATTTAACATTAACGCCTATAACAGCTTGTAATAAATTTATTGAAACTGAAGTCTGTTCGAAGGCGATAATTTCAGGAAGTAGATACTGGAATGTTTAGAATCTTCATAATTTTGTTTTAAAAATAACCTAATGAAGTTTAGATTATAAGGCTACAAGTTATCACATGAATTCAAATTAAGGCTAATGATATCCATAGATAGTTAATTTTATTTTACCCTTGAATTATTTTCACATATTGTCAAATAATATTTGATAATAAAACATTGGTTTTTATCACAAACAGGAAATATATAAAATTCAAAATTATATACTAGCTCAAAGGAGAGTAAAAACTTCGGTATCTTTTTTGCATAGTAATAAGCTAGTACTGCATATTCTAACGCTTACGATTAGGCTGCAGTCATACAGTACAGATTTTACCATACAAAATATATCTTACTAGCTGTGGCCCACGGTTTTACATGCGTTAATTTCAATATAATATACCCTACAGCCTACCTCGGTAAATGAACTATCAATCACAAATAGAATTTTTCGATTCAAAGCAGTAATTCCAGAGATAAGCGCACTTAAACAAACAAACAAACAAACTTTTCATCATTATAAAATTTGTATAGATTTACGTTTCAGCCTATAACATCTCACTGCTGATCTACATATTTATAGCCTAGCTACAGCTACGCTTCATCGCTACAACTTGACTTTCTAGCAATATCCTATAACTATATTATTTAACACTCACGATGAAAGAGCACAATACACACGGTATGGTAAATTATGTTCTTATTGTATGGACGTTTACTGTTACTGCTTTCTATATAAAATGTAATGGGAAAATATGGTAAAACCTTTCTATCGATTAAACATTGAACACTTGTTCTATTTACTTCTATTGTGTTTTCTTATGGCAAATATTGCGCTTAACAACTGGCAATTGTAACTTAATTTGCTGTGAGTAATTAATTTGGATAATCTTTTTTTTGTTGTGAAATCATTGCTTGGCATAGGTCTCTTTCTCCGAGTAGGAAAAGGATAGGAGGTTAATCCACTATATTACACCACTACGGGTTGGCGGATATATTCCCTACTATGAGTAACGATCGCTAAGAAGTGACTACAATAAGCGGGCCCGATAGACGACAATTGGTAATTGAAAATAAAGATAAATAAAATATAGTCAGTTATACTTCTGAATGTTAATGATATGTCTCGCCAAATTAATGAATGTCCGTTATATCCTTAAAACCAACATATTAAAAAAAAATTATACTAGTATCAGAAAATAAATAGTACTTTAACAATAAGAGCATTCTCGCAAAAATCTGTATTTTAAACATAACATTGACATTGACGAAATTATGTAAACTTACATTTCAATGTGTTCGTGAGGTTAAGTCTAGCATTTTTGCGATAATTCTAGTCTCAAGGGAAGGTCCCGTAGATAATATATGTAAACGGCAAAGTGTTGAATCGTGATAACAAGAGAATTATCTTTAAAATCAATAAAACAATATTTATTTTATTAAAATACTTTCACAAAAAAATTTTAAGCTGAGATTAAGCTGTTCCTGTGGCGAGTAAGGTAACCAGAACTCTTAGGGAGCATTAGGGGTAGGATCGGCAACACCCTTGCGATACTTCTGGTGTTGCAACCATTTATAATCTAAGGTAATCAATCGCTTAACATCAGGTGAGCCGTACGCTTATACGCAGACCTAGTTATATTAAAAAAATCTCAATCTCAATCTCGGAGAGACGTACAAATTTAGATGATTACTACAGGCAATTTGTACAGTCTTTGTCGAATTTTGTGCTTTGCAATAAATTTAGGGCCGGTTTAACCGGTTGTGAATAAAATTTATCCTGCACATAAGTTACGAATATACTTTAACACTAGGACGCAGAATAGGCCATTAGAACATGTTAGGACATGTCCTTAATTAATAAACTAAAACTTTTAGATTCATATGCGCGAATATAAATATCTCTTAAATATAGAATTCAATGGTAATAAGATTATATCAAAAACTTTTATGTGTTGGATACTGTTATACGTCAGATATCTTTAGAGGCAACCCGTTAAACAGGCCCTTAGCGACTATTAAATATTAATAAATAAACCCATACAATGTCGTGTATGTTGTATGGCGTGATCAAATGTAATTAAACGCGACCTTACTTTTATAACAATTTAGTGAAACCCTCAATGTCAAATTCACCACATTTTAGGTAAAAATACTTATTATATTTACACCATAAACAATTATAAGAACTTTAAGTAGTTTTTTTCTGTTTGTTTTGTTATACATGAGTGTTTTAATTTCAAAACAGCTCATAAATACTCATAATACATAAATTACTCAGACATTCCTAAAGTAATGTAACTTACACCGTCTCTTCGAAATCATTCTTTCAAATAGAATTTCGAAATAAATGGCATTGTATTGAAGACGCTTAAAAGGCTAAAATTTCCCAACTTATCAAATAGCTGGTTCACAATAATTATAATACAATAATATAATTAAATACTAATAAACACTTTATCAAGTGAGGTGATCAATCTTTTGTTTTCGATTTTTAAGAGTACTTAGAAACTTAATCTCTATGTATTTATTATCATTGATTGGGGGTTGTATTATATAACATTGGTTCATACTTTTTTTATATATATAACTAGGACGATAAACAAGCGTACGGCTCACCTGATGGTAAGCGATTACCGTAGCTTATAGACGTCTGCAAAACCAGAAGCATCGCGACCCTATCTCTAATTCCCCCCAAGAGCTCTGATCACTTTACAGAAACACAACATGATCGTGATCTTCTGTAAGATCGAGGTACTACCCCAGTCGAGCTGCTTCATATTTTGAGCAAGAAAATTTCTGCTGTGCCCTACCTCAGTTAAGTTCTTTCTCAACGGTATTCAATTATTACAGATTAATGTTCTAAATTCTCGTAAATAAACAGCAAAAGATAAAGCAGAACAACATCGTATTACCTAATTAACAATGGTCCATTAAACGGCGTTTACAAAACGTATTTACGAGGCGAACGTCAACTTCGAATCACTTACATATTAATTGGTACATATTTAAATATTGGCTAATTACTGAACAATGAATGTTTATCTATTACGGTTAAAAATATGCAGAGCACTTAACAGACAAAGGATTGACGAGTATTAGTGTCTCAATAAAGTGGTTCCGTTACTAACTGTTAATGTAATTACATTTCAAATCGGTAGTAATTTCACTTTTAACAATAATTAAATGTTTTTAATCTATAATATAAAAATGAGTCGCTGAATGTGTTGCTAAGCGCAAAACTCGAGAACGGTTGGACCGATTTCGCTAATTCTTTTTTTTAAATATTCCTTGAAGTACGAGGATGGTTCTTACGGAGAGAAAAATTCTAAAAAAAAAAAAATTAAATTTCCTGAAAAAGTCTAAAAACAACACTTTTCTATACTCCCATACAAAAGATTTGTGATAATACTTAAAAGTCAATTTGAACTTTAATGCCATACGATAAAGTTTGTGTTAGGCGATACGAAGTTCGCCGGGTCAGCTAGTTTATAATATTTTTTCAAATAGTTTAGGTAGCTTAGTGTTAACCCGAATTTTGAATTAAATTTTAAAAATTGATCTTCCAGCATTGATATGTATAAAACTATAACCTAATCGTTATATATAAAATTAAATAAGTACTAAATATAGTCTGTCTTTAGGTTTTTACAGTTATAGGTGTTGCAATAGATTTGTAAATTGACTTGCAATAGGCTACAGACTAAACAACATAATAAGCCTTGACTTCTTAAGGTGTACATCGCTGTTTATTTAAAAAAAAAATGTTTTTTGAATTTGGAATATAATTATTTTTACTTTAATAAGAGTATTAATCAATTTAATTAGATTTTACTACCTTAATTATTATTTTTTATATTAGTGTAATATTTAAATCGGCTAACCCGCTGTGGAGCAGTGTGGTGGATTAAGCTCTGACCTTTCTCCTACACTTAGAAAGAGACCTTATGCAAGTGGAATGTTAAAGGCTAAATCAATATCCATAAAAAAAATTACATGTTAAATTGTATAATTAGTCTAAAAAGTAAGCTTAAATATGGTTTGTAAGTTTTTACCTCGTAAAAAATTAAAATTTCCATAAATACAGTATTATCAAAATATTTATTTATAAATTTCACTCTCACCAAACCCTGACCAACGTTAACAGAAAAACAAAATTGCCGCACATCACATTTCGTTAAAGTGGGTCAAGGAACAGTAAAGAGTGCATTAAGCGTAAAAGCCTACGTCTTTTATAGAAAGCGTTAACGACGTAGAACCGTGTCGTTCTCAATTTTCGACAATTCGGCAATGAGCTTCGTTCCGAGCGATCCGGTAGTTCAATTAGACGGAGTTCTACCTCACGTGAAAAGCGACCGACCTTAAGCGTGTTGCGATGTCAACGTGAAATGGCAAAGCTAGCTAAAAATAAAGTCCTTGGACACGTGACGCGAAATTTAAACGGTTTTAAGCCGACTTTTTAAAAAGGAGGATGTTTCCAATTCGCGTGTATTTTTCACGTTTGTTACGTCAGAACTCCGCTATCTATTAATTGATATGGAAAGTTATTTTGGTTTTATGGGGTACATTTTCCGCTTAGTCCGAATTTAAATAAAACAATATCAACTCTATGGGTCAAAAGGCGATAGATTTTAGATAAACTAACCAGTTTTACATATTGGCGCAATGGTCACATCGTCAGTATTGCGTTGGTCGTGGTTTGACCCTCCCAACCGACAAATGACAATGTTTGTAGAGACCACACAGACATTCACGTATCTAGGACGTTTGTTTGGTGCTTCTAAATACAGAATATCATCTATATAAATCATCTAGTATATAAAATCATTCGCTTGAAACACAGACGAATTCCATTCCATTGTTTACGTGTTACCGATCGTCTCGGCGTCTCGTACCAACGTGTCGGCGTCACGTTGGACGTGACCACGTGACCAAAAGTCTCTTGGTCACGTGACAAGTCTCGTTATCACGTGACGTAGACGGCACCCGATCGCTATGCCAGACACTGCGAATGGAGCTAAGAATGGAATACTTAGGTAGTTGTTACTTGGGAATTTTATTGGTATATAAATACTATGTACTTGTTTAAAGCTATAAAGTGTACATCATATATCATCGTATATAATTACTTCACACAAATGCTCGAGACAAGATTAGTAATAATGCGAGTGAATCCACGCTAATAATGTATATATAATAAAAAATAAAATTGACTTGTCTATCGATTTTACGTAACGCGATAAATCATAAAACAAGTAATAATTCCGGCTCAGTTTAATTGCATTGTTCGCTGTACTCCGTCCTGACTCCTGCGTATCTGGGAACTTATTTATAAACCGTATACCTACGTACCTATATTAAAATGTTATTTTATTTTAACTTATTATTTTCCTTATACATGATAAAGATTCCGATATCGTGTAATAAGTGTAGGCTGAGATTTATCTGTGTGGAAGGTGTGAATTATCAATGAAGTGACTTCAAAATTAAAAAAACTAAAAATGGATTGCTGTATATGTTGCTAAGCTCAAAACTTCCAATCCCAGGGTCCGTTCAATTTTTTTAAACATTTTATCATTTCAACACTTTTTTAACAATTTTATTTTTTAATTAAGATTTTTGCTTTTTATTACTATTTAAATTCACACGTTTTTCAGCAGATCGAGACAGGACAACGTCTTTTGGGTCAACTAGAACAATATCAACTATTAATAGGTACACAAATTTTTCAAAATCATCTAAAGTTTTCTTTAAAGACATACGTTACTTTAGTTTTTAAAAAAATCTTAACTATAAGGCAGATCGACAATCTCGGACGTGATTCGTCACACGTTTTCGTCACGAACTAAACAACATAAAAAGACCCTACAGTACAGTTTCAATCGTGAATTCGGTCGACCGTGTAAAAACTGTACGAAATGAGGTTAAGCAATTATTTCACCTAAATCTTTAAAAATGTATA
The DNA here is from genome assembly GCF_905220565.1 of Melitaea cinxia. NCBI lineage: Eukaryota > Metazoa > Arthropoda > Insecta > Lepidoptera > Nymphalidae > Melitaea > Melitaea cinxia. The sequence goes on along the minus strand of NC_059421.1, from coordinate 8,236,307 downwards.
CCACAGTACTATTTATTTTTGTGTTACCTACACAGTACGGAATTCTAAACATTTTTTTAAATATCATATCAAAAATCGTTCAACGGAGATGCAAGTTCGATCCCCGCTGGAATGGTCGACTTTTGATATGATAGTAAAAAATTGTGCACCACTGGTTCTTAAAGTTTTGTCATCTATACCCGAAGTTCTCAAACTTATCATTACCTATACCTATAACTTTTTATTATCCAATCATCCATACCCAAGATTATCATACGTCGAAATAACCTTTTAATTGAGGTAGGGCTCAGCGAGAGTAACGTTATCATATAGAAGATCAAAGGTAAATATCACTATACTCAAGTAGATAAAAACTTTTGTATTACAGAAGTTTTCGAATTTTTTACTTTAGTTTAATTGAGACAGGGCAAGAGAAAGAGCTTCTTGCTCTTTCTCAATTTTAAAGCAACCTAGGAAACTAACTAGAAAAGTACGTCTGTCTTACAGAAGATAAATCGACTCTCAAACTTTTTGTCAGATAGACACCTATTTGCTACTCTCGATTTTCAATTTTAAGTTCATAAAATTACATAATATTTCACATTTCACACTCAATCAATCTATTAGTCAAAAAAAGTCATGACCATAATATATTACTACATAGTTAAATACATTTACAAACACAGACACATACAAATTCTTACATACACACACAAACAGAAATATATTAATTCCTATTATAGCACATATACTATTATATACAACACCGCCTCAATATCGATACTTTGTTCGCGTTTGGCAACTTCGAGCATACAATGGACTTGCATAACGAGTCGATTGCAAACTATCGACTGATTAAGTGTAAATTGGTATTTAAAGAGCGACGGACGCTATTTGATATTTCTTACAAAAATATATTATTTAGTTATTGCAAAATATTTGTTATTATAAACGTCCTTGAATATTTCTATTCGTTAATATTTCGCTATCACATTACGTTATAAATTTTTAAATCATATAAATTAATACGCTAAAAGATGTTTGCCTCGCTTTTTAGAAAAAAACTCATAATTACTCCGCATAAATTATATATCATTTTATAGATAATTGAGATCAACAACTAAAAAAATTATGAATGCTTTTGTTATTGTAAATTAATTAATTATTCAAATTATATATACATTGAGACACAAAACAGCAATGCTGCCATCTGACGGCTTTAATTTTGAAACAACATGTTGACACATGATTGACGGTCGGTAAATATTTTTGTTCAATTTCAAATCAACTCATGAATAAATACTTATTTTGTAATTTTGTAAAGTTATAATGATTATATTTATTACGGGTATAGCTAGTATATTTCATTAATGGACGTGTTGAAGATTGGTGAATCCAAAGATTTAAGAGCCATTTCACAAAAATCGGTAACAATCCGCGAAATTGTAATATTTTGACGTCGTTAATCTCAGTGTTGGATGCAATAATGTAATTTATATTCTTGAAATATAATAGAGCAACCTTTGTTGTAGTCCATAGTCAGATCAGAATTTTGATTTATATTATGTGTATAAAATTATTAACCTTTTCATCAGCCTCCTCCCTGGGTAAACGGTCGCAATGTATACTTTGAAGTCTTACTTTTCAATAACCTCTACGTTGAAACCATTTTAAAAAAATATCACAATATGTAGAATATAATTTTGTTGTCCACTATCATAGATTTTTATTCCATTTGTATCTCTATTAAACGATAAAAAAAATTTTAAGTTACGAATATTTTCCAAATAAGTACAATTTTAAAAGCGATATTTCTCTTAGAAAACTAAGAAATTTTAACGAACTATCTTCATCAAAGTAAACTTACATCATTAAGGAATACAAAAAAAGATAATTAAAAGATGTAATTATTTTTAATACATTTTATATTAAATAATAAAAAGATAGTATATATTGCCACGCATCAAGCCCGGTAAATCAGTCGAGCGCTAGCGCTCTTAGAGGTAAGGTCCACGCCAAATTCTGCGCAGCCGTCTCTTTCGCTCACACGCGCCAAGCGCCTGTTGTTATAGCGGATAAAACGCATTTGATACTTTCATAATAAAATAAACATATTACGAAAATGACTGTAAAATAATATAATGATAATTTCTGTAAACAAATGTATAATTTAATTTTCTTTTCTCACACTATCAATACAAATAGGCATTTCAATCTGTTTGTCTTGTTATTTGTTAATTAATATGTTTGTCGGTGTCGATGTCATTAAATGCTTTTTTATTCATATCGTAAATATTAGATTCATTCGTAAACTGAAAAAACGAAATCAATTTAAAAAAATTGTTTCATAAAATTGATTTTTTAAATTTTATTTTAAATTTATTGACTGTTGTTATATAACATACGTGAAATTTTTAACAAATTAATTATGTAAAAAACATTTTATACCATAGTTATAATTTTTATTATACATCAGAAAATGATCACGATGGTCTTTTGGTTGTCACACTATACGTACTAGCACAAAGATCGCGCGGCTCGTACGACTCGCGCGATGCGACCAAATTTACCTAAACTTGCAGAGCGTAAAATTGTGAAATGGCTCTTAAATCGATTTAAATCTTTGGATTGGTGAATATAAACAACAATTCTTTTCAAGATGTTAGATTTTTAAATATCAAAATTATTTGTACTTTTATTACAAATTCTAATATTTTTAATTAGTATACTGTTATTAAATAGTAGTTTTTTGTTAATTTCCACATATCTTTTAAGTTTTTAAAACATCTTATATACTGTGCGCTTTATAACAGTTCAGAATAATTTACAGCGAAAGACGCCTAGTTCTTTATAAAGTCTCAAAATTACTCTCTTTATCTTAGAGTTTCGATACAATTGCTCATCGTATTAATGCGGAAATGATAAAATAGAGATTGCACACGGTCTTATCATCATATATTCAAAACGATTGATTAATTATAACTTCCGTATTATTTCTGATGGAAGTTGACCAAATAACTTTCCCCTCTCTCCCCACCCTAATAACGCCATAACGACATTCCACTTATGCTCATTCCATATAAAGCAAGAGTTTGTATATATTACTAGTAGTAAAGACAAGACCTTCACTCCTTCATATAACAAAAACGGAAACTTGACATAAAAATTCAAAATTGGAACAAAATTTACAATTCACGAGTAAATAAAAACGTCGTTCGATTTTCAAATCAGATAACATTCCTGAAAGCGCTAAAATGACACGGAAATCCCGACTCAAGATCGGGGCTAACTGGCCGGTTATACGTTGCAACATACCCGCTCTACAGAATACGAAACATAACTGTTTATTTAAAGTTCAAAAATGAAACAGAATTCGTTGTTAAATAAAAGTGACACGATTTCACGGCATTCGATATTTAAATCAGCCAATCGAATTCCCATAATCGCTAAAAACGATACGCAAAGCCCGTTAGCAAGTTCTGTGCTAACCAAAGCAGCTAAAATTGCAAGTAAACTGTCCTAAAGAATATCATAACTCCACTATATTTAAATTCAAAAATGGAACAAAATCGATTAATAAAAATGACACGTGTCACGTCATTCGATTTTCGAATCGTACAATCGAATTCCCGAAAGCGCTAAAATGACATAACACGCAAATCCCGATGCAAGTTCAGGGCTGACCGACCGGTTAGATGTTGCTACTTACTCGTCCTACTGACCCCGTTGCGCGGCCTCGCGCTGGCACGTTTTAGCGCTACGGATCCAACTACTTGAAAACGACCTTATGTACATTAGTGTAAGATTAAATATCCATTGTCGTAAGATTGGACATTAATGTATTTATTTTTCGACTTTATTAACATTTAATAGGATATAAATTTGTTTGTTTCGTCATGAACAATAGATTAGTTCGGTGAAATTGTTGCGGTGTAACGCTTGTAATAGACTTTTGCTTTTTAAACTGTAATCAAATTTCTAATAAATAATTTTTTGTTTAATTTACTCTTTAAATTATTTTTTAGGTTCTGTAGAAGGAAATATAAGTTTTTTATTTATATACAAATTATTCAATGTAATGGTGAGGTATCGACACAGTTAACTGTGCATTCGCTTGAAAGTAGTGAAGCAAGCTATTAGGGCTTTTCTACACTTAACTTAAATCTAACAACAATATAAAGAAATATATCCAAATATCTACTTAATATACATACCTGTTCAAGAAAAGATTATTATGTTCTAAATTAAAATAATCCATATTATTAATCAAAATTACTAATTAGATTACATTAAAAAAATTCAGTCAGTCAATCCTGTCTATCGCAGTCTACTGCTGGACATAGGCCATCCCAAGTTCGCGCAAGATTTCCCCGTTTTCCGCAATCCTTATCTAGCCTCCACCGGGATATAACGTTGATAAAAAATATGTAACTATAGAAATATACTAGAAAAGTATTAGCTATGAGAGTTGTGCGAAAAAACGACAAACGTAAAATGAACTTCTATGTCATACAAATGTAATACGCGCGTAGTTTTAATGAAAGAGTTGAGCTAAAGAACGCGGGTACCTATTTATAAAAGCTGAAATCGTCAGCCGTCTGACTTACGCGACATTGTTAACGGGTTTATTTTCGTTTATTTTATTAATTATTTTTATAAAGAAGCCCATTCATATTTATATTATAAGTAGGATCCTATTTTGTTAAGATAATAACTGAAAGTACATAATAGCAGACAAAAATGTCCTACTTGGCGTTTGATTTATTGATGATAGGCTATAAAATATCACGCTGTAGACTAAGAGAGTATAGATGTACATATGACAGTTTTTAACGAGAGACTAAACTCTGTTTTTACTTCCATGTTTACTATTTTTATCTTAAAATCAAAGAAATATTTAGACTACAACAAATGACTTATTTTTTATCTTGGCCTTAAACATTTTATAAGTAATGTTCCAACTCTGAAACAGCGAATTATGCGAAGATGGTGATTATCTAAGAATGCTAATTGCACCTACACTATAAAAACAAAAATAGAAAAAGATCCTACCTAACAAAAATATCTTAAAAAATATTTAATAAAAAGTTAATTTGAAGTAGATATTTCACTTTTTAACTCCACTTTGATATAAAAGAAAATCCGTTCTCTAAAGAGAAAGACCTTTTGTGAAGACAATAAAACAGATTCCAAGTTATTCTTTCGTTGATGTAAAACATATTGATTTGGATGAAGGTATTCATTAAAAAATTTATTTAGACACAAGTTAATCAAAATTAATAAGCGAGTTGCTCAGTGTTTTTATCATTTCAAAATGCAGACTTCGTACTGTTATCTTCCAATAATTGTATCGATATCGGTCAAATTTGTGTATATAATTGTTGACATAATAGTGATTATTTAGTTTAATTTATTACATCATACCAGTCAATATAGATTACTAGCTGTGCCCAGCGGTTTCACCCGCGTTGTAATACGGCCTATGAGCCTTCCTCGGTCCCGAAATGTATTATTATTATTATTCTTGGGGTTAATGGCTTTCAGTTGTGTCCCGAAATATAATCAATCATGATTGTTAAGTGAATTGACAATAGAATATACATATTTCCATCTCTTTCTAATCGTCTACTCCTATCTTTCTATCTCTATCTGACATGTAAGAAATAATACGACGTGTATGATTTTTCTTAGCGCGTAATAAATAAACATGTGTACTTATGACGCAGGTATGTTTACGACAATCATATGTCAGAGGAAATGGAATAGATTGTGATTGTTTACGTCTGATAACATCATTGTTATCGTGAACGTATTATATAAATAAATGTAGTAAATAAGTTAACTAGCGGACCCGGCAAATGTTCTGCCTTCTTAGAACCTTGTGGTTTTTTGATGCCAAATTAAAAAAAATGGAAAAAATCTGGAATATTTGGTCACGCTAAGCAAAGACCTAACTTCCCGTTATTTAGGAACGTATTTTATGAACAGCCCAAAATTACAAATATTCAATATAGCTGTACCATTTCATATTATTAGTAAAAATGTATTTCTAAAAACTAACTAACCACAATGATAGATACACAAACTGATACATATGATACTGATACATTCCTAATTAAATGCCCAAGTGTAAAGTTCCACGATCATAAAAATCCCAAACTTCCATTCAGAATCAGCTAAGGGTAATCTAGGTCTTTGATATTACCAAAGACATAATATCACTTATTTGGTTTCTGATTTAACTCATTTTTCACGAAAATACCATTTACGTATTATAAAAGATAGGTTCTAATAATCGCATTGAAAACACCTACAAATAATTTTAACTGACGAAATCAAAATAATTTCCATTCAAATAGGCTTCAAAATCACCTTCGAATCGTCATCTTACAAATTAAAATATTAACTATCGTTAAAAGTGAAGCTACCACCGATTCGAAATGTAGTTTCTGTGGAAAATAAACATTATAAATTGCATTTAGCCTGTATCATCCCACAGCTGGGCATAGGCCTCTTTCTCCACGTAGCTCCAGTGCGGATTGGCGAATATGTTCCCTACTATGAGTAACGATCTCTTTGAGGTATATGAGTAACGACCTCTTTGAGGTATTTGTGATAACAACCGGGACTTAACGTGTTCTCCGAGGCACGGAGGGGTGAACCGGAATGAAATGCTTGTACAAATACAAATATCCACCCCGAGCGGGATTGGAACACGCAAACAGTCGGTGTTTTTGGCATCATATATCATATATCGGCATGTATATCATTATAAATATAGTAACCGAATTATTTACTAACACAAGTCATATAATCACCGCAGCTTAGTCATAAACTATCATTATTAAACAGTACGTTTACTGTAAACATTTTGTTTCAATAAAAGCATAAAACGAAAAAATAAAAATACAAAGATTCAACCTCAGTCAACCTCTCGTTTCCTCGTTCGTGATTTTTTACGATCTCGAGCGAGTTGCGACTGCGCACGTTTCACTTTTGCGAGCACTTTCACTACTAACGGTAAGCGAATAAAGCCTTTTACTCACTGGCTATTTATTTACTCATATTTGGTAAATATTCCTTAGTAACTATAGATAATTGGCTACTAAAACAACTTTGACAATTCCTATATATTTTGAATGTTATTATTATTATTTTTTTTTTAAATATATAGACAAGCGCTTGACCGCGATCTCACCTGATGGTAAGTGAAGATGCAGCCTAAGATAGTGCGCGCTTGCCTAGAAGATGCCTATGCACTCTTGATTATAATTACATAGCATTAAAAGTAATTATAATGCGATCACGATTCAGTCTGTAACATCCCACGGCTGGGCATAGGTCTTTCCCCATGTAGGAAAACGATCGGAGCTTAGTTCACTAAAATCATTATAATCAAATGTTATTGTACAAATAAAGGATTAAAAATAAGTACATAAGTGAAATTTATTAAACAAACTATAATTTAAAACTTGAGTATAGCAAACTGATGAAGATGATATGAGATTTCGATATAAAAAAAAGAAAAGAAAATAAATTAGATAATCATTTTAATTTCAATGTATACTTTTTATCTTAAACGGCATTAAAAAAAATAGAGATAGTTATAAATTTATTAGGAAGTATAAAAGTATAAACAACTTTAGCAAAACTCGTATCTTTAATAAAATTAAGTAATCTCGTATATTTAATAAAATTAAGTTTTAAAATCGTACATATTAAAACTTAATTTTATTAAAGAACATAGAAAAAGAGTATTTTTAAGAAAGTATACAACTATGTATGTTTGTATGTATTATATAAACACTAAAAATATAAACAAATAGATAAACGATTCACACTTAACGACCTCCACTAGGATTTGCTCCCGTGTCGGGTGTCCAGAGCACAAACGCACAGACCGTGGCAAACAAATGTATGCAATGTGCGGGGATCGAACCCGCAACCGCCAACGGAACGGCCTTAAGTGAAAGTCGAACCTTGCGCTAAAGCGTCATACAAAAAGGGAAATGTCAGAAAAGATACTATGGATTTTTTTACAATTCTTAAGACACTCAATTTAAAGACTTTCATAAACTTACTAATTAAATACATATCAATGCAATCTATTACATTAAAATTAAATGATTTTGTATGTTTATACTTCTATATACAATTCAAACAAATGATTTAATAGTGTAAAAGATTACTAAGTACGAAAAACTCGTTCCGACCTAACATTGAGATATAATATGTAACATTACCGTACAAAATATGGCAAGATCAATAATTAACATTCAACCTTAGCCTTAAGTATATAAGGTTTTAAGTTATACGTGTGTGAGCCGCAGTTAACCGAACATAGCCGATGTAGACCGATGCGCGTGAGTTGACGTAACGTTTAGTTGTGTGTGTGTGAGCCGAAGTTGTCCGAACACAGCCGATGTTAGCCGATGCGCCTGAGTTGAAAGGTACCGTAATCTTGTGTCATCCGTTACGGTGAAAATTATTACGTTGAGGACCGCTATGTTACGAATTGGGAGCTGGGAAGCGTTTTGACCGAATTTTTTATTATACTTAATACTTATTTATGTTTTGTTGTTGATAAGAATTAATGAGGTCCCGTCAATATTTCAATGGAAACATTGAAATATCCGTCACTGGAAATTTTTAACCCTTGTTAACTGAGATTTTATTGAACCTCTATTAAAATTTTTAAAACCTTTATAAATTTTGACTATCGATGTTTAGTTTTACACATTTTATTCATGTGTAGAAAAGTAAATTCCTGTTTATTAACAGTCTGATTTCTCCCTCTCCCTACCTTTACGGAGCACTCTTTAAATAAGGCTGGTATATTAATCTGTCTATTTGGGAAACTAAGTAAAAAGGACATATATTGTTTTTATAAATGATTAAAATTCTAAGCTAATTTGCTCTGTGGTTACGGCATTAAGAATATAGCCACCCCCTCTCTTCCCGTGGGTGTCGTAAGAGGCGACTAAGGGATAACACAGTTCCACTACCACCTTGGAACTTAAAAAGCCGACCGATGGCGGGATAACTATCCAACTGCTGGCTTTGAAATACACAGGCCGAAGACGGGCAGCAGCGTCTTCGGTGCGACAAAGCCTGCCCTGCGGTAACCAACCCGCCTGCCCAGCGTCGTGAATATGGGCAAAACACATAATTTCACACCATTTTTGGCGAGAAATTGTGGAGGCCTATGTCCAGCGGCGGACTTTCAAGTTAGGTTTCTTTCAGTCGACCCACAATAGTAAGAGATCGTGTGCAAGAGAAAAGACATTTAAAATGTTGCATAATCGATACATCACAATTCGACCTGTAAAATCATACTGCTGGACATAGGCCTCTTTTTCCATATAGGAGTAGCATCGAAACTTAATCCAACATAAACACACACGTAGTTACATATATACAAATGTATAACCACATACATTCTTGTTAAGTAGGTTAAAGCCTAAGGAGACTAAAAGCAAGCATAATATAGATAACGGTAAATTTATAATAATATATTTTTGTCAAAATATACAAAACATACGATTTTTCTCCGTCGTATTTGGCTGGAAGCCAATCCCGTGAACCGTGAATTTAAACAACTGCAAATTTTAACTTGGCATATTTCTATATATTTATATTATATATTAATAACCATTGATGATTTTTATAACATCTATGTGTGAGAAATACTAAAGTTTACATATACACATATATTACAAACTAGCTATGCGGTTTCACTCGCGTTGTTATGTGGCCTATAGCCCTATAGCCTTCCTCGGGAAATGAACTATCCAACACAGAAAAAAGTTTTCAATTCGAACCAGTGGCTTTTAAGATCAGCGCGTTCAAACAAATAAACTTTTTAGCTTTGAAATATTAGTATAAACAACTGTAGGTACAATGCCTAAATTTCATTAATAATTGTATTTGCTCGCAAACGAAAATAATTGTGTTTGCTCGCAAACGAAAAAAAAACCGACTTCAATTACATCGACGAGTAATACAACGTAGATCGGCGAAAAAATAGTCAAGTAACTACGCGTTATCAAAGATTACTCAAAAAGTAGTTATCAGATCGCAATAAAATTTATATATGACCCACATGGCAAACATTAGCTTTCGATTAAATTAAAAATCATCAAAATCGGTACACCTAGTAAAAAGTTATGAGGATTTTCGAGTTTCCCTCGATTTCTCTGGGTTCCCATCATCAGATCCTGGTTTCCTTATCATGGTACCAAACTAGGAATATCCCCTTTCCAACAAAAAAAGAATTATTAAAATCGGTAAACCCAATAGAAAGTTGTGCGTATAATACAACGTAGGTCGACGAAAAAAGCGTCAAGTAAAAACGCATTATTAGATATAACTCGAAAAGTAGTTGTTAGATCTCAAATAAATTTAAATGGGATCAAATGACACACACCACCTTTCGATTAAAATTTTTTTTGTCGAAATCATTTAATGAAAAAAAATACAGTTGAATTGAAAACCTCCTCCTTTTTTGGAAATCGGTTAAAAAAAACTGATAGTCGAGACATAATTTTTATTGTCTAAATAGAATTTTAAGCAATTGTAACCTAAATAAAGAAATAACCTAAATAGTAGACGTGAATATAATGTTCCTTCATTTTAAAGTAACTATAACTAACACAAATCATGAGTTTTTTGTTGGATTAAACGCTAGGTATTACTAATACCATTTAAAATTTTACTATTTCGAAAATATCTTTAAATATATTTTTATATAATATAAAAAATATATATTTAGACAATTAATAGTATAACAAGGAACAGCAACGACCTAGTCTATATAAAGTACATATTTTATTTTAATTTGCATTACCTAATTCTATGTATACAAAAGACGAACGAATAACGTACCATTCTTATCAATTGCATAAATTTCTATTTTAGACACAATTACATACAGTTATTTTAATCTATTCGGAAATATAAATATCCATTGCAGTCGTCCTTAAGATAATGTGTGTCAACATTTACTCTTTAAACAGAGGACGATGCTATTTACTGTTAAAATTATATTGATACTATATTTAGAAAATTCTTAAACAATATAAAGGACAAAATAAATTTATGTAACATGTTAGCTATAGCTGAAATCGAAAAATACCAAAAGTTCTAGAGAATAATCAATTAATTTAATATTAAGGTGTATCCAGAATAAAATATTGATCAACCAGAGGAACGAAATAGTTGCTATGGAAACTCGTTACAATCATATACTAATATTATAAAGAGGCCACAATACCTAGCACTGTGGTTTTACCTGCATGGACTTTCTATTCCGTGGGAATTTAAGTATAAAAGTTAGCCTATGTGTTTCTTTTAATTCTAGCTGTATACGAACGAGTTTTATTACAAAAATAATTTACTATCAATGTTTCGAGTACTTCCATTGGATAAAAGGATAGTCTTTGGCCAGGCCTTTTTATACAAAATTTGTAATAATGTGATAGATAGCAACAATTGGAACAATCAACTTTACTTTAGAGTTCCGAGTAGGTCTGTTCGTGTAGCGCTGTGAATTTCCGTCTATTTGTGCCTATAAATACTAAAACTAATGCGGTTGAACGTGCACCTCTGCAACCTCTTATGCAATCATATAATGATAGATTCGCAAGAGTTGACCTGTTCTGTTTGTCACTGTCTTCATTTATGAAAGAAATTTTTAACACTACAGTAGTGGTTAAATTACTATATTTTGTGAATCCTTTTTTATTTTATTATTTAAACTTTTGTATATGTAAATACTTCTTGTGTGATACTTTTGTGCTGCAACTACTGTGTTACATTTAGATTGAGATTAATCTGAGGATAATGGTGCTGATTGTACCTAAAGCAACACATATGTTTAAGTTACAAATACTTGTTTATTTTTATCTACTGTACAATTGTTTCTTGTCCATAATACAAAAAAAAAAAAAACAATTCTGTAGTTTTTGATTGATCAACATTAGATTAAAAGAAAAACACATATCAAGATACCTTATAATATCCTGCAATAAAATATAAATAAATAAAAAAAATTAAGCCCAAAAAAAAATCAATTTCCCATCAATAAAATTTAAACAAATCGGTCCTTACCGGGAAGCAGATCTTAATGCTATCTTCCTTCTGTCTCGTATCAAATCACTTATCAAAAGAGCGAGTGAGAAGGTAAATGTGCCGCGTAACGGTTACCGGTCTATTTATAATTGGACAGATGCGAAACAAGTTATCTCGCGAATGCCTAGTTTGATTGGAGACGGAGCTTGAATTGTTAAAAAAGTAAATAAATATTATCACCTGTCATCGGATCGATGACGTTGCACACTCTTGGTACATCATGTACTTACATATATAAAAATAGCATTCGGTCTAAAAGCATTTATGTCATTAAACATTAAATTGATCGTATCAATTTAACTTTGACGAAGCGAAAGAAGTATGTAAGGATCGTAGCAAGTGGAAAGAAGTGGTCTCTGCCTACCCCTACGGGAAAGAGGCGTGATTATATGTATGTATGTAATTTAACTTTTCACAACTTAAGTGAAAATGGGAAAAACTTCTAGTATATATAAAAGTTAGTTCTTTACCAATCAAGAATCAAAACTAATTCGGTTGCATTTATTGACGTAATTACGAAATTAAATCCTAATAAAAAGTAATATATTATTTTTCTGAAGGAAATATAACAACAACTATAACTCGAATATACAATCACGATAATGCCGGAACAGCAGGATACTAAATTAAAATCAGTTATGTAAAGAGAAAACAGAGCTTGTTTAACACAAAATACATCACAAAGACAATCTAAACGAGTAATCAATAACAGTAACATTACAACTAATCAACCTAAACGAAAACCTAGTTACATTCTGTATCCGGCTCTAAAAAAATTATATTCGCCACAATAGAATCGCAACCGTTAAAAACATTATTATATAATAAAAAAATATCAGGGAAAGTACCTATCAGGCTGAAATTCAAAATTGGAACACGCCGACCTCATTCCTCGCGAGACTTCGCAAGACAGCGCACGGATGATACAAACTATTTAAATATAGAACGTAATATTAATAATAACCCATACAGAGATAAGTAAGCTATTCTTTTTTTTTTAAGAAATGTCAAACGAGGTTTTCGTTTGAGCGCGTTCCGCTCTGTTAAATAAATTATTTTGTTGGCTTTCACTTGCTTGGCGGAATCCATTGAACGCGGGGAGAATATTGTATATTTATCAATCAGTTACAAAACTAACATAATAAAAATACATCACCACCTTAAAAACGTAAATGAAAACCGACATAATTGTACCATTAATAAATTAAAAAAAGAAATCTTTCTAAGTGATAAAAAATTTATTTTTAGACATCTTCGTGATAAAATTACACTCAGCGTCAGACAATATTCAAAAATAAAACAAGAAAAGCGTTTCAAATCTAATTCTTCGTCGCTCAAACTAATTGGACATCTTAGGGAAAACAAATCTTGAACATTTTTTAACATTCCGAAAATAATATCACTCTTTTAGAAAACAATTATAATTATAATGTAATTTACTAGTAAATACTTGTGATTAAATTTATTTTATACTAAACATATATTACATATGTACATACATTTACAACTTTATAATATTATTTATAAATCAAAATGTTTGTTTATCAGCACACGTTATGGGCTATTACAGATAAAGCTGTATGTATACGTGTAAAAAGCTTAAGTAATCATCAATCTACGTCAAGGGAGTCAAAAACGATTTTTTTTTTTTGCAATAAATTGTACTTTTTGCTTGATACGAAAAAATAATTTGTAATTATTAATACGGTTTATTTACTTAATTTTTCAGTTCCAACATACATATACTAGACGACACGCCTGGTATCACCCGCGTGTTACTTAAATAGGGTAACTGCTCAGTAATTTCTATAGGATACTATCTACATACTATCATACAAAATTAATCACATCACCTTCTGTATAGAGAGATAATTTTGCCCCAATAGTGGGACGTTACGTTAGCTCATATTTAGTTACAATTTTATGGTTTTTATATTTAGCAAAGGAACTCCAATTACTGTAATATATCCGAAGTAAAAGTATCGCTAACTACTTTCACTGCTAGGAATTCGATGCTAATCTCTTCTTACACACTGCATACCGTATGGCTATGAATCCTTATTGCTCGGATTTTTTTTTTAATATTACCAACTATGTATGTATATAATTTATTTATTTACTACGTGTGTTCTGTAGTTTCACCCGTCATTTCACTATAATTAGTTTATAAATTAATAACCCCAGTACTATAGATGATGTATCAAGATGAAACCTACACCAGGTTTTAAGTTGTATCTCAAAAATTACCTTTCTTTCAGGAGAGTTTTTAGTAACTGTTCTTAAAAGATTGGTTTAGCCTAATACAATTATTACGCAATTTAACATATCAAAATAGATTTTGGTTCCTTTTGGTACTGTAATTAGATAGAAGATATACATATACATATGTATCTTCAACAAAATATTGTTGTATTTTCATTAAGGTTGTAATAATTCAATAAAAAGTAGGTAAGATGATCGGCTACACTCGCGTTCATATAGTTATTGCACCGCTTATGTTTTGTATGAATATGTAGTTGTAAGAATTATATTTGTATGAATAGGTATATAATACAAGATCACCAAAAGAGTTATAATTTAATATTATAAAGACAACATATTAGTATGTTTCTTTATATATAAAGTAACTGACTAAAATATATAAGGATTTAAATAATCCTATTGTATATCTGAATAGAATTCTCATAAACATATTTTTAAAAACGTACGAAATATAAATTTTAAATTTGCGGCAATAAACGATATCGCCGCGAACTTTACCATTTCGGTTAAACACATGGATAAATTGAGAGAAAGTTCAGAACATAAAATGAATACTTTTAATAAAGTTGAAAGTAACTTACAATTTTAAAAACCGATTCCTTACAGTTGTGGTAATAACTAGTACCTGACATGAGTTCTTTTATAACTAAATAGGTAGCAAATATATGTATCGATCAAACTCATAATAAGAGTTTACCGTAGCCTAAGGACGCCTGCAATGGTCCGGGAGCCAGTGACAGATTTTCAAGGTCCCATCCAATCGAAAATTCGTTCAGGATTTATATAATGAATATTAAGTTTTTGTTACATCTTTCAAGGTACCACCAGCTGACAAAATTTCCACCGAGATACAGCGAGCTGACATTAATTTTCATTAATAGTAACAAATAAACTGGAGAAAATAATTGAAAAAATATATTTTTTTTCATATTGAAGCAACCAGCTGACGTATAAATCGAGATTAGGTAAACTATAATCCGACAAATTTTAAATTAGGAGAAAATGACAAAAAAAAAAAAAAAATCTGCATGTGTGAAGTGGGAGGAAATGACTAAAAAATTTTTTTTTCTCCATGTGCGGCTGGCTTCCACTGCCCACCACCACCCACGGAGTCGCAGCTGATGATCGCGAATATTCATAATATCAAATCCCTAATGCATTTTACGAAGTTTCTCTCGAGAAGAAATAATTGACCAAATATGTACCTGGCTCCCGGACCATAACAACAGAAGCATCACAAGTTCGTTGCCGACCGCATTCGTACCTTAGGAGATGTCTGGTCACTTTACTCACCACAGGAACAGAACACTACTTGATAGCAATATTATTTGGCTGTGATCTTTTTCAGGTTAAAAAAATTTGAGCATAACATTGCTGTGCCCTACCTCCATAGTTTCATGGATCATACAGATGACGCACTGACTTGGTATTGATTGCTTTTATGATATGTTACTGAATCACAAACAGACGATTTCATCTTCCTATACAGCGATAATTTGAGCCATGAGTTTTATATTTATTTAGCTATTTCTTGAATGAGAAGACAATGGGAGCTTATTCCGATGTCTAAAAAAACGTGACCTTTACGTTTAATTCGATTATTATCTAATATTTTGTTACTATAAATATAACTCAATTGACGCAATAAATCTAATATTAAGACATTTTAATCATACATTTATTAAACTAAAAAAAGCCTTCTATAAATATTAATCAATTATTCTATTGTGTTTTTTCACAGCCTAGCCTAGCAAGAAGTTAATTAACTGGTAACTTATTTATAGACCGATAATTTTTGTTATTCATTGTTATACCATTAAGATGGCAAACGAGCATTCGGCCTACCTGATGTTAAGAGAATACCGTAGCTTATAGATGCTGCAACATCAGAAGCATCGCTGTATTGTCGACCTTAATGTCCCCTCCCCAGGAATCCTCCACCTTACTCATTACAGGAACACAATAATACTTGAGTGGTACGGTCAACCGTACCCAACTGACAGAATTGCATTATTGTACATACAACTTGCACTTAGGCAAAACATTACTTTTATGTATGTAAAATAGGCAATAACTTCACGTAGAACATATTCAAATTATATTACAAATTTCTATAACATTGCATAATATTTTTAATAAAAATAATCACACAATTATTATTATAAAACGTTATGTAACACGTACGTAAGTAGGTCGCGTGTATTTGCACAATGATTTTTTAAATCTTAATAATAAGACGTTGATCATCGCATTAATTTCAATCTTTTTAATACAAAATATGCTGACGTAAGTAAATTGTAAAATATTAATTATATTTATAAATTTATAAGTAAGCTTGTCACTGTTAACTGTAATTAACTAAAACAAATATAATTTTAATTTGTAATATGACGATTTAAAAGTGCTTTTGAAGCTCACTCGAACAAAGTACCCAATTTTTGATTTTTATTTTGTACCCAATCACGATAGAATAACTGAACCGATCCGGATGAACAAGCACAAATATAGGTTACATTCAATACTACTTTTATACGGATAGATTATTGATTATATCCTGTGTGATATGTTGTTTAGACGCTAATAAAATTGCTATCAATAACTTGTATTAGGACAAGGACGATTCAGACTGTAACATCGCTTACTCCATGTAGGAGAAGGATCAATATCTTAATACACCAGGCCGCTCTACTGCTGGTTGGCGGATATATTCCCTACTATGAGCACCGGCAACTTAACGTGCTCTCCGTGACACGGTGGTGAGACCCACAAGGACAGCATCACACACACATCTATCCCGAGTGGGAATCGAACCGGCCACCGGTTGTTAGACGAGTACATAGCACACGCACCACTATACAAGAGGTTGTTAATATTTAATTATTCACTACGCTTCAGCCTGTAATATCCCACTACCAGGCATAGGCCTCTTTCCCCATGTAGGAGAAGGATCAGAGCTTAATCCACCACGCTGCTCCAATGCGGGTTGGCGGATATATTCCCTGCTATGAGTAACGATCGCTATCAGGTGTACATGATAACAACCGGGACCGACGGCTTAACGTGCTGTCCGAGGCACTATTTAATATTAATTAATTATAGTTAATTATTCACTACAAATAAACTTAAATTTTCGAAGCGAAGATAAGACGGTACTAATAAAGCTTACATTAGCAAAAAAACTAGAAGTATAGGGTTTTTTCCAATGGTGTTTTGTCGAAAGCCATGCGTCACGCCTATCGACTTCGGCATGGTCCAAATACTTAAGGAGGTCATGATATCTGCACACAAACAAATTATTCGTTGCTACATCCTGTTTGCTACACGTAGACAGTCTATTTACTTTAAATTTATATGTTTTATAAATACATCATTATATTATTATAACATGGAACGACAAAATAAGTGGGTATGTGCATTTTTAATTATCTTTAATTTTAATTTTTAATAATCTAACGGCCTATTTTTTTATTCGATTTGGAGGCTTCTTGTTTCGATATGTCTATTACTCCCTTATTCATCCTTTTACGCCTTTAGTATAAAATTAACCTTCAAACCTAGACATTGTTTTCATTTATTTACCTCAATTAAATAAATAAAAACTGACATCCAATCAAACGATATCAACACAATGTAATTTCGGTTGGAAATTCGTAAGTAGGCAGAGCCGAGATCGCCCTGACCTACATAATCGCCGCCATTTTGAATATTGAGTGCGCTTGCGCACCGGCGGCGGGCCATTTCACATGATAACGCTTATCTACGGATTTTATTTTTTTAATTCTATTTTATATTTGAATTTGATAATCTGTATTATCTCATAACTTCTATGTGTTTTTTGGGTAATAGTATCGGTCCTAACTGAAGAAATAATTTTAGGTAATACAGCCTATTGGGGTAGGTTTTAAATATTTTAAAACTTAAGAGCATTTATATGTTCTACAGCCTACCTATAACCTTCCTCGATACACAACACTATATACAACACTAAAAAAAATATCAGTTAAGTATAACCTACAGTAATTCCTTAGATTAGCCCGTTCAAAAGAATAAATTTGTCACCTTTATAATCTAATAAATTATAAAACTGAAAAGTTTCGTTGTTTGTTTGTTCAAATCTCAAGAGCTACTGGTCGAAATGAAAAATTATTTTTGTGTTGCATAGCCTATTTACCGAGGAAGACTATGGGCTATTTATTCAAATTAAAGCATGTGAACCGCGGGAAACAACTAGTATTAGTATAGACTAATAATTCAAATCAATACAACCATCGTTTAAACAGTGTTATCGCTTTTTAGACACAATAGAGTAATAACTTTAAAGTGAAATACGAGTAGAACCAAATAGGCGTGTAGTTAAATTAAATATATCCATCTCACTCGCACATTAGCATTCTAATAATAGCGTCTCTCTCTATTTTCAGCTCCGAAGGTGACATTAACGATACACGTGGTATGAGCGATCTCATTTTGTATATAAATGTATATATAATTATATATTAAATTGTCATTCTTTGAATCTAATTTATGAGTTATTTGTTATTGTATGCGGTTAAAAATATTGGTAAAATAGTATGTTTGTTTAGGAGTATTATGGGATTAGATATAGCCGTGATATATGTACAATAATGTTTAATATACTTATTATATAGAACAAAGTAAATAATTATTTATATTAAATACGATTTCAACCTTAGGACTGGTAATTTTTCTTTAAAATTAATTGGAACCAAACGAAAAGTATAACTAACTACCCCCACATAATTAATTGTTGAAATATAAATGACAATTTGCCGTAGAAAAATAATATCCTCATCTTGTATATAAAATTCTCGTGTCACAATGTTGGTTAAAGTACTCCTCCAAAACGGCTGGACCGATTTCATTGAAATTTTGTGTGCACATCGTGCAGGTCTGAAAATCGGTCAACATCTATTTTTCATACCTCTAAATTATAAGGGGGGGGGATTAAGGGGTTTAATAATATATATGGCAAAACAACGTTTGCGGGGTCAGCTAGTATATATATAGTAATATAATAATATTCTTATAGTGCAAGGGTTACATCACTGGCTTAATTATGTTTGTTGCGCTGGCGGTCGCGGATTCGATCCCGATCGATTACTATGTTTAATTAAACCTAGCTTTGATACAAATTCATATCTAAAATCAATTGTGTTTAGACTTACATAGTGTAATGACATATTTATATTTGTGTGTATGTGTGTACATACGATTATATACTTTAAATAGTTGTTATAAGGTTTAATATACTAAATTACACAGTTCCGTAGGTTACAGGAGACAAACGGTCATCGACGTTTAGTTCGTACGACATTCCTCTCGCGTTTGTCATATAAAACTTTGTAAATATATATTATGTATTATATTGACATATGTTTATATGTTGTTTATATGTTATTTTTATCTAGTTTTGTATTTCGATGTTGATTATATTTAACTCTTATTATACGGATACATATGAAACGGGTTGTGGATTGTTTATACGTGTTAAATTTTTGTTCTTTTTGATTCGATTTGAACTTACCCTAAGCTTCTGCTGGTAAGGCTAAATATATTAAGGATATTTTATTTATTATTGGCTGTAAAATATTACATTATAAGTCAAACATAACATAAAAGTAACCTATTTGCGAGATAAGCATTAAGCACCTGAGAAACGGATACAGAAAAATAGATAAGTTGGATGCAACTGATTAAATTATAAGCAAAAGTGTTTTAAAAACAAACTAAAAAACGTAAAAAAACTAAGTACCACCATAATACCAAACACATACATAAAAAAAAAACGAATACAATTTCTTATTTAACAACCGACAAAAATAAAACCTTTAACCGTCAAAATATAACGACCCTCTCATCGAAACTTACACCTTGAAATCTATGACATTATAATTTATCAGCATTATACCCAAATTAGCGAATACTAAAACATGTAGGTCACGGTCCGCGAGAGAGATGGAATTATGAGTTATATGACGTTTTAGAAAGAGACGGGTAATGTATGAATATAAAACTAGAGCGAGTGCGAAATCATAACAAGATTCTTTGCAAATCGTGAATACGAGCTTCTTACGTACTTTATTATATCTTTTGAAAAGATTATAACGAACGTAGGACTTTGACAATTTTCTTTAATTTAATTAACTATTCAAATAGGCTTCAAAAGCACTTTAGAATCGTCACTTTGCAAGTTATATTTATCTTAGATATACCGTAATACCCGTGCGAATAAATTACACTAAATAAGTATAATAATTATCACTTTACAAAATTACAAAAAAGTATGTATACGTGAGTTGATTTGAAATCGAACAAAAAATTTACCGACCGGCATATGGCAGCATGGCTGTATTGTGTCTCAATTTATATATATATATATATATAATTTTTATAATTAAATCATTAAAAAAAAAACAAAAGCAATAATAATTTTTTATAGTTGTTGATGCCGGTAAAGCAAGCAATTATCTATAAAATGATATATAATTTATGTGGAGTAATTGTGATGATTTTTCTAAAATGGGAGCCAAACATCTTAACCTTAGGATAATAAGCGCCTCATACTTCGCAGTCCCTAGTAGGATTAACTTCTGTGTTGGGGATTGTCAATATAACATAAGACAAATATTTGAATAGGCTACAAAAATGCTTGTTGTGGTCTGGACGTTTATGTGTGTGTATTGTTCCAGATCCAACAGTAAATTCACACCCTACTGAGGAAAATTGAATGTTAGGCGTTTGTTATAATAAAAGAAAGTAATTAAAATATAAAAAAAAAATTACCTAAAACGTTTAGACACGCGCATTAGCTAAAGTGGAACATTTAAAAATACCCGTGTACAGAACCAGTTCACGGTAATTAATGATGATAATAGGAGCGGGGCGCCTTATCGTATGTTGGTAATTTTAATATTAACATTATGTGTACATCAGTCTTTCGATTCAAAAGGTACTTTAATTTTAGATTGAAATCAAAATGAAAATAAATTTATTATTATTTATTCAAATAGGCCCAAAGAGCACTTTCGAATCGTCATTTTACAAATTAAAACTTTAAAAATCAATTATTATATTTGTAGAAGTAAAGCTACCACCGATTCGGAATGTAGATTCTGCAGAGAAGAATCGGCAAGAAACTCCGCAATTACTCTTTTGGAAAATAATATATAAACTGTGTTTTATTACAAAATTAGTAATACAGCGTCACTAAGTCCACACATCATTATCAACTATGTAATCCTGGACTGAATTGAATAAGCTTTATCTATTAAAAAAAAAATTGTAATAAAAACTTTAAATGTTTAGACAATTCCAAAATTGTTTGTGGGATTTTATTATACATGCGAATACCATAACCCAGAAAGGAGACGTTTACTTTGCGCATTCGGAAACTTGGGAGTTATAATTTTGTTATTCCTTCTCGTGTTTGCAATGCGATTATTACTATTTATTTCAAAACAATGAATATTCTGGTGAAATGTATATATATCTCTAAATTTAGATTTAAATTTTTATATTGTTATATTATTTTAAGTATTTCCAATATATGATGACTAAGTGGTAAATGTATGTTAATTAAATTTATTTTCAATGTAATATCAAAACTGTATGTCTTCTTATTAAACATAATTAAATCGTAAGTAACGGTGGATACAAACGGGAAGTATTGAACCAAACCACATATACTAAATATTAGAGAAATTGATCCCGTAGGTACCTTAGTTCTGTTAATACTTGTACATAGGAAAAATCAAAGGCGCGCCCTCTTTTCACTTTTAATTTCTGAACGAAAAGCTATGTACAAAATATCAGTCAATAAGAAGTTAGTTAAGTTCAGTTGTAATTCTATCGTGAACTGGTATAACACAGGTATATATTTATATGAAATAAACTGTATGTGTCTGTTACTTATAACCAGATACTTCGCATGGTTCCACTCGTATAAACCTATAAATGGTCTGTTCCGTTAGAATGGCTTCATAACATCACGCAACTGGGATGTTATAAGGCCTATAACCTCATATAGGTTATCTCTTTTTTTATAATAATAGGGGCAAACGAGTAAACGAAGCCATCTGATGTTAAATGGCTACTGTCGCCTATGGACATCTGCAACATAGGAGGGTTGCTTGTGTGTTGCCGGCCTTTAAGGAAAATATGTCTACACAGTCGATGCTTGAAAGCCCCCAAATTATAGGGCTCGAGAAAAACCTTAGGAGGAAGGTAATTCCACAGTTTGCATGTACGCGGAAAGCTAGCACATTGCTTGAAAATCAAGCTTCGGCGAAGGGTACGAGTGTAAAAACTGCGACCGCACCATTTCAAAGAATTTTTCAAAACACTCACAACTGTACAGATGGTAAAATAAACACAAGGAGACAACATCTCTCCTTATACTTAGAGGATCTAGGCCGTCAGTGAGTTTGGGATCGTCGACAATGTGAACTTATCGTCTTTGGATGGAGTAAAATGGGTGGAGTTGGTATTGAGGACACCTGCCAAACTAACAAGTAATACCCGGCGAGAAGTGAGAAGAAGAAGACTATGCCCAGCAATGGGACGTTATAGGTTGAATCTATTAAGATGCACCGTTTAATATAGCCAATTATTATTATTATTATTATTTTAATTCTTAATTAACTTTTTTCATCATAACTTACACTAAAACATAAAACAATACATTATTTATTACTATTAGCATAAAAATAGTGATGCAATTTAAAATAAAACAGTCTTAATAAATGAAACGTAATATCGATTCGATCGAGCGGTTAGTTAACAACTTTCTCGCCGCGTTGAACAGCTGAGCGTGAAATTGTTTGTTTACTTCGAACGCGGGCGTGATCTTGGAATGTTGCATTTTGATATACATACGTACATACATAAATATGTAGTATCGGAGATAACGCAAACATGTTGATTATCAATCGGCTTCAAGAAATCGAGAACCTTCCCGACTATTTTTTACTGGAGAAACCCGACTGGGGAAGTACATCGACCTTACAGAAGATAACAGCTAAATAATACTCATCACTCATCACTTAAGCCTAATATAGTCCACTGCTGGACATAGGCCTCCACAAGTTCGCACCAAAAATGGAGTGAACTCATGCGTTTTATCCCATAGTCACCACGCTAGGCAGGCGGGTTGGTGACCGCAGGGCTGGCTTTGTCACACCGAAGACGCTGCTGCCCGTCTTCGGCCTGTGTATTTCAAACCACTACCGCCTTGGAACTGTGTTATCCCTTAGTCGCCTCTTACAACACCCACGGGAAGAGATTGGGTGGCTATATTCTTAATGCCGTAACTACACAGCACTAATACTGCTCTCAAGAAATGTTGTGTTTCTGTGGTGAGTATTACTCATTCTTCATTACTCATTCACCTTAAAAGTGACCAGAGCTCCTGGGAGGGAATAGGGGGTTAGGGTCGGCAACGCGCTTGTGATGCTTGTGGTGTTCAAAGCGTCTACAGGATACGGTAATCGCTTACCATCAGGTGAGCCGTACGCTTGTTTGCCGACCTGGTTATATAAAAAAGTATGCCTAAGATATACAAGATTTATTATCAGCAGTTGTACACGGAGTTGGTATTATTTTAACATTTTTTTTATTATGTATTTACACTGTCAGTTAAGTCCAATAATGCGAAAACATATAATTTCAACTTGTTTCGTTAAGTAAGATAAATTAATTAATTTTTATTATTTATAAATTACACAACGTACAGTTATCCTCACAGTTTACGTCACATTATCTGGGTCAAGAGCTTATCAAAACGGTTCTAGCAATAAATTTAATATTTGTTGCTAAATGGATCGAGTAAGTATTTTTTATTATACCCGTATAAACGTATCACGCGGTATCGCCCTCAGGCTAAGTAAAGATTGGTCAAGTACTATAATATATTTTTTACCGTTAGAAAACGCAAATATTTAAGCATTTTTTTTTTGCCAAACACGTCTTGTATAACCCAAAAAAACAAACTCACATTCTTACAAATCAACACCTAAAAGGAAATCAAGCCTCTCTTACACTCACTCGTAAACAAAATATCTTGATACTCGCTACATCACTAAAGCAATTTGTTATAAAATTGATTCTAATACTTATAATAACTCACTATTTTCTTAAAGCGAATGATAATATAAAATGTCAATGAATGCAAAAGGTCCTAATTAAAAAAAATATATAAAATAAACTTTTATTTACACCTATATATAACCTATACTAGCTGTGCCCGCGGCTTCGCCCGCGTTGAAATTAGTGTGTCACAAAGTTTTGCCGGCAAACTTCCAGTGAAACTCTCATCAAAATCGGCTTAGCCGTTCCGTAAACCTTCCTCTAGCCAATGGTGGAGCCCTCTCTACAATGGTGTAACCGCATGAAAATCCGTTCAGTAAATTTTGAGCGAATCGATCACACACGCTTTTGGGGACTTATAATACATTAACTGTTGCCCGCGATTACGTCCTCGTGGTTATGAAGATATGTATTACTATTAAGATGTTTAACGCAATTAATTTTTTATTTCAGTCACTTGAAATGCTTATCAAACTGAGTAACTTTTTAAAAGGCACAATTTAGTATAATTTAATAGTTATTTTTATAAAACCTCTCTATACACCACATTTTTGGTTTTATTTTCAAGCTGTATATGTTTCATACAAACTACCAACCCCTTAGCGATGGAATATCGTAAAATCCGTTCTTAGCGGACATCTGCTAACTATAATCTACATCCCTGCCAAACTTTATCTTTGTCCAACCTGGATGGTTAGACCATCCAGCGGTTTTTGAGTTCTCGTGATGAGTGAGTCAGTGACCTTTCTCTTTTATATATATAGATTACGATGCATTATTTGGACACCTCCTCACCATCTATAGAGATTTTCGTAAAATTAGTTCTTAGCGGATGTTTACACCCCATAAGGACCCTACCTACCTACCCTACCTGCCAAATTTCAAGTTTGTAGCTGTTATAACAACTTTTAAACTTTCGTGTTGCATTATTATATTTTAATGTTCACACGGGGATTAACGCGAACAAAATTTTTTAAGGTAAAATATATTACCTTGAGGCCTGACGTTTCGGCCAGGTTACACCAGCCGTGGTCGCAGGCAGACAGGAGTCTGTAGGAGGATATATTTTACCTTAAAAATTTTTGTTCGCGTTAATCCCCGTGTGAACATTAAAATATTGTAGCAGTTATAGTTTCGGAGGTTTCGTGATGAGTGTGTCAACCAACCATCCCCCGTTTTAACTCCAAAAGAGAGTTGATTTCTAAAGATACATTATTTGGTCACCTTTCTACCATCTATAGAGCATACATTTTAAATTTCAAGTCTCTTACTTCAAAAACATAGGACTTTCATACAAACTTCCAACCCCCGTTTTAGCCCTTTAAGGGTCGAGTTTCATAAAATCAGCTCATAACAAATGTTTACGCCCTATAAGGAACCTACTTGCCAAATTTCAAGTTTGTAGCTGTTATAGTTTCGGAGATTTCGTAATGAGGGAGTCATCCTACCATTCCCGGTTTTAACCCCAGAAAGGAGTTGATTTCTAAAGATACATTATTTGGACACCTTCTCACTATCTAAAGAGCGTACATTTTAAATTTCAAGTCTCTTACTTCAAAAACATAGGACTTTCATACAAACTTCCAACCCACGTTTTACCCCCTTAGGGGTCGAATTTCGTAAAACCCATTCTTAGCGAATGTTTAAGCTCTAAAGGAGCCTATCTGCCAAATTTCAAGTTTGTAGGTGTTATAGTTTCGGAGATTTCGTGATGAGTGAGTAAACCTACCATCCCCCGTTTTAACCCAAAAAGGGAGTTGATTTCTAAAGACACATTATTTGGACACCTTCTTATCATCTATAAGGCATACATTTTAAATTTCAAGTCTCTTACTTCAAAAACATGGGACTTTCACACAAACTTTCAACCCCCGTTTTACCCCTTTAAGAGACGAATTTTGTAAAATCCGTTCTTAGCGGATGTCTACGCTCTATAAGGAGCCTTCCTGCCAAATTTCAAGTTTGTAGCTATTATAGTTTCGGAGATTTTGCGATGAGTGAGTCAGCGTACCATCCCCCGTTTTAACCCCAAAAGGGAGTTTATTTCTAAAGACACATTATTTGGACACCTTCTTATCATCTATAAGGCATACATTTTAAATTTCAAGTCTCTTACTTCAAAAACATAGGACTTTCATACAAACTTCCAACCCCCGTTTTACCCCCTTAGGGGTCGAGTTTCGTAAAATCCGTTCTTAGCGGATGCCTACGTCTTATAAGGAACCTACCTGCCAAATTTCAAGTTTGTAGGTGTTATAGTTTCGGAGATTTCGTGATGAGTGAGTGACCTTTCGCGTTTATATATATTATTATATAGATTACACATACAAATCGATACTTCAAGACCTTGTTTATATTTTCGTAAATAGTCACCCTAACTTCACTTGAAGACCTATACAATAAGCTACTAAAATAATAATATTTTTTTTACAAGATTTTATAAAAGTTGAAAACGGCTTGTTCGGAACGGATCATTTCGGATTTTTTTATATATTTTCTAATACTTTGTACAAACTTTTTAGGAAAGAAAATTGCTGAAAATTGAAAAAACATCAAAAAAAGGTAACAATCATTTAAAAAACACATTTAACACTCGCCGGACAGAACAAAGTTTGCTGAGTCAAATATATAAAAATTAAAAAAATATCTACTCACGATATCATGCCCCTGACTGCCGCTACGGACGACCTCGGGCGCCATATACTCGATGGTGCCACAGAAGCTATACGCCCTGCTCTCATTCCCACAGAACTCCTTGGACAGACCGAAGTCCGTCAATACGATATGACCCTCGCCGTCCAGCAGGATGTTCTCCAGTTTAATGTCGCGGTATATGATACCGAGCTGGTGGAAAATATTATAATTATTTATCTGAAATTTACTGTCAACTGCCCACAAAATTGTCTCAGCTCTCAAAATCAGCCCTCAACCAACCTTATGTAGCTGCTCAAGCGCCAATATGATCTCCGCAATGTAAATCCGGACCTCGTTCTCGAGGAAGTGCTCTCGCTGGTAGAGATGGGTGAACAGCTCGCCGCCCGAGACGTAGTCTGGTGGCAAACACATCAGCATTAAATCAAATGAAAGATTTTCATACTATGAAAATTTACGGCGGAACTTCGTAAGATGGAAAATGTATGAAAATAAAATAGCTTCAATAAATTTATTTTCGCCGTTTTGTAAGGATAACATTTCAGTAAAAAACAGTTTCTAAACACAATTGGGCTTCAAAAGCATTTTTAAAACGTGATTTTACAAATAACACGTTGATATTCTTTGATATAATAATTAAGGTTAAATTATCAAGGATTAAGATCAAGTAAGATATAAGTTGTACATAGTAAAGAAATAAATAATTTACATTTTTGTATAGCTATATCGATCCAAAAAACATTAGTCAAATATACCCCCATTTGAAGTAATCAAATCGAAAGGGTTAAAACCCCTTCCAAAACAGAAGCCCTACACGATTTCGAACTTAGACAAGTTTTACAATTTGCTCTTAATTGTTCTGTCGCACAATGACGAATGAGATGTATTGTTTATGAAAGACAAAATAAAACAACAAAAAAAAATGTACTTTCTGCAATATTTAGTTTTTGTTATTTGTTATTTGAAAAATGTAATTTGGAAATTCTACTTTCATCAAAATGATTGTCTGGATCTTAATACGTTGAGCGTGACTTAAGTTTTAATATTATTATAGATGATCAGATGGTCACCTCCAAGGAATACTTTACACCAACTGAGTTTAATGTGTTTTTTGTTTTTGGCAAAAAGCCAAATAAGCATGGGTTAATATTGTGTTGCTAAAATGAAGAAAAAAAATGTTTTAGATTAATATTAACGAACTTCTTACTTACATGAATAATTGCTCTATTGCGGAAGTATCGAGAATCGAGATTTTGGATACGACAATAGCGATATTCAAACGCATAAACTTTTTATCAATAAGCCTTCCACCACATTTAATAAGATTTATTATTAAAAAAAATAATAACCTAAAAATTATAGTTACAAATATAAAAAAATATAAAAAAATATATAAAAGTATAAAAAACTATTAAGTAGTTAAAAATATAAAAAACTATTATAATACAAATATAAATTTATCAACTATTCCACCGACCGTATCACAATCGATCGATTTAAAAGGACCCGTGTATATTTGAGTACACTCGAAACTCCATGGGGGAATTTCAATAGCGTATCAAACTTTGATAAGATTCAAATCAAGCTGGTCTCTAATAACTAGACAATAAACATGCATCTATAGCAGTAATGATAATGTTTTATTTTGTTTATTTTTGGTGGATAGACTGTGATGATAAAATATAATAATGAAATTATAAAGTTTAATGGATGTCCGATCTCTATCCGGTACTCTGAAAGACCGGTCGCGAAGTATTATCCGGAAATATTGTAGCTGTTTGATTTATAAACAGCAGAGTAGTTTAAAATATTTCATTAACAAATATTTTATTATAGTACTAAAGGTGTCCTAAAGGGTATACTAAAGGGTTACCAATATTAGTCTATTTGTTAGGTTATTTAAAAACGTTGGAACCATATTTAAATTTTGATCATCCATATTATAGGTCTGTTTTATCAGCTATTGACTGATCGTCTGACGTATGAGGTTATCCGTAAGATTAAACTTAGCTTTGAAAAAACATCATAAATTATGACGTTTTTTCAAAGTCCGCTTTATTAGTCAGATTACTATTCGCAACTTGAGAACCCAACTTTTAAACTATTAAATTGAGGTGACACAAGCACTACACTAAAATATAAGTCTATCAGTCTATCAGCGACTGATGAACGATATAAAATTATCAACAACCAGTAAACAAGCCTTTAAAATAAATAGTAAAAAATACTATACCATCTAGAAGTAACGCTAGGCTGATGTCATGAAACTACGACTAATCGTAGCAAAACAGTAGCAACTTAGCAAGTAAAGTCGCGCGGGAAGCACAACCATTCCTATTTGTACTTAATAGCCTATCCCAAAATAAACATTGTTTACGATCCGCCGACCTATTTCGTATTTACAAGAATTCGGAAACCTTAAAAAAAAATCCAATTTCCAAGAAAACTTACGACCCCCTGCTGGTGACCCTTGAAAATTATTATTTACAAATCCTTTCCACGCGTAAACAAAAGCTCAAAGCAATCGGTGTTTTTCCTTTAATTCAACTAGATTGTTCTAAAAATTCACGGAAGTAATGAAGTATTTAATTTATTTTGTTTATTTAGAAACGATAGTCTAAAATTACAAACATATTTTAATGATTCTTTCACAGTAAGATAGATGGTATTACCTAGAATCTCAATAGGTTATAAAATAACAAACTACAACATAATAGAAATAATAGTCATAAATGTCAACTCAATTAAGATATCTTAACACAATTAATAGTAACAGCTTTTAGATTCAGTCTGTATCATCCCGCTGCTGGGCATAGGCCTCTTTCTCAATTTACGAAAAGGATCGAAGCTTAATCCACCACGCTGTTCCACTGCGGGTTGGCGGATATATTCCCTACTATGAGTAACGATCGCTATCAGTTGTACATGATAACAACCAGAATTGACAGCACAATAGTAGTAAATTTTTTTTTTTTTTTTTTTTGATATTGCTATAAAAGTAATTGAGATTATATTCAACTCGTGACTTAACTACAAGATGCTCAGCTCGTCTGACCCAGATACGGGAAAGTATTTTGTATAAAAAATTACAAACGATATTAAAAGAAATCGTATTTTTAACACACACAGCCAACGTAAACTTGATACTCTTTACGAACGGTTGATAGTCTTATATATAGATGTATACGTTTATCTTAAAATAATTATCACATAATAAAATTAGATTAGAAAATTTTATCTAGTCTTCCCCGTTGTTCTATATGAGTGACAAATGCTTATTCGATGAAAAAACATCACATATTCATTATCATCGACATACCTACGTGTATAATTACACTAAATGAATAGTAATAATTCGTATTAAATAGGAACTTAATATTTATTGATGGAAATCTGTAGATATCATTACATACTACGGCGTATGATACACTAGTAAATAATAGAAATATTTAGAATTTAGCATTCCATAGTTTCCTACAATGGTAGAAGATATATTTCATTCTATATATAATATGTAGTTAACATATTTATATGTTTTATAGTTTGTTGGCTTATATGCTTTATATAGGATATACATATGTAGTAAACGTGGCTTGTTGGTTGCGAGCACGGAAGTAACCTATCGGTGTATCAAATTTCTTTATGCTTTAAGTTTTGATACATATTGTTAAAATACAAATGCTATTGTAATAGTTGCAAATAAACAGTTCGGAAGCCGAAAGCTAGACATGTGTTAAAGTAAATTATATTCTAAACCTATTTATTGTCCAATGTCAGACACAGATGGTGGCGAGACTAGGGGCAATCCCCGTCTAACATTAAAATAAATAATTTGTAGTACATATATTCAAATGTAGGGCAGTCAAAACCTTTTAATTTACGTTATACTATAGTGGACAGGATTGGCAACGCGAAAACTATGTAGTATATTGCTAGTTAGTGTTTTAAACCCACAGCCCTGATTACAATTTTTAAAAAGAATACCTGCGCAGTTTCTCGCCTATTCTTCTGTGGAGAATCTATATTCTGAATCGATGGTAGTTCACTTTTAACTATAGTTAATTTATTAAAACAAATATTATTTTAATTTGTAAAATGACGATTCAAAAGTGCTTTCGAGCCTTTCGTTGAGATCAGATATTCCAATTTCAAAAATTACCCAAAAATAGTTTCAAGTGACATTTTCCACGTCAGGAAATAACCGTTTACGTGTAACCGGGAGTGATGTATTGTTTTATATGGGACCCAACGTCTGCCACAATACCGCTAATATATCCGCGCCATTATGATATTGTTCTATCGTTAGCTGTCGCTCCTGAAGTGGCACTTAATATGTCATGAAAGACGAGCGATTTAATTTTAAAAATATATCTATCATATTTTTATTATTAATATAATAATATTATATTTTTTTTATTAATATAAATATTACTTTCCCCAAGACAGGACTTAATTTCTCTTTACTATTAGGGACAACGTTATGGCATAATGTATTATAATTTGCTAAGTACTTACACACTTGACAATCGAATATTATACCCAGATATTGGTACATCCCGAGAATACGAGATTAGAGTATTATTAATGCTGAGTTTCTCGCCGATTCTCCTATGCACAATCGACATTACAAATCGGTGGTAGCTTGTCTTTAACTATATTTTTTTTTTTTTGGTAAAATGAGCATTCAAAAGTGCTTTCCAAGCCTAAGATTTTGCTAAATCTAAATCCGCTAATACCTATGCCTTGTGACAATGTTCTCACAGCGAACGCACGTGCAACATCTAACAATAGGCTTGCAACTGACTGCAGAAATAAGCTGGTGGCGATAAGTTTTTTTTTTCTTTTATACACTAACTAGATTTACTTTGTCTTGATGATCGCGTTTTCTTCCTTTTTTTTGTAATTTAAATTAACTTCAATATTCGATTCGTTCACGATGTTTAGATCTTTCTACGACTTATAGTGCTGTGTGGCTACGGCACTAAAGAATTTAGCCACCCCCTCTCTTCCCGTGGGTGTCGTAAGAGGCGACTAAGGGATAACAAGGTTCCACAACCATCTTGGAACTCTTAAGAAGCCGACCGATGGCGGGATAACCATCCAACTGTTGGCTTTGAAATACACAGGCCGAAGACGGGCAGCAGCGTCTTCGGTGCGACAAAGCCAATACTGCGGTCACCAACCCGCCTGCCCAGCGTGGTGACTATGGGCAAAACACATGAGTTCACGTTATTTTTGGCGTAAACTTGTGGGGGCCTATGTCCAGCAGTGGACTGTATAGGCTGTAATAATGTAATGATGACGACTTATAGGAGGAATTATATCGACAATTACGAGTAAGTCCAAGCGAATCGTATAGTTATATGTAACAAATTAACTGCTATTAGTACTACTACATTACTACTACTAGTATTATTATTAGTATTCGTATATCAACCAATCAATGAAAACATTTTAATATTTTTGATATAGATAATTATATGTTTCGAAGTATATATAGGATTACTTCTTTTAAATTCTGTTTGTAATGGTTCATAATCTAAACAATTTTTAATATCATATCAAAAATTGATTGGTTCATAATCTTCTTGTCTAGACAAAATCTAAAACCACAATTATATAGACTAACACATAATTATATATACTATACTAACAGTAACTGTAAGTAAGTTTTTATAATACTAACAGTATTACTGTTAGTATTATAAAAAGTTATATGTACCCAGATATGTTAGTATATAGTTCAATGTTTATTAAACTGTTGTAAAACCTAAATATATATAGTGCTTCGCCGGCTACAACATTACCTAACCGAATCCAGACACCTTGACCCACCGGACGCGAGCTACTTTTTCTTTTACGCGGACCAGCTATTGTTTGCCAGTGAACTTCGGTTGGGATTCTAATGATATATGGTACGTTTTAAACGAGAATTGTGTGACATTGTCGGTCGTTTAAGAGATTACAGTTTTAACTGTGACATACGAATGTGTTAATTTCTTTTTATCGTTCGTAGATATGAAGTCGGCTGCTATGGGTTTATTGTGAAGAAATATTAAACGAAAAATTGTTACTGTAATATTAAAAATAAATTTTATAAGAACTTGTTAAACGAGTAGTCTGTTTTTTTTTTTGTGCGAAAATTCCTTTTATTTTTAACCCTATTTTACGCTTCAGCCTGTAATATCAAAATACTGGGCATAGGCCTCTTTACCCATGTAGGAGAAGGATCAGAGCTTAATCCACCATGTGGCTAAAATGTGGGTTGGCGGATATGTTCCTTACTATGAGTAACGATCGTTATCTTGTGTACATAATAACAACTGGGACCGACGTTTTAACGTGCTCTCCGAGGCAACCTATTTTATTGAATGTAAAACCATGGACTTATAATCATATTTAAATCAATATGCATTCCCAGAACTACTTATTTATCAATCAATTCAATCAATTAATCAAATCAATTTTTTCTATCAAATGAAGATACAGCAATAAAAAACAATAGTTATAGATATATATAATTAGTTATAATGAAACCGTAACTAAGAATTATTTAGTATAGCAATTACTACAAACTTATTTAAAAAAATTCACGGATTTTTAACAAGACAGACATGCAACGCGGAAGCTTTTTTTTTATTTATCTGTAAAGCATTAGAAACTTCTTACAAATTCAAAAACCACTTGTAAAATACCTGTTTGAAATGTACTTTGATTCCGTTCATCATCATTATCATCATCATTTCAGCCTATCACAGTCCACAGCTGGACATAGGCCTCCACAAGTTGGCACCAAAAATGGCGTGAACTCATGTGTATTGCCCATAGTCACCACGTTGGGTAGGCGGGTTGGTGATTGGTGACCACAGGGCTGGCTTTGTCGCACCGAAGAGATTCCGTTAAGTATCTTATTAATAAAGACCACACAATGTTTATGATCTTTGAAACGGTCATAAACATTCTAACGCGACCTTTGAAATAATTACTTGAATACGTATAGTAATTGAATCGCCTTGTTTATTTTTTTCACATGGAGCAAATTTCAATTGAAGACAACAAGGGCACGAGTATAATGATGTATAATTAAACAGGTCTTTCCACAAATATATACAATAAGATCTTACAAAGTTCAAGTGATTTGTACAAACATGTTTTATACAACTGATAATATTTAATACTACTAGAAATACTAGATACTTAGGATTATAATAAAAATCTGCATTGTGAATTAGGGATCAACTTAACTAACGCATTGGGTTCCCTGTAACGTTAGATATAAGTTTTTTAGGCATAAAATAAATAAATAAAAATTAAAATTTAAAAAAATAATTTAAACTTTTACGGCAATGAAATTTAATTGTATCTACCCGTAGATTAGAGATTAGATGTGGATCCGACTAGTGCTCTACTGACGTCGTAACTTACGTCGGACTATAGCGGTAGTTTTTAAATGATAGTCGCGGTAAGTTACGTACAATGATAAGAACACTACATATTTTATAAGGTTCAGCTTTAGCTATAATAATAGATTTTTTTCGGTGTTAAAACACCTAAAAAAATCTATTTACTGTATAGGATATTTCTCATATTTATTATCATATTTTTACAAGTTATGTATTAGGCTGCTTTAAAACATCACGATATCTATAAAAAATGAGGATGTCATATGCGAGATAATTATAATCGAACAATGTCGTAATTCTACGCGACAGAAACGTCGAGGGATATCTTGTAAAAATCGACGTAATATGTAGACGTTAACAGGAAAAACAAAGAATTTAAGTTTATATACATACAGTTTTATCCTTAATATCATTTTGAACTAAAAACTTTAAAAGTCAATGTATTTTACCCTATTATACAAAGCAAAGTTATGTACAAAAAGTTTTATACGGTTTTCGTCAGTTCTTTAAAGAGAGTCTCTTAATTTCATTGTAACAGAATACACAGCATTAACACTGCTAAGAACTTAAAAACTTAAAAAGCCGACCGACGGCGGGATAACCATCCAACTGCTAGCTTTGAAATACACAGGCCGAAGACGGGCAGCAGCGTCTTCGGTGCGACAAAGCCAGCCCTGCGGTCACCAACCCGCCTGCCCAGCGTGGTGACTATGGGCAAAACACATGAATTCACGTTTTTTATGGCGTAAACCTGTGGAGGCCTGTGTCCAGCAGTGGACTGTATAGGCTGTAATGATGATGATGATGATGATGATGATGAACACCGTATTAGGTACTCTTCAACTTATAAACTACAACTTTAAGTTAAACATTTTAATATTCTTTATTTATATTTAAACACCTATGGTCTCTAATTTTAGAACGTGTCTTCAGGTCTCAGCTTAGTCTAGAGACCATAAACAAGATTCGCGAAATAGACATGACTCAGATATCTATAGAGGTCAAATTAATTATTTTATTATTGTCTAGCCAGTTTGTCTTGGATGTTACAAAAACTAAACTGGAAGTCATTGTGCTTTTGATCGACAATAAAGCAAAAGGTTATAAGTTAAATCTGTTTATGTTAAACATAATAACACATTAATAAAAGAAATATAAAATTAAAGTAATAATTATTTAGATAATATCTTTACTAACTGTGCCCCGCGGTTCCACCCGCGTTAATTTGAGGAATAAAATGGCCTAAAAGTCTTCCTCAGTAAATGGAAAATCCAACACAAAAAGATTTTTTTAATCCGAACCTAAAATAAGTAGTAACTCACGCGTAAATTTCGATTACGCGGGAATTACAAAAACAAGAAATTCGGTACGTAGAAATCTGGAGATCCAGAATAACATATAGGCAACTTTTCATCCAATGATTAACACGGAACTAGTAATAACGCGGGGGGAACTACGCGGCGTAGTTAGTAACGTATAACCTCATCAACTTTTACGACGAACAGACAGCAACGCGTCTCGCTAGAGAGTAATAAACGTGACGAGACCGAACCGAACCTTTGTGTCCTTTAAGACTAACATTTCTTTCCCACCTATTCCTCTTCTTGTAATTACACAGCCAGTTTGAAACACTAACTACAGGTGTAACTTTAAAATGACATGTGTACGTACTCATTTTAGATAAGATGGTACTGTAACGCATCTTTTTATTACGTTGACTTGTTCTATATCGCATTGGTAACAGAAACTAACTGTTGCGGTAACAGTTGAGAGTTTGATCCCCCGCTCAAAGAGAAATATTTGTAAAGGCTATAGAAATGAACTAAGATGGTCTGGGAGTTGAATGTGTGTGGTTTCCATACTAAGAAGTTGAATGTAAAGCGCTTATTTACTTATCAACATCATACAATAAAATTAAACCCACTATCTTAAAAAAAAAAAAACATTGCAAAACACCATCAAAATTAAGATAAGTCATAACAATTCGTTTGGACTCATGAACTTAGTGTGCCAAGGCCGGGCCAGCGTTTTGCCACGGGTTGGTCAATCGCAAATGCTACGTTTCACACTAAAACAGCGTTTTGCAACGTTTCGCTGTTCCTTTCTTGATTTAAAGAATCATATTATGAATAATTCTAAAATTAACATTATAATTAAAATATATTGATGTTAGTATATACTCGTATACGCGACATAGACACGTACGATGTCATTTTTACAATATCAATATAGTTTGTTTAAGATTAAACATATTCAATTCAAATATTTTTACAAAGCATTGTCGGATTGTTTGAATATATATAATATTATGAAATTGTACAGGATTTAGTCAAATAAAGAATTTATAATAATCATTATTATTATATATATGCCTGCAACGCTAGGAGCTGTTGCGCCAATACTAGCGTGTCGCCCGCAGGTGATGACTTCCATCCACCACAAGAAACACAACATTAGATAAAGGTGTTTTTTTATATAACTAGAACGGCAAACAAGCGTACGGCTCAACATACAGCGTACGGTAAGCGATTAACGTAGTTTATAGACGTTTGCAACACGCAAGCGCGTTGCCGACTCTATTCCCAATTCACCCAGGAGCTCTGTTCACCTTACTCCCCAACAGGAACACAACACTGCTTGAAAACAGTATTATTTAGCTGTGATCTTATGTAAGGTCGAGTACTACCCTAGTCATGCAGGTCCATATTTTGAGCGGGAAATTTCCTGCTATGCCCTAACTCAGTTACCTCAGCATTATTTATGACCTTCTGACCTTCTGTACTATCGAATTACTTGTAGAAACTTCCAAAGCTCATAATACATAGGTGCTATGAAATAACACAACGTAACCACATAACCACGGAAAACATTCAAACCGACATTATTCAAATAGTATTATCATCAAAAATCGATAAAGCACCGTTTCGAGAGAGATGCGATGTGATAACGAAAGCATGCGCTTGCGCCACTGGTTGTGTCACGTGGCGCAACACTGATGCACTTTGTTCGAACATGCTCTGTATATGTTTAGAGCTTCACCGGTTGTCGATAACGCTATTTGACGGATGATGTTATCCAACAGATAAAAGTTTATGATATATAATGATAAATGCTTCACATTCAATATATATTATTTCTTATCACCATCAAATTCTACTGTATCTATGGCATATATCTATACGCAATTCTGAATCTAGAGAGTTGTGAT
Organism: Melitaea cinxia; assembly: GCF_905220565.1. Lineage (NCBI taxonomy): Eukaryota > Metazoa > Arthropoda > Insecta > Lepidoptera > Nymphalidae > Melitaea > Melitaea cinxia. The sequence goes on along the minus strand of NC_059421.1, from coordinate 8,198,570 downwards.
TTATTAATTGAGGCAAAACATTTCCTAATGGCCTATTCTTCCTCCTGCTATTTGAGGCTATTCGTAACTTATTTGCAGGATAAACTTTATCCACAAGCGGTGAAACCGGCCCTTAATGTTTTAACTTTACGCTAGAGTAACTAACCTACAACTTCGCAGGGATGAAATTTTCCTTTACCGTTTTTCATTGCTTTTACTAATACCAAAATATCGGTAGTATCAATGTGACAACCGCGCTTAAAAAGCTTAAAAACTTTTAACCTGATCATGTCTACATGATATATCACTTACACTAATAGTTCTATAGGAAGCTGTCCAGATTTATGCTCAATAGAGGCGTAAACGTGAATAGTACTGACAGACAGACACATCTATACTTTACACACGTATATCAATATTATTGACCAAATTATAAGTAGGTACTAGGGTTTCATAAACTATAATTTACCCATGCAGTTATTTTGTTTATTATTTAAATTAGCGTAGTGTGGATTTATAAAATAAATGGTATGAAATGAAAAGGTTTAAACTACCGTTCTGTTTGCAAATAAAATATTAACTATTGTTTTTCCGGATAATAAATAATGACCGGATTAGTAAGACCCGAAGTAAGTAGTACCGGAAAGAAACCGAATATCCGTTGCATCTTACAAAAATATGCTCTTCAATAGTTCTTTCAATGTTGTTTGTTTAATAATCATGAGAATATAATGAAACAACTTTTTCGGATAGTTTACAGGAACCACAGTCACGGGAAGACGGCATCTAAGAGAGAAGAGAAAGGATTTCGTTAAACCTCTCTCTCCTTCTATCTTCACTAACTTATATCTCCCTCTCAACTTTCATTCGCCTCGCCCAATCACAGTTTTCGTAACGCTCTCGTCACGCATTAACCAGCTTACTTTACGTCAAGCGTGCGTAAAGAAGTTCTACTTCAACAGTAAAATATGTGTTATAAACTATCGCTTACCAAGAATAAGATGTAGCTTTGCGTCGGTCTGAAATGCGTAGTGAAGCGTCACTAAGAACGGACACGACCTCACCGCCTCTAAAACCTAAGGAAAAAGGTAAAAATTCAAATATTAATATATATTTATTGAAACGCGGATACTATTACACATTGATGCGGTTTTTAACCGACTTCCAAAAAAGGAGGAGGTTCTCAATTCGACTATATTTTTTTTTTTTATGTATGTTACATCAGAACTTTTGACCGGGTAGACCGATTTCGACAAATTTTGTTTTAATCGAAAGGTGCTGTGTGCCAATTGGTCCCATTTAAATTTATTTGAGATCTAACCACTACTTTTCGAGTTATATCTAATAATGCGTTTTTACTTGACGCTTTTTTCGTCGACCTACGTTGTATTATACCGCATAACTTTCTACTGGATGTACCAATTTTAATAATTCTTTTTTTGTTGGAAAGGGGATATCTCTAGTTTGGTACCACGAAGCCAGGATCTGATGATGGGATCCCAGAGAAATCGAGGGAAACTCTTGAAAATCCGCAATAACTTTTTACTGGGTGTACCGATTTTGATAATTTTTAATTTAATCGAAAGCTGATGTTTATCACGTGGTCACATATAAATTTTATCGAGATCTGATAACTACTTTTTGAGTAATCTTTGATAACACGTAGTTAATACTTGACTATTTTTTCGTCGATCTACGTTGTATTACTCATCGATGTAATTGAAGTCGGTTTTTTTTTCGTTTGCGAGCAAACACAATTATTTAAGTAAATAGAGTGAATTATATGTCACTATTTCTAGGGTAGCCTCTAAAAAAACATTTTTTTATTATCTAATAACAAAAAAACTGTGAAAGTAGACATTCTGTAGTGTTTCTGTATATTTAGACATCAGTATTGCATCCGTGCGATGCCGGGGCGGGTCGTTGGTATAATAATAAATATCAGTGACAATAACAACTTTACCTGTCTCTCCGTCCGGGTGTGTTCAGCAGTCTTCAACTTCTGTACTATCGACGCCTTTTTGAGCACCTTCATTGCATACAATTTTCCCTCGTCGATGCCACATCTTTTTCTAACTAGAAACACTTTGCCGTAAGCTGAAACAAAAAGAAATATGCATATTTTAAATTACATATTTACTGAGAAAGGTTTTATATAACAATATCATTTATTTTGCTTAACAGAGCGAGATGTCTCTTGGAGAATTATGTAATCAAATTTTTCGGTATATTGTGGAAACAAAAGCAAAAATATATAAGAAAATTACTTTTAAATTTGAAGTTATATTGCACTTTCGAATAGAACAATTTTCCGTAAGCTTTGAACGTAAAAAATAAGTATAATAATCGTAATATAAATTATCGTTCACTCAAAATGAGATATCCAAATTAAAGCAACCCGAAGATTGCTCGGCATCGTCCTTATACCGAAATTGTCCCACATAAAATAGGACCTACTACGCAGTGTAACAAATTCTTATATTACTTTAACCGTATACTATCACAGATCAATCTTGCTTTTGTACATTACAATTATATTCATTATATAATCATAACTAAGCATATGTAAATTAAATGAAATTAATTAGACTAGTTTAAGAAAAATAATAATGTCAGTAGTTGAACCAAAAGCAATAACTTCACCAATGAGTTCTCATTTGAATAAGTAATTTGACTTAATTACGAATAAGAATATCAATAACAAACCATCGTAACTTTACAGTCAAATAACTAACATTTTTTTTATAACACTTAAAACAAAGAACACTTCAACTTAACGTTTTCAGTGAGGATGTACGGAAAGATTAAACTCTTTTCTACCCTCAAATTTGAGAAGAGATTAAACCATCTAAGTTAATAAAAAAAAAGTGTGCCCGTGATCATCGAAATGGAGCGAGTTTTGAGAAAGGCTCAGTAGTAACTAGTGAACCACTGAGCAGCTGTTACAAGTAGTAACCGGATACATCCGGTTTAAGCCAGTTCGGTGACAATTGTTTTTTTAAGACGGACAGGCACTCTGCCTGGTTATAAAAAAAAATATTAAAAATAATTAACTTAAAAATCTTATATACAATAATAATAGTAATTATTCATACTTCTAACGTCATTAAATTATAGTAGCTCTTTAAAAACGCAAATAGATTTACAAATGTTAAAATATTGACGTCAATAAAAAATAGAGGATAAAACAAAAATATTACTCATTGCTTAAAATTATTGTTTCGGTCGAAAACAATCGACTTACAATTGAAAACGATCGCTACTACAAACAATTGAATCGCATTTAATTATTCCAACCGAACAATCTTTATCGCTATTGCGATCGCGTTGCGGATGCGATCTACTATTAATATAGGTTACATAATGACAACCTAATAGGAATCATTAAAAATATATTCCGTCTCCAACTAAAATTTTAATATGTAAAAAAAATCGAATATTAAAAATACAAAGTACGTTGATGTTGAAAGTCAATAACGTTGTCCGACCTAGGTGGTGACTGCATCCTAGGCCGGACGTTGAACCCGATCCCGAAAATAAAGTTGCCAAAACAACAGCTTTACCACGCGTATGCATGACCTTGCTTTTTAACATTTCCGTTGACTACGCAGCGGATTTTAAGCACCTTTTCTTAAATACGGCAGAGAATAACAACTGTACTATACGATAACGAAACTTAGTTCATCGATACTATGCTCATCCGCAAGTACCTACTTTTATAAATAAAACTGAAAATCGATCGGCTTTGATCAAAATGTTTTAGGTATTACTGAGATAAAAAATCCATTTTAGTCGATCCAAATTAAATAATCAAATTCATCAAAATTAAATTAAAAAAAAAAAATAATAATAATCAGTTCATATCAATTTACGGTGTAGCTGCGTAGTTTAAGAATCTTTACACACACTAACGTACAAACGTACACGTGTACACGTATCTTTAGATACGGACGTAGCGTCTCGATATACGCGTAATCTACGACTACCCGGAAATATGTACAGTATGTAACATTCGTACACGGCCTTAAAATGTGCATTGACAGATGTAACTATATTCTAACATAACAGCTTTAAGTTTGATATTAATATTAGAAAAATAAATAGGATTAGTAGGTACAGAACTCAGTACCTTAACACAAACAAATATTTTTATAATAGAATAGACTAGCTAAAACCAGACATGATCTGCGTTGCTTATTGACATCAAACAATTTTCCATGTACAAAGGACAGACTTTATTACACAACTATATATATACAAATGTTTCTTAAAAATTAAAATTTAACCGGCTGACCACCACAGACTTCGTGAACTGTCCAACTCGTGAAATTTATGTAATTTTTATATTCTGATTCCTCCAATTGTCTGTACTACTTTCTTAATACACTATATTCATTCCATAAGAAAGCTTCTAAAAAGCATTTAGTAGAGTGAAATTGATCAAACTGTTTTCTAGTTTTGCGATTAGGAAGAAATCGATTAATTTATATTTTTATAGATAAAAGAAAATATTTTTTTTAATAAATAAGGTCTAAAGGTTCAAGAAACGAGTCCTGTCGTTGCTTTCCGCACGGTAGACATTTATCATAGTATTTATATAGTGAATATAAACAAGGAAAGTTTCACACGTAGCTTCATTATCTAATGAACGCAATACGAACGTCTCACAAACGGCCTCATTGCCAGTTCAGAGAAAGACACGAACGAAGGTCGCGCACGGTACGTTTCAGAATAACTCGAGTCTCGAGAATCGCGATGATAATCTTGTTTTTTGAATGTTCGAGGAAATTGTGCAAAATGAAAATCGAATAATATTATTACATACGCTTTTCAAACATCGTAATATTAAAAATGTTATGATATATTATGGGAATGTTATTCACATACGCGAATGAGTTATAATTATAAATTATACCTATAAATAATTTGCGTACTTATTACATTATTTAATTTCACAATAATAAAATTATAAATATTAAAGACAACTTGAGATAAGGAAACTAAACTGACCTTGCTCATTTGTATCCATATAATTAATATTTTTAAAAATTATATTCATATTCTTTCTTATTTTAATTACTGTTTTTCTATATGAAGTTATATTCTTTTAGCTAAATTTCGATGATCCTTTGTGCCTCTTTTGACTTTATTGAACACAAGATTATCTACATAGACTATATAATATACACTACCTAATAATCTAGACTTAGCCATACATTATATATATACTATACAATAATATTTTAAAGATAAAAAGTTTGTTTGTTAGTTTTAGTAAACGCGCTTATCTCAGTAACTACTGGTTCAAATTAAAAAATTAAATTTGTCTTAGATAGACCAATTACCGAGGAAAGCCATAGGCTATTTTTTCCTCAAATTAACACGTATGAAACTTGGGCACAGCTATATAGTATGGCATCGTCTTACAATCTTTGAGCTAAACATAGACGAAGCCGTAAGAAATAGCGAGTAGCAATATTATTAAACGCTTCAATAAAACTATTACAAAAAATTACAAAGGAGATTTCCTATTTATATATTTTTCAAATATTCAATTTTTAAAATATTATCTATACATAAATTATGATAACACCATTTTTATATTACTATTTACTATGTCGCCTGCAAGACCAGGAGTATTACAATTACAAATACGTTGCCGACCCTACCGGAGGTATAATCCTGAGATAGGTAAAAAAGAAAAAGTAGCAGACAAACAACATTTTTATAAAATATTAATCTTTCATATATGATGTTATTTCTAGTACTCCTAGTTAATAAGACATAACTTGATCTAAAACAAGAGTGTTTCTAAAAAACAGCATAAATGGCAATGGATGGCGTCATCGATCCAGACAAGCAAAACGATAAACAAGTAAACAATAATAAAAACAAGACAAAAAAAAAACTATTTTTAAATGACCTTTATAGAAAACCTCCACGAGATATTTACCATATCCCAGTGGAATGTCAGTACATTATCTAAAACACTTTATTATTTTGCAATCTCTCATTAATTTCTGAACAATTTTAATACTCTAGTCTACACTACAGTTTAGTTATTCATTAGCCGTACCAACTAAATACGTATGTAGTACGAAACTATTTTTAAATTTTTCCACATCATAATAGCATTTAATAATAACTACGTATGTAATTTAAACGTATGAATAACATTTAACAAAAATAAATTAAAACCCGTTCACTGAATAACAAAAAATAAAACTATAATTAAACTAGCTGACCCCGCAAACGTTGTTTTGCCATATATGTTATTATCCCCCTTAATTTAACCCCTCTCCCCCATAAGTATATATGTTTTTGAATGCCTCTTGCTTTTACTATCATATCTATATATAAACTAACAAACGCCCCGCCCCCCATTAACCCCCTTAATCCCCTCTTATAACTTAAGGGTATAACAAATAGATGTTGGCCGATTCTCAGACCTACCCGATATGCACGCAAAATTTCATAAAAATCGGTCCAGCCCTTTCGGAGAAGTATTTTAACTAAAACTGTGACACGAGAATTTTATATATAAGATAAGGCCATTTTTACAATTATATATTTACTGAACTGGGAAAATATTTTCCAAGTACCCCAAACTATCAAAAAAAAAAAAAAAAAAAAAAATAAACGTCGCTAAAAACAACAATAATATAAGGGATATTATGTATAGAATTTAATAGAGAATACGTTTCCACCAATTATTCCTTCGTAATAGGTTAATAAAGATTACACGTATATTGGTGTAAATTCAGATGTAAATATTTCACTTCGCAGTACGCGTTGATTACAAGCAGAGTTTAACGAACTCGCTTCAAACGCTTATCCGTTTGTACGTATACGTTAATTATCATGTACTTAAAAACAAAGTAATATTAAACTGAATATATACGTAATTTTCTTGGTTTTGATCTTTTGAACGGTAATTATAATCTAAATGTCATGTTTTCGTAAAAAAAACTACCTCTTCAGTATAGTGGTTATACAGTTGCTCTGACATCGAAGGTCGTAAGTTCTTTTCTCACTCAAAGCTGATATTTAATACTAGGCATACCAATATTTAGATTTCTTCTATTCTGATCAACCGCTCTGGTGTAGAGGTGCGTGAATGCGCCTCAACACCGACGGTTTTCGGGATCGATTCTCGCTGTATTTGTATTTGTATAAATATTTCTTTTCGGTTTGAATGTCTGCCTTTGTGGGTCTTCACACTGTGCCTCCCAGAGCACATTAAATTGTCTGTCCCAGTTATTATCATGAAAACCTGATAGCGATTGTTACTCGAAGTAAGTATAATTTTGATAAAGCGCTTAGTGAGCAACCACGTTGACAACTCATAAATAAAAATAAATATGTGTATGTACGTATATAAAAATCCGCCAACCAACATTGGAGCAGCGTGGTGAATTAAGCTTCAATTCATCTCCTAAATGGAGAAAGACGCCTATGCCCAGCAGTTTGATTTTATAGGTTGAATCATGATAGTGATATTCTGAAAACGCTTCGTAAATAAATTGAATATTTTTTTTTAAAGTTTAGTAGATCTAACCACCTAGATCTTAACCACCGTATCAATTGGTCGCTTTGTGGCGAGGGCAGCGGAGACGACGGACAAGAAAATCCTTGAGCATAGTCTCAAGATGGCCATTCACCATAGAAATGCTGCCGTCATTGAGAATGTGCTCAAAATGTTGGAAAATGTAGTGGTGTGAAGACATCATTGTATTGTAAGTATAAATGTATCTAATATAAATAATAAAATTAAATGTAATAGTATAGGTATAGGATAATGTAAGTGTAATGATAAGGCTTTATATATGCACTTAATAAGATAGGATTAGTCATATAATATAAAAAAATTAAAAAAAAGAAAGTAAAATAGATAAAAATATTTCTAAGCACACAAAAAAAGTACCTAACTACTAACAATAACATAGGTTAAGTGTACATTGTAAGTAGCAAATAAGTGTACATATACATATATTGTAGCTAGAAAATAATTGTACATATATTGTAGCCAGAAAATAAGTGTAAATATAATAAAAATGATAACTAAATTAAAAAAAAAAAAAAAAAAAAAAACAATATGTAGAATAAGTCTTGATAAGTGGACTCGCGTCGACTTTTAGAAATTTTAAGACTAGTTATTAAGGTTTCTGGGATTCTAAAGTTGAATGATCTGATGCATGTTTAAACAAAAAAAAAAAATGGAATAACAAAAGCACGGGCATTATAAGCCTGTGGATATGTCATTTAAATAAAAAAAAAGCCACCGTATCAATCAGCTGTTATTACTACATTAGTTCTGAAAGTGGGATTGATGGACACACCCTAAGAAGAGCACTCGACCACATTCCAAAGCCCTGGAATGGATACCACAAGGAAAAAGGAAACGTAGCCGTCCCAAGAAGACTTGGAAGACGTTCAGTGGCAGCAGAACTTAAGGACATCGGGCTGACGTGGTCTAAGGCGAACCGAATTGCTCAGAACAGAACGCTATAGCGGAGCACTGTGGAAGTCCTCTGTCCCACATAGGGGCCATAGGACATTACGTCAATACATTATTCGAACTAGGATTTAGGTACTAAACGTTTAAAATGGTAAGAATATTTCGTATACACTTGCAATAATCAATTTATCAATACCTTATTTCAATACAATATCGCGTCACGTGACATATAAAACATACATGAAAATCGATAAAATGCTAATAGATCATTGGCGGGTCGTTGACACACGACAAACAATGACTCGGTTGATGAATGGACACAAATACTAACCTAATCCTATATATAGTGAGTCCTTTAACATAGCCTTGGTTTGACTTCCTACGATATTACAATTATTATTGAAATCGGCAAGGACATTTATCGTTCGCGACAGACGATGGGGAAATATTTTTGTTTAGTACAAAATAATAGAAAAAAAAAAAAGAATTCATACCCCATATAAATAAATCAATAAACGTTGAAATATAGCTGAAGGTCAGTGTTCCCATATCAATACCTATAAAAATACTAAACTGGATCATGAAAATAATTAGCTCTGTATTTATAAATACTAATTAATAAATACAGAGCTAAACTAACTATTGTAGTAACGTTACTTCGTGCCGCAGTCTAGACTAGACATAAGAAACGCTGTGCACTAAATAATTTAGCGTCTGGCGACTGTAGAGATAAGTCGATATTTTGACAGCAATATATAGAAATTCTAGCTCACCTGGCGAACTTCGTACCACCATATATTTGTTTTTGATGATTTTTGATTTGTTAATTTTGCGATAAAAATTATCGCGGTCCTTAATTGAATTAAATATATTCTATGTTTAAGTTGGACAAAAGTACATATCTGAGGACAATTTAATTAAAATCGGTCCAATAGTTTCTGAACTTGGCCCCGAAAAACATCGTGACACGAGATTTGTATATGTATATATATGTAAATAGATAGATATGTATAATTTTGTTTTTATTGCGACTAAGAGATAAGAAGGTTCCACAACCACCTTGGAACTTAGAAGCCGACCGATGGCGGGATCCATCCAACTGCTGGACCATCAAACTGCTGGCTTTGAAATACACAGGCCTAAGACGGGTAGCAGCGTCTTCGGTGCGACAAAGCTAGTACTGCGGTCACCAACCCGCCTGCCCAGCGTGGTGACTATGGGCAAAACACATGAGTTCACGTTATTTTTGGCGTAAACTTGTGGAGGGCTATGTCCAGCAGTGGACTGTATAGGCTGTAATGTAATGATGTTTTTATTGAATTGTTTAAATTGTTTGTTAAATTTAATGTTATTTGTTGTGATCAACTTAACTAACGCATTGGGTTACTGTAATGTTAGTTCTAAGTTTTTTTTTTTATGCATAAAATTAATAGATAAATAAATAAAATTTTGCGTAGCTTTTCTTTTTACTATACAGTATTTAACTCATAGGTCTAACAGTGGCAGGAGGACTGGTCAATTTTTGATAAGATATTCAACAATTTAATGCACCACTACACGCAAACATGATTATCTATTATTGATTTATCTTTTAATATATTTTTTTTTTTTTTTTTATTTGAACCCATCTTGTGCCTAAACTATTGCTTCTATTTGACTGATTTATTGTACATAGCTAGTGTAATTATATGTTTTTAAATGCCTGTCACTTTTACTACCATATCTATATATATACTAGCTGACCTCGCAAACGTTGTGTTACCATATATGTTATTAACCCCCTTAATCCCCTCTTATAACTTAGGGGTATGAAAAACAGATATTGGGCGATTCTCTCGAATTTCATAAAAATCGCTCCAGCCGTTTCGGAGGATTATTGTAACCAACATTGTGACACGAGAATTCTATATATAAGATATATTTGGTACAGTGCCGGATTAATGTAACTTGATGCCTTAAGCAATCTTCCCCTGTGGTGTCCCAATCCTTAAATATTAATTGAAAATAATTGTGTTTGAAGACAAACGAAAAAAAAACCGACTTCAATTACATCGACAAGTAATACAACGTAGATCGACGAAAAAATAGTCAAGTAACTACGCGTTATCAAAGATAACTCAAAAAGTAGTTGTCAGATCTCAATAAAATTTATATGTGACCACATGATAAACACCAGCTTTCGATTAAATTAAAAATTATCAAAATCGGTACACCCAGTAAAAAGTTATTGCGGATTTTCGCGAGTTTCCCTCGATTCCTCTGGGATCCCATCATCAGATCCTGGTTTCCTTATCATGGTACTAAGTTAGGGATATCTCCTTTCCAACAATAAAAGAATTATCAAAATCGGTACATCCAGTAGAAAGTTATGCGGTATAATACAACGTAGGTCGACGAAAAAAGCGTCAAGTAAAAACGCATTATTAGATATAACTCGAGAAGTAGTTGTTAGATCTCAAATAAATTTAAATGGGACCTATTGACACACACCACATTTCGATTTAAAAAAAAATTGTCGAAATCGGTCCACACAGTCAGAAGTTCTGATGTAACATAAACTAAAAAAAAAAATTGCAGTCGAATTGAGAACCTCCTCCTTTTTTGGAAGTCGGTGGTGTGTCGGTTTGGAAAATATGTATATATATGTATCGTTTAAAACGCGCGAATTTTGAAATAGCTTTAACTTTCGTGTGCTCATTTTTTTTCTCAGTCACACCTGGTGCCCTAGACGGATTGAATTGAACTAAGCAATTGCTTAAACAATTTATAGGCTAATCCAGGACTGATTTGGATATTTCTGATATTTATTTTAAACATCATAAAGACATACGTAACACAATACAGTATATAACACTGCACTTCAAGGCCATTTCATCCTATCACATCGAAGCTATATAATTATTACGAGCATAGGTATTGTATCTTCAGTCTTATCGTGAGGAGTTTACAGACATACATAAATAAATATAGACATTTGTTTTAACGTTCCATTGACTTGTGTCCTTGTTCAGTGTTCGCTGGCGTTGTTCAAGATCACCTTTTTTTTTTTCTTTTAATTATACAATATAAATAAAATTTTTACTTTACAAGTGTAACGAATACAAGTCTAGACTGACGTATAAAGTTATTGAAATAGAAAAATTAAGAGTTGCGACTGTCTGTGACTAAGTCTTCTAACATCTCTCTTTCTCCTCTTTTTAAACACTTCTATGTAAATAATTATGTATAGATACACAAAGACAGTGTAAAAAAGGTTTTGTGTTTTAATAAAAAAAAATTTTCAAATTAATATAATATATATAATTTTTATAATCAAAAATAAATCACCAAAATGCATTTACGCGCATAACTTACGAACGACTGCAACAAATCGGATATTATTTTTTTGTGCTCGTTTTTGGACGAGGTTTGTATAGGAAGAATTAAAAATAATAATTAAAAAAAAAACAAAAAACCCGCCTGCGTGAAGAACAACTAATAGAAAATCAACTGAAAAAGCTGGAACAAGATAAAAATTCAATATGCACACAAAGTCAGCGAAATAAATAGAAACAGTATCAAACATTTTGTGCTGTACATTTAAAATATATTAATACGGTAGTCCTTCGAAACTTTATGCAACGTCGTACATAACATGCAGTCGGAGACATGCACAAAGAGAGAATGATTTGACTTATCCTTCAATTTCATGCCTCCGACTGCATATTATCTATGACGTTGCATAAAGTTTCGAAGGACTACCTTATTAATATATTTTAAATGTACAGCAAAAAATGTTTGATACTGTTTCTATTTATTTCGCTGACTTTGTGTGCATATTGAATTTTTATCTTGTTCCAGCTTTTTCAGTTGATTTTCTATTAGTTGTTCTTCACGCAGGCGGGTTTTTTGTTTTTTTTTTAATTATTATTTTATTTATGTCTTTTTAGTCAGACAAATTACGTAATCGGTTCAATTAATTAAAACAGTTTACATCATGTGGTTGATTAAGTAAATTTTTAGGGTCAAGAGAACTGATAGCAAGCCCGGAGAAAGATCTCACTCTGCTCAAAGCAACGTAAGCCTGACCTTTAGCAAATAGGTGACTGCTTAAATCAACAACTATTAGTTTTAATATAATGAAATTATTATTAAAATTATTTGTTTGTATTTGGTATTATGTATTTGTTATTAATTTTATTAATGTAATTGTAAATTGGTGTGACATTTATTAATTTTTATTTGTAATTTTAATTGTATGTTTTTTTTTAACCATTGTATTTTATTTGAAAGGCTACACCCCGAAGTTGATCGTCGCCTAGGAGGCGAGTTTGACATGGCATAGGCGTGCGAAAGAGCAAAGTCCACATTTTTTAAACTTTAATATTGTATTTCTGTCTTAGTATTACGGTAATAATAATCATGATATACCTTTTTAAAATCCTTGTATTGTGCCCTTCAATTTGATACCCATATTGTAGTATTCGAGAAAAAAAAATTTTTTTTCATTAAATACAATGGCTTCGCACAGCCGCCATGTTTGATTTTTTTTAATGTCACCTATCTAAGAACACTTGGGCAGCAAAGACGAACCTAACGATACCTCAGTTATGTAAATCCGTTTAGTGGTTCTGGAAATATGAGGTAGTAAAGAATATTACATACATACATACATACAAGATACGCGCGAAAAACATAACCCTCCCTTGGCAGTCGGGTAAAAAGAGAATTGATACACCCACGAAAGAAATATATGACAGCACAGCCGTACAGCAGTTAGCTGGTTCAGCTAGTACTAACATATATATTAAATACGCTAAGGTTAAGATGTTTGCCTCCCTTTTTAGGAAAAACAACTCACAATTATTCCACATAAAATATATATCATTTCATAGATAATTGCTTGTTCTACCGGCATCAAGAACAAAAAAATTTACTATTGCTTTTTTTGTCAATTAATTAATTATTAAAATTATATATATATGACGGCTTTAATTTTGAAACAACGCCAACATGATTGACGGTCGGTAAATTTTTTACTAATTTCGTGCGTATTTACAGGCTGAGGTAGGGCACAGCAGGAATTTCCTGCTCAAAATATGGAGCAGCCCGACGTGGGTAGTACCTCGACCTTACAGAAGATCACAGCAAAATAATACTGTTTTCAAGCAGTATTGTGTTCCTGTTGGTGAGTAAGGTGACCAGAGCTCCTGGGGGGATTGGGGATTGGGTCGGCAACGCGCTTGCGATGCTTCTGGTGTTGCAGGTGTCTATAAGCAACGGTAATCGCTTACCATCAGGTGAGCCGTACGCTTGTTTGCCAACCTAGTGAAATAAAAAAAAACAAAAAAAAGGTACATAAGCCTCTCTTAAACAACCAGCCAACTTTTTGATCCCCGATTTTTTTATACTTTTCAATTCCTGCCAGTCATATTTTCAAACCGGATTATCCAAAAAACAAACATATTAAAATAATCACTGTATTCTAAAGGTCATATTTTCGCACGACCGCGAACTTATGCCCTTTCGTGAATGTCACTCTCGACGAGGCCGGACATGATTGTAATTATAAATGTCCAACGTGTCTTTATGAGTGGTAAGATTTCGTTTTTCCTCTAGACGACGGTAATTTGTACCAAAATATATTGTATAATACTCTTAGTACGATGACAAGTTTATGTCAGGATAGCTCTGTAATACGAAAGTCAAACGCAATAGAGGACCTATTAGTTATAGTCATAACTTTTATGATTCAACCTGTAACATCCCTCTGCTGGGCGTAAGCCTCATTCTCCAATCAAATATATGGTATATTTAAACTAACTAGACCAAGACAAGCATGTGTCAAGAGTGGGTATTGAACCGGCTGTCTCTAGAGCGATAGCTAAAACCACTGCCCCACACACGAATTAAATCTTAGTACGGACTATCTAACGTTCGCATTGTTTTAAGAATATGATTTTCCAAATGCTTAATGAGCTATTAATTATGACACGTTTTTTTAAGTTCATCAGTCTTACTAAAGAATTCCGAATAATTAAATAGTAACATTAGTCAATATTTGTTTATCCTCTGTTACTATGCTATCATAGCGAGATTAAGCCTTATAGCCTTCTTCGATAAACTATCCAACACTTAAGAAAATAATTATTAAATTCGCACCAATAGTTACTAAGATGCTTGCGTCAACCAAACAAACTTCAATTACACATATTTATAATTATGTATAATATTACTAGCTGACTCCGCAAACGTTGTTTTGCCATATATGTTTATACCCCTAACCCCCCCCCCCTCCCCATAACTTAGGGGTACTAACATTGTGACACGAGAATTTAATATATAAGATCTTTCATCCAGCTATACTTATACCATAGTTAACTAAAACAATAAAAAAAATTATTATCTTAAATGTTTCTTTAAAACACTTGTTACGTAACAGGTTACTCTCAATCACACAAACCACAGAATATTGAACCTTTGTACTTTGGTGTGTTGAACTCGAGCCCTCAACCTACGTCCTTGACCTTCGCCTCGTAGGCTCGAAGGCTCGAACCGAGATAATGAAAATATTTAAAGCGCCGTCTCTCCTTAAATTAACTTTGACGAATATAATTTAACTGATTTACCTTTTAATGTCGAATATTAATCGAAGTACTTTATATATAACTAGCGACCTTCCCCGGCTTCGACGGTTTTAAAAACTATCTGTGTTCCTCTACTTTATTATGCATGTATACCTCTACTGTATTATACATATAAACTTTACTCTGGACTCACTATATTTCCTAAAAAAAACCGCATCAAAATCCGTAGCGTAGTTTTAAAGATCTAATAAGATTTAAGATAATAATAATAAGATTTATTTATTTTCTCACCACAATATTCAAAGATTTAAGCATAGAGACAGCGGGAAGCGACTTTTGTTTTATACTATGTAATGATATGTATTATAATTAATGTTTAATTAGGTAGTAGCTTTTTGAAACACTGATGATACCTCTCGACGTGACTAAAACCCCAAAATATGTTCTTAATATTCTTTTTAAATGCTTATCAAACTAACAGACACCGGAAATTTGAAAGATTGTAAACATCCAACCGAGGCCCGAATATTTAATTATTATCGTATCATCAAAATTGTTTTTGTTAATCTATCTTAGACGCGATGATTATCCCAAAAGATTTTAGAAGTTTAGGCCCCGTTAATTTAACGCTTTACATTATAAAGAAAATGTCTAATTTTCTGAATGTATCTGTAAATACAGTCACATTTGGCGCATCTTTCGCGAAAAGTAATTAATTAAATTTACGATTAACGTACGTATCGTTGTAACTGTATTTATTTCTCGGAAGGATCGTAAAACGGACGATTTGTCCGTACCGGATGATGGACGCGGTGCGCCGAGTATAAGCTTATTAATTTGGTTTATTTTGATTTTAATTTGCTTGAAATTTGTATTCATATACATCTTCATTGAATAATATTCTTATAATTGTGTTCGCAGGCAAACGAAAAAAAACCGACTTCAATTATATCGACAAGTAATACAACGTAGGTAGACGAAAAAATAGTCAAGTAAATACGCATTATAAACGATTACTCCAAAAGTTATCCGCATAACCTGTGTACCGATTTTAATGATTTTTAATTTAATCGAAAGCCGATGTTTATCATGTGGTCACATTTAAATTTCATCGAGATCCGATTGCAACTTTTGGAGTAATCGTTGATAATACGTATTTACTTCAAAAAATATATGTGTATAATCGAATATAAAATTACCCTCTTCTCACAGGGCACAAATAAACTAAATAGTTAAATTCGATTTTAGATATGCCTCGCTAGGCGATGTGTATTAACGTACACTAAACAATTAGTTGTAGAAGCTGTTGTCTTGCTTCTTGGGGTTATCATTTTAAACGTAAACATTATATCTGTAATGTGTGTTACTCAGTAAATAGTGTTCTGTACTTAAGACAAAGTAAAAAAAATTTCAGATCTTTTTAGAGTTCCGTACGTCAAAAGAAAAAAAAACGGAACCCTTGTAGGATCACTTTGTTGTCCGTCTGTCTGTCTGGACCCTTTTTCTCAGGAATGCGTGAAGGTATCAAGCTAAAATTCATATAAAATACTCAAATCTACTACTGTTCCTTGGAGCTGCGAAAAAATCAAACTTCTAACTCAAAGCGATCAAAAGATACAGCCGTTTATGCTGCAAATTTTCGTCTCTTGCAAGGGAATCAAAACTTACAGGGCATTTTCCGTGAACTCATAAGTCCTGAAATTTGTTACGAAGCAACATAAAAACAGATAAAGAAAAAAATCGTGAAGAACATAAATTTTAAGTTACATCATATAATAAGTTTGTTTGTGCGAAACCCTCGGTGCGCGAGTCCGATTCGCTCCTGGCTGGTTTTTATTTCTCGTCTTAAATCGATTAATTTATCAAGGATTTTCTTGAGAAAAACCTTACATATTTTATTGTTTATTAAAAATAATAAAATAAATACTTAATTGTTTAACACGTATATAATTTTCACGTAGTAATAACATACATTAATAACAATAGCATTGTTTGAGTCTTTGATCTTGAACAAACAGACGCCTACACAAGTGACAGGAAAAATGTATAAGACAATTATTTGGCTAACCTTATATACCGATATATATATATATATATATATATAGTTCATAGCATAATAGTTACGTGGGTTGGAGGTCTGTTTTATCAAAATGATTGTTTTTTTTTCTTCGGAAAAATTGGTAATACTTTTGTCAATCGTATGTGACTAGCACTAATGTTCTAAATAACCTTTGTTTTTGGTGTGTCGATAATTTATTTTATTTTATTTTTTTCGAAGTGCCTTCCGACTTATGATTACGTACGTAAAAGAGTATTTTTGGCAGCTTGCAAATGAGTTTCCGATAATTATATTTGCTTCTTTATATGTCAGATAACTATCTAAAACTTTATCAGCAGCCGGCGAAAATGGCCCTTAAAAACTTTCTTAGTAAATAGATAAAGTAAAAAAAAGTTAACTTGTCAATCGGTCGGGTAAATCCCGGAGTTATCGTGTTATCTTACGATGTCTTTAACGACATTTTATTAAATACAGATATAAGGAAGATAACAAACAGATATAAGGATAATAAGCAAGGTTTCAGATTGCTCAACAAAATGAATCATTACGTAACAGTTGCACAAACGATTACAACATTTTGTGGAATAAGTTATTTTTAAAGTTATCGCAGTATGATAAGCTCTATTATCTATGACCAGAAATTCGTCTGAATATAAGAAAAGAAGCACAAAGCGCATGTTTCTGAATTGATTATAAGCTTGACCAAAATCTCGTTTTGTGGAAAGTAAAGGTTATGGTCTAGGTAGGAACGCTGTTACCTAAGCTTATGTTAATACCAATAACTAAAGTATCAAACAGAACAATGGAAAGTCATCGAAAATGTGTCAATAACTATATAAATTAAAAATTACTTCATCTTACAAATAACAATTGAATACCAAAAAATCTGCTACGATAAAAGCTCCCATAATGTCCCAAATGTCTCGGAGCACATAATCACAAGCTCCCGTCCACAGGCCAGGTGGCGTATTTTTATTTATTTTTTCTACAAAGGGCAGATGTTCTGGGGTTGTTTACCTCACTTGTGCCCTGTTAGGCGGAGGGCATTTTTTATTTGAAACCAACCATTCACCGAGTTAGTACATTGTATATTCAAATACACATTTGAAAGTCAAATCCATACTCTTAAAGCTAATGAATCGTGCTGTTAAAGGTTTAGGACCTATGATTGTAAACTATCCATATTAATATTGTAAAGGTTTCGTTTGTACTTGATAACTTTTGACATCAATAACTGATTTTAATTCCTTTACCATTTGTATGGTGTTTGGTTGTAAGCCATAAAATATCATGCCTCAATTCGTGAGTATAGCTTTCATAAATATCACCGTGGTTGTAAAAGCAAGGAACGTCATGTCATGACGATCGCTGTTATTTCCATATATCATAGATCGTTTATTGCGGTAAATTAAAGGGTAATTACAATACAAATTGGCGTTTTAATGTACATTGGATGTAACCTTAATTTGACTATAGAAGTTTGAGTTAGCTAATTGATATTGTATACCATATAGCAAAATATGAAAATAATAACGAAAACAGAAGCAAAACAAAAGCACTCTAAAAGCTATGAGTTATGAATTCTTATTTATATATTCCATTCGTTGATATTAGTATTTTCGTTACCTTTTCATCATCATTACAGCCTATACAGTCCACTGCTGGACATAGCCCTCCACAAGTTTACGCCAAAAATAACGTGAACTCATGTGTTTTGCCCATAGTCACCACGCTGGGCAGGCGGGTTGGTGACCGCAGGGCTGGCTTTGTCGCACCGAAGACGCTGCTGCCCGTCTTCGGCCTGTGTATTTCAAAGCCAGCAGTTGGATGGTTATCTCGCCACCGGTCGGCTTTTTAATTCCAAGGTGGTAACGGAACCGTGTTATCCCTCAGTCGCCTCTTACGACACCCACGGGAAGAGAGGGGGTGGCCATATTCTTTAGTACCGTAGCCACACAGTAGTTACCTTTTACTATATGTATATAAACCTAATATCTATAAATAAAATGTCATAGGTCCTAATAAATATCCTATAAATAATATCCCTGTACTTATAAATTATACAACTATCAGTATTAGCTAAGTCTTGTTGTGGTTTTGTGGCTATATTTAAAATATTATTGTCTAGACATATGTACGTGTATCTAACATATTGTTTACTTCACAAAAAATAATATTCAAAATTAATGCTTTATATTATGTCACATCATACAATTTTAATTTTTAAAGGATTTGACATTAAAATCTTTTCACTTTTCAATCAATACTTATCAGCAGAAAACTGAAGTACTGAAGACTAGTACATTGAGATTAATCTTAATACAATGTAGCAGTGTTTTTGACCATTAACCAGTTTTCAGAGACAAACAGCTATTGTGTTAACCACTGCGAGTTCGATTCCCGCCCTAGACAAGTGTTTATATAAAATTACAGATCATATATACTATATTTGCTATGCAGAGCGTTTGTTTTTGTTTTCGGACTCTTAAGACCAAAACGTACAGCATATTATAAAAAACTAGCTGGGCGCCGCGGTTACACCCGCGTTGATTTGAGGAAAAAATCAAAATCAAAACCAGCTTTATTTAAATAGGCTCCAAGAGCACTTTCAAATCGTCATTTTACAAAAATAGCCTTCCTTGTTCATAAAGCATACCTAACCTTAGATTTTAAATAGTTTAAATTTTTTAGTTGTGCATGCCGGTAGGGCAAGCAATTAATCTTCTATAATATAAAAATGAATCGCTGAATGTGTTGCTAAGCGCAAAACTCGAAAACGGTTGTACCGATTTCGCTAATTCTTTTTTTAAAATATTCCTTGAAGTACGAGGATGGTTCTTACGGAGAGAAAAATTCTAAAAAAAAAAAATTAAATTTCCTGAAAAAGTCTATAAACAACACTTTTCTATACTCCCATACAAAAGATTTGTGATAATACTTAAAAGTCACTGTTAGGCGATACGAAGTTCGCCGGGTCAGCTAGTTATCTATAAAATGATATATAATTTATGTGAATTGTGAGGTTTTTTTCTAAAAAGGGAGGGAAATCTCTTAACCTTGGCGTATTAATATATATGATATTGCTACCATAAGCAACTGTTTAAGATCTAATTAATGTTATGAATATCTAATATCCCGTCGTTATTATGACATGTGTTCAGATCAGACAAAGTATCAACATGTTACCGTGCAGACACCGATCACTTACTGTTCAATATAGGTACATAATATATTTTATTTTAATAAATTATCAAATCTAAAATGTTAATTTTATGCAAGGAATAATTTCAAAATCGTAGCAAATTTACTAAAAAAAACAAAATTATTTATTTTAAGTTACTTTTTTTTCTTTAACTTTATATGTATATATGGCTTTTTATTTATGACGAAAATATTAGTTTCTTAAGTAAAAAAAAAGGTAAAAATCTCCCATAACTTTCACAGAATCTGAACAATCGAGTTCATTATGTCGTGAGAGCTTATCATGCGGGTGGTCCATTAATGTCAACGCTATACGCCCCCTAAAAACATGGCAAGCGTGAATCAAGTTACTAGTGCGAGGATACCATAAACATGTTATTGATCAAAACATTTTGATCCAGATGGTTTAAGTTCACTAAGTAGTTTTAAATAACTTAAATATCATGAATAAGTTTTTTTTTTAATTATATACTGTAGGGTATCTTCGTAAACAAAAAAAAATTTTTAACACGCTTTATTACGGATAACCCGAAAGCCTCTCGTCAGATCGCGACATTTACATGACAAGCACTAGCTTTCGAATTAAGTTTTGCCAATTCGTCATCATTTACATTACAAATAAAAATTCTGTATGTAAACAAATTTTATTATATAATTACAGCTAAAACCGCGACAGGCTTCTAGTATTCGTATATTCGTATAATCGAAGCAATTATGTTGATTTCAAGGAAAAAATCTTACAAATATTTATTTATTAGATGCGCGTCGACGCGATACTTAATATTTTCGTACGACGCAATTGCTATTCGTCACATTTCTTTTTTATCGACGTTTCATTCACATATATTTTAATTTAAGCATTGGAACTTAACTTCTTACTGAGAAAATTAATTAGGTAATATTTAGGAATTATTTAGGTATGACATTAGTTGTACGAATATAATTTTAATTTGTAAAATGACGATTCAATAGTGTTTTGAAGCCTACATTAACTACTATTACTACTACGACACACACACACACTTCAGCCTATCGCAGTCCACTGCTGGACATAGGCCTCCCCAAGTTCGCGCCAGACATCCCGGTCTTCCGCAATCCTCATCCAGCCTACACCGGCAATCTTACGTAGATCGTCGGTCCAACGGGCCGGAGGACGTCCCACACTGCGTTTGCCAAAACGCGGTCTCCACTCCAGGACCCGTCTGCTCCAACAACCATCGGTCCTGCGGCATAGATGGCCAGTCCACTGCCACTTCAACTTGCTAATTCTGTGGGGTATGTCGGTTACTTTCGTTCTCTCGCGGATAGTCTCATTTCTAATCCTATCTTTGAGAGAAACCCCAAGCATAGCCCGTTTCATCGCACGTTGAGCGACCCTAAACTTGTGGACCAGTCCCTTCGTCAGGGTCCACGTCTCGGCTGCGTATGTTAACACAGGCAGGACGCATTGTTCGAAGACTTTTGTCATCAAGCAGTGCGGAATCTTCGTAGTGAAGACTCGACGAAACCGACTACTACGACAATGCGTCTCTAATTATATTTTATCAGCAGTATTCGCTGAATTAATACACAGTCATTATTTAAAAATAAGCATTTAAAATTCTCAAGTTTCTTTTTTAAACAACATAAAACAACAACAAATTACATAACTTTTAGAAACAGGATGCATTGCGTGTGTAGGTCCGCTATTAGGAACCAGAAAGAGTTGACTAGGCTACATAAATGTATACTAATATTTCATATCATTTTATTAGCCTGGTTGAGTTGTAGGCTATATAACCTAACATTACGATGCACCCGCAACCGCTAAACCGCAGTGGAGCAGCGTGGTAGATTAAGCTCTGATCTTTCTCTTAGATGGAGAAATATGCCTATGCCCAACACTGGGATGTTACAGACCGAATCGTAATAAATAATCGAATTATAATAAAATACAGTCAGACGTTAGACCGAAATGTAACGCTTGTGTTATCTTATGAATATAATTTAAATTAACATTTAAAAGGTAACAATGTTAATTAAGTGATAGTAAATTTGCTATTATCAAGTCATGCTACCAGTAAGTTTTCATAATTTAGCAATTTCACGGAATCGTCTATGGATTATGGGAGCAATGAACGACTTGTATCAACGAGATGAGTACATTTTATTTGCCATTACTTTTTTATTGATTTTTATTCAAATAACAGGACGATTTACGCAACGAAAATCTATAAAAAATCTTAGCATTGAGCTTTAACAGTTTAGTAATACCAAAGTAAACTTTGTTTCTGTTCTTTAATGTGTAAAATATAAAGGGACGTATAGAGATACTCCTGTAAATATATAGGTTTTTAAAACATGGACACAGTTATTTAACATAAAATATTATTCACTTATACGTATTTTAAATTGAACACTTTTTTTATTCAAAACCGGAAGTAACTGTTTGACTTTGAGTTTTAATAACTTTGGCATTAGTATAAAACTGGTTTGACTAATTATTTTGCGATATTTTCAGTAATATTATAGTTAATTACGGAAACAACGCCATAGTTAAAAAAAAACATTTCATACCATCTTAAAATAGAAAACGCTAGGGCCTGTTTGATCTTACAACTAGACTTTAACAGCAGGTCTAATAGGTCATTAGGACCTGTTTTGCCTGAATTAAATAAACTATTATAGCTTTTAGATTCATTTTCACAAACAGGAATATCCCATCATCATATATATCAGTGGAATTCGGTGATAAAAAATGATAATACATCAAAAACTTTTATCTGTTGGATATCATCATCATCCGTCAAATAGCTCATCCACAACTTGGTGTTTTAATTTTCCTAATCAAGGAATTTCGCTACTAACAGAACGTCAAAGTACCAGGTGGACATAAGGTCACAAGCGGTGTAAGGACGGGCGGGTAACGACCGGGCACCGCTACGCGCCAGTTTCGGGGGTCGACGACCCGGCGCGACTGCCGCTGTCCTGGAATTGACTCTTATATACCCATAACGCCCTGGTACCCATCTCGGATACCCATATAGTTTTTTTCCTTTTTTTATTATACAAAAATTTAAAAGAAATTCTCAAACAGTAGGGATCAAGATTCATTTAATCAGCTGACCGGACATCCGTGTTTTTGTACATTTTAAGATCTCGATTTCGGAAATACACTTGTGAGAAAGACCGAGATTGAAATGTGTCTCGTGGGAAAAGAAATTTGTTTAACAAGTGTTTTTTTTCTCATTACATTTTTTGATACAGTTAACAATGAAATAAAATTAAAGTACTTAAAAGAGTAAAAGTTGATTAAAATTTATTCCCTTATTTATATTTTTAATAGGTTTTACAGTAAAAATAAAATATAAATAATGTTAGAAAAATAAAAGAAAACGAGATATTTCAAACAAAGTTCTAACGTTTATTTATACAGAAGTCGTGAACTTATAGAAATAATAATTTTATTTTTAAAGTGATAAATATTATCATCAATCGTGTAAATCGTAAAAAAAAAAAAAAAACTCAAATATCTATAAGGACGTAATTCAAAGGATATTGACCCAATACACAGAGAAACAGCGACTGAGATAGTTGTCATCCGAACGTGACATCACAACCGGTAATCGTGTAACGGTGACTTAGTGAAGGTGGTTTAATAAATAGTAAAAAATATTTCACGAACGGAACGGCGTCGTGGCCGTTAAAACCATTTTTAAGACCGGTAGACCTTAGTATACGACGTACAGTAGTAGAGATTTTTCATTGTTAAAAACGTATATAGTTAGTATAGTTGTGACAAAACTATAATATGGCACAACTGTCACTATGGCACTTGCAAAAATGCCAAAAATAAATAATTCAAAATGACCTATAGGAAACAGGATAAATGTCCCGTGTTACATATAAATTACAGTGTTAGAATAAAAATATCTCGAAGTTAATATACCTATAATTAGTGTTATCGGTTTTATTTTGTATACATTAGTGTAGCTAATACGGTAGAACGAAATATCATTAACGACATTTTAAATAAATTTATAAAAAAAAACAACAAATTTCGTCTAATTATAAAATGCAGTAGAACATGCTTTATAAAACTAGTTATGATATATTATATGATATATTAGTACTATTTTGATTATTTATGTATGGATATTTGTACTTATATGTGTATTTGTATGAATTAATAAATCTATCATACACTATTTTTATTCATCCTTAAGAATATTGTACACTTCCTATCCGTCACTACTATATCATGTCCTGTGCCCAAAGGTTATCTGGAAGAAATCGCTCTTCAGCGATAAGATCGCCTTTGTACATCTTTTTTTTGTAATTACTATTGTTTGTTTATATTTTGGTGTACAATAAAGAATATATTATTATTATTATATTATTATTATGATAAATCTTAATAATATCGATAAGGTTATTTAAATTGAACAAACTTTTCATAAAAATAATAAATATTTAAATTCTCAAAGCGCTAAAAAATACATCTTAACGTCATTCACTTACACACGACACTGACGAAAACACACATACACACTAATATGACGTTGACTGACACTATACACGGCATAGCTTAGCAAGTACGCAAACAAATCTCATACGTTAAATAACTTAAAACGTATTGAAATGCAAGAAATTATTACAAGCCGAATGACGTAAACGGCTAACAGTTATTATTTTTTTAATGCATATTAAAATTATATGCTTAATACCCCAAATTATGCTGTGTGGTTAAATCTTCCCGTGAGTGTCGTAAGAGGCGACTAAGGGATAACACTGTTTCACTACTACCTTGGAACTTATAAAGCCGAACGATGGCGGGATAACTATACAACTGTTGGCCCACTATTCCCGGCTTAAATTGCCGGTGTAGACTGGATGAAGATTGCGGAAAACCGGGATGTCTGGCGCGAACTTGGGCAGGACTATGTCCAACAGTGGACTGCGATAGGCTGAAGTGACAGTATTAAAGTCCAAGTATAACTAGGTATTAATCTAGAACATATGCCACACACGTAAACTGTTCAATAATATTAATTATAATTAATATTTATACATTACAAGTAATTCAATACGTTTCTCCTATCAGTAACCGTAATGCAAACGTGACTAGAAGCACGTGTGTGTTGGCTTTCATCCTCGCTCACTGTACTAGATGCTTACTCGACATACTACGTCTAGTTTGGAAATCGGTAAATTAAATACTGTACCTTAGTGTAAAATTTATTAAATCCTTCTACTACGTGGTGAAAGAGGCCTATGCCCAGCAATGGGATATCACAGGCTACATCGATCGGTGTCATACAAATTACACGTCTTAGCATTATTACTGATACATAAACTCAAATATGTAGTTATTTCCCCATACCTTCAAATTTTTAATAAATATTTTTTTAATTGACATTTTTTGTGTATAAAAATACAGATACAAAATGTTATATACAGATATAATAACTCTTTCGTCAATAATTCTTTATGCTCTTTATTTTTTAAATAAATAAAAAAACAGTGAATAAGGAACAATTTCCACCTAAATAATTTAATTCGAAATCTAAAAAGAAAAACCTTATTTATTTTTTAAAAATTCATTAACTCTTCACACTTCCCTACAGCGATATAGACACTTCCTGGATACATTAAAAAAAATCTCATCGTACGCTATAAAAACTTTAAGCGCTGATGTTTTTACTCGCCACTATCGCAAATTAATCAGCGCTTTAATCGCTTGAAATGTTTTGTTTATACTGATACTGATCTCTATTGCAATATAATTTAAAGATAGCATTCCTACATATTAGACATTTTAGTTATAATTCAATCTTAGATTTGAGATTATTGTAGAACTGTCATTTGTATCTTCCTAAGTTTTAATTATCTTAATTTTTATTTTTAAAGAAAAATATATTTTTAACCGTCATAAGTCTGCTTTTATTCTATTTTCAAATATTGATAACATATCCGATTCATATAGTTCTATAACGTAACCGTTACAAAAATGACCGAATAAATGGCTAACACGTAACATTAATAGTTCACAGTGACTGAACACCCTCGCGAATTATGTGCAAACGATAACACTTCCATAACTGTTTAGTTCATTTCCTAGCTTCTTTTAATTAAAACTTAATGCAAATTAAAAAAAAACCTAACTAGAAGCAAAAAAAAAAATCCGTTATTTGTAATTAACGGAAAAATCTTTGTACTTTTACTACGATCGTTTTCAATAATCTGGCTCTGGTTTTGCCTACTAGCGAAAGATTTTTGATATAGTTTGTATGGAGCTTACGTAAGGAAATTCAGAGATAGATTATTTAAACTTGGCGTTGGAGGTGAACCAGTGTTTTTATTTATACAAGCGTACAAAAAAAAATAACATATTATCATTACCTATTATCATCATAAGTATATAAGTTTCATTATATACATATAAATATGAATATAGATAACAGGCAAACAAATTCCAATCAAAACATAACATATTTACCAAATTACCAAAAATAAAACAAGTTACGAAATATAAAATATGATAACAGAATTATCATTAAACCGGAAATATTAAACGTGAACCGCTAAAATATTTATAAATTTATTTTAATGTCACAATGCAGAAGTTTTAACCGTAATCGTCGTCATGGGGTCATCCATTAATCACGTGAGGCTCAGGATCGGAGGAAAATCTCGCAGTATCGCAATGAGGACTAGGTAGGGGTATTTATTTTTAGGTGAACGAGCGATTTCTAAACCAAAACACCTTTGATGTTTGTCTGGAAATTGTAACACGCTGCTTAATTTGCAAAATTTAATCAGGTTATACCTGTTTTTAAGGACCATATATTTTTAAATTTTAATATACATTGCACGAAAAAATACGTCATTTCTAGGTATAGAGGGGGGGGGGGGGATTAGACCATTATTATTACCAAGGTGGTTAGAATGTTACTAAAAAAAACATCACGATTAATGAACGACCCCATGTTCAACACCTTATCAAGCCTGTTTATTTATTCACATCATATGCTATATAACATCACCAACGAATTATAAAGGCTAAAAGAAACAAGGGAACGCATTGGTCTAAATTAGTTACAACAAAAAGCTCATAAAAAATAAATAATATATTTTCAGTAGAAAATTTAATAAATAAAAATCTTAAGTATACTTTTTCTAAAGTTAAATAAATTGTAACAAGTAAGGATCGTGTTACGCAACGTGACCACTTCCTTGGTTTCTCGGACAAAGTTTACTCGGAAGCTCGGTTAGCTACACAATTCTTGCGATAAAAATATATTGAGAGCATATTATATTATTTGCAATACGTTAAATTTAATCAATTGCCTCAGCGTAAGATAACTATTTATATTTAAATGACAAAATATCAACTTTCTAATTATGAAATTAATTCACAGAACTAAAACTAACGAATAAGGATTTTACTCAAATAATTATGACAAATTATTAAAAAAATTGTAAAGAATATTTTCTTTCAAAAATAAATACTAAACGTAAGCAACTTGATGTTCATTAATTGAAAATTTTACTACTTTTTAAATCTTCTATAACTTAATTTCCACGTGGGTTTCCACGTTACCCAATTTGAAGACTATGAGAGAAATTAACCATTTTATAACATTTAAAGCCCCTTTTTAAATAAGAGATAAAAAATCAAGCTATCATCGCCGCAGATAAAAATAAAACACTCAAAAAAAAATCCCCCCATACCCCGGACATCCTCGGTAGACAATCGCCACGTGGTAGGTCATTGACACGACATCTGCGCGCGCGCAATATACATTGTAACTTAACTAGCGTACTTAACAAACAGGTGTTTGAAAGAGCCTTACAAAATTATCTTTGCTAGTGTTAGATTTGTATTGTGTTTAATTACTAATTGATGTCACAATTAAAATGGAAATATCTTATTTTATCAAAAGCTCTTTTAAACGATTTCAAAGAAACGAGGAAGTATTCAATTCGACTGTAAATATTTATTTCATAATTTTTACAGGGTGTCCCGATTTTTTTTAAGAAAGCTGGTACTTGTCGGGTTGTCCTTTATTTCAATTTAATTGTGATCTAACAAGTACTTTTCGAGTTATCCGAAATCAATGCGTATTTAAGTATTTTTTTAACTAGCAACGTTAAATTACGAGAGTCGATGTAAGCTTAAGTCGGTTTTTTCAATTTGCGAGCAAACACAATAATTGAGTTCCTACTTAAAATTATCAACGAGACTTCGACCCTATTATAGCAGTTCGTTTGTCTGTCTGACACAGGGCAATGTCATTGGAACCAATATATGCGTAATTAATCACTATGACAGTTATAACGTCAGATAATAATAGTTAAAATATAATTAAAGTTATGAAAAATATTGATCACAAAAAAGTGAAATATTATAGAGTTATTCTTATAATTCGTGATTCTGTATCCAATTGTCCAATTTTATACATATCACAACATTTAACGATACCAGGCAATCATAAATGTACAGTTGTTCTACAATTTCAAAAGTACTCACCTCCAGTGCCGAGTACTTTGAGCAAGTCGAAATGTGATATGTCCACTTTTGAAGCGCCGTTGAGGTTAACTGAAAGAAAAGAAAAAAAATATATTATTAATAATTTGTCAGATTAAAAGTATGTATTTTTTTATTTTTTGAAATAATCTAAAAATAGACAAATAATTAACGTTTCTTGTAAGATCCATGTAATTAAATATTAAAAATGAAAATTCGAAAATAGCAAAATGGTCCAAATCCTTTTTTAACCGACTTTAAAAAAGGAAGAGGTTTATTTATTTAAATAAGACACCAGCAGTACACACATGATAACATTCAAAGTTAACAGTCAAATAATTATTATATTATTTTTTAAATATTTTTTTAATAATTAATAATTCTGAACAATTGAATAAAATTTTGATTAGTATTGAAACAATTGATTAATATATTTTTAAGAATAAATAATTTTGAACAATTGATTAGAATTTGAATATTTTTTAACAATTGATTAAATGTAAATGAACAAATAAATGCAAAATAATTCAAACAATAGAACAAACAAACGCCAAAATAACAATAATAAACACGGAAATACCAATTGGACCGAATTGAGCCTGAGATAAAATATTAATCTAAGGTTTAATGTTGTAATTTTTAGTTTTGTAACAGTTAAATGTGTCGTGAAAAATGTCGATTTCGGTGATGGCGCCGCATACTACGTTATACTGATTACACATTCTTGTAATCGAAGTTTGTGTGCCCAAATTAGTTCTGGAGAAGGGGCCACGAATAAGCCTAGTAACTAACTGGACAACGAGGCAAGTTGAACGGAACATTGACAGAAAAATGCAACAGCAAGTCGCAACAGCCGGTCCGCCCGTTAACCAGTGTGTGGAAAAGGAGGAGGTCATGGACTGTTTTTTGAGTCCTAAGTTCAGGCATTTTAAAGAAGGCTAGGCGCTGGTTCTAAGTGTTCCTGTGAGAGATATCGCTGCACGTACACGCAAGATGTCGAGTGTAGGATCTCTAGATATTCTCAATTCTTTGCGAGTGTACCAAGTAAGAGAGGTTCCAAATTGAGCTGGCATAATCCAGACAACTTCACACCATGCTGTTAAAAAGTAGTATTTTGATCCTATAATGAAAACCTTTGCTGTTGCGCTTAATGAATCCCAAAGTTTGCGCAGACTTCCTTACGATGTCGTCAACATGAGAGCTATAGCGGAGCTTAGAGTCTTACGTGATGCCGAGATCTCCAATTTAGTTAACTTCTTTTAGTCTTGAGGGCCCCAACTTGTAACTAGAAGAGTATGGTACTTTCTATCTCTTAAACTTAATGTGGAAGCACGTTTCAGGATTCAATATCATTCTATTAGTAAGGCACCACGTACTCAAATTGATAAAATCGCTCTGAAGAAGTGCTGAGTCTATATGGGATGAAACATTTCTATATATTTTTAAATCATCTGCGAGAAGCGATATGGTGCTATGTTTGATGACGAGGAGAGATATCGTTAATAAATAACGAGAAAAGTATGGGTCCCAGGTGTGTACCTTGATGTATACCTGACTCGGCGTAATATATTTGTGACTCGTGACCACCGACTGTCGCTAGTTAAGACCTTCTCTCCAAATAAGAGGCAAACCATGCAAGCAGCGGACCGAAAATGCCACAACCCTCAAATTTCGACAGCAATATAGTGTGACTGACTTTGTCAAATGCGCTCGTAAAATCAGTATATATTACATCCACCTGCAAGCCCGCATCAATTTCACGTAACAGGCGAGATGTGAATGAAATAAGATTTGTCTCGGTGGAACGACCTTTTCGGAAACCATGCTGAGCATCATTGAGGCTAGCTTCGACATGACATGTTATCAACGGGCAAACCAAAGATTCAAACAACTTTGACAGGCTCGATAAAATCGATATAAGTCTATAATTTGAGATGTTACTCCCGTTACCTTTTTTATGGATTGGCACTACGTGAGCTTTTTTCCAAATCGAGGGAAATTTACTAACACGCAGTGAGTTATTAAAGATAAGGCATAGTGGAAGAGCCATAGCAGAACCACATTCCTTAATAAAAACCGGGGGAATTCCGTCCGGAGCTGTCTCCTTATATATATCTAATTTCTTTATATTTGCAAGGATATTCTCTTTAGATTTACTGAGGCAGCCCAACGACTGTCCGCTACAAGGTACGTTCGATAACTGAATGCTACCAGTATCGCGTGTATACATGGAAGAAAAATGATTAGCGAAAAGTTTAGCGATGTCAGGGCCTGGGTTGGTGCTGCACTGATTTATAAAAATTGTGGCTGGTATGGTGGAGTTTCCTTTGCGTTTGTCTTTTACATGCCGCCATAAAGCCTTAGGATTTTCCCGGATATTGCCCTCAAGCCTATTTTTAGAGATGTTCTCGATTCGATTGTATTTTTTTGTAAGTTACCTGAGAACATTAGGCTGACTAGGTGACCGATTTCGATAATTCTTTTTTTTTTCGGAAGCTGATGATTATCATGTGCTTCCATTTAAATTTGATTGACATTTGTAGTGCACTTTTTTGAGGTAAAATCTCTAATAATGCGTGTTTAATATTTTGTGTTACACTATTTTTTCGTGTAACTGTACTGTACTGTGTGGCTACGGTACTAAAGAATATAGCCACCCCCTCTCTTCCCGTGGGTGTCGTAAGAGGCGACTAAGGGATAACACAGTTCCACTACCACCTTGGAACTTAAAAAGCCGACCGATGGCGGGATAACCATCCAACTGCTGGCTTTAAAATACACAGGCCGAAGACGGGCAGCAGCGTCTTCGGTGCGAGAAAGTCAGCCCTGCGGTCACCAACCCGCCTGCCCAGCGTGGTGACTATGGGCAAAACACACAAGTTCACGTTATTTTTGACGTAAACTTGTGGAGGCCTATGTCCAGCAGTGGACTGTATAGGCTGTAATGATGATGATGATGATGACACTATTTTTTCGTGTAACTACGTTGCTATTGCCTTCTTGTCGATGTAATTGAAGTTGTTTTTTTTTATGTCAGTAAACAAATACAATTAATATAATCGAAACTATTAAGAAAATAACACTTATTTGCTTTGAAATCATCACACGTTTCATAGTGGGACAGTAAACGTAAATCGACATCTTATTCCCATATACAACATAAATTATCACCCTAAATCTCGTTTCCTTGCTTGCTGGGCATAGGCCTCTTTCTCTATGTAGAAGAAGCATTGGAG
Source organism: Melitaea cinxia (assembly GCF_905220565.1). Taxonomy (NCBI): domain Eukaryota; kingdom Metazoa; phylum Arthropoda; class Insecta; order Lepidoptera; family Nymphalidae; genus Melitaea; species Melitaea cinxia. The sequence goes on along the minus strand of NC_059421.1, from coordinate 8,166,562 downwards.
CTCAATCCACCACGCTGCTCTTCTGTGGGATATGTTCCCTACTATGAGTAACGATCGCTATCAGGTATTTATGAACGGAACCGACGGCTTAACGTGCTGTCTGAGACACGGTGGGGAGACCCACAAGGGCAGGTATCCAAACCGAAAATAAATATTTGCACAAATACAAGTATCCTATTAAGGTTAGGCTTCTACATCACGCCAAACATCACGCATGAGTCTACGCACATACATTACGTGAACATATGAAATCTTCGTACTAGGTAGTATATTATTTACTTCCATCATCTACATTTGATATATTAAGACACACAATTTATTAAATAATAAACACAAATATAGCTATTACTAAGCGAGATTCTCTTAATAACGACAATATTTAAATACTAAGTATATTATCGTCACAAAGTCAAAGGTTCGCTGAACTTCGCTCGTAAACCATTAAAACACGTACGAATACAATTATAAAAACGATACATAGTAATTTTAATTACACAGTTTTAATGTTAAAACGTTTTGTAAACGTATTTTTAAAGACGCTATCAGAACCTTTATTTAATTATCTAGAATTGAGACAGGCTGTACAACGTCGAACTACCATTTTTAGTTTCGAACATTTGACTAGTTGAAACTTAACGTCATAAAAACCTTAAGCGTGTGTGTGTTGTGTACGCATCAACCGCGTGGCGTAGCTAGTTGGATATAAATCTACAATTTATGCTACTTTATATGATAAAGTTGAGGCGATTGTTCAAACACTTTTAAGAGTGAAGATACTTATATAAAAATCTTAACAAAATAAATAAAAACTAAATAAAATATTAATGCCAACTAGTAACCGGATATGTCTTAGCACCACTCTTGACTAGTGCCAAAATACCACGCAGATGTACAAAGAGTTAAACGATATCCAAAAAAAGTAAAAAAATTATTGTTTGCTCGCAAACAAAAAAAAAAAGGTTCAATTACATCGACAAATAATACAATGCAAATAAACGAAAATAGTCAATTAAATGCGCGTTATCAAAAATTAATCAAAAAATTGTAATTAGATCTCGCTCAAATTTAAATAGACTAACAAGACAAGCATCAGCTCCTGATTAAAACGAGAATCATCAAAATTGGTATAACCAGTGAAAAGTTATGAGGGATTATACAACGTTGGTGGATGAAAAAAAATGAAGTAAATACGCATTATTACATATAAATTAAAAAGTACTAGTTAGATGTCAATTAAATTTAAAAGGGACCACACGACATGTGCCACCTTTCGATTAAAACAAAAACCATCAAAATTAGTCCACCCAGTCAAAAGTTTTGAGCTATAACACACATAAAAAAATACAATCGAATTGAGAACCTCCTCCTTTTTTGGAAAACGATTAAAAATAGAACAAAAGTTCAAATAAGTAGTAAGAAAGAATTACGGTTTTTAATAACTAACTGAAAGCTATACTATGCGAATTAAATGTGTTTTCTGACAATAATTGTGTTTGCAAGCAAACGAAAAAAAACAACCGACTTCAAATATATCAACAAGTAATACAACGTAGGTAGACGAAAAAATAGTCAAGTAAATACGCATTATCAAAGATTACTCCAAAAGTTATAATCAGATCTCGATGAAATTTAAATGTAACCACATAATAAACATCGGCTTTCGATTAAATTAAAAATTATCAAAATCGGTACACCCAGTAAAAAGTTATGCGGATTTTCGAGAGTTTCCCTCGATTTCTCTGAGATCCCATCATCAGATCCTGGTTTCCTTATTATGGTACCAAACTAGGGATATCTCCTTTCCAACAAAAAAAGAATTATCAAAATCGGTTCATAAACGACGGAGCTATCCCCGAATATACAAAAAATAAAATAAAAAATATATCTATAATCTATATCTATAATCTATAATCTATAAAATATATAAAAGCGAAAGGTCACTCACTCATCACGAAATCTCCGAAACTATAACACCTACAAACTTGAAATTTAGCAGATAGGCTCTTTATAGGACGTAGACATCCGATAAGAACGGATTTTACGAAACTCGACCCCTAAGGGGGTGAAATGGGGGTTGCAAGTTTGTATGAAAGTCCTATGTTTTTAAAGTAAGAGACTTGAAATTTAAAATGTATACTCTATAGATGATGAGAAGGTGTCTAAATAATATATCTTTAGAAATTACCTCCCTTTTGGGGTTGAATCGGGGGATGGTAGGTTGACTTACTCATCACGAAATCTCCGAAACTATAACACCTACAAACTTGAAATTTGGCAGGGAGGCTCCTTACAGGGTGTAAACATTCGCTAAGAACTGATTTTACGAAATTCGACCCCTAAGGGGGTAAAACGGGGGTTGGAATTTTGTGTGAAAGTTCCATGTTTTTGAAGTAAGAGACTTGAGATTTAAAATGTATGCTCTACAGATGATGAGAAGGTGTCCAAATAATATATCTTTAGAAATCAACTCCCTTTTGGGGTTGAATCGGGGGATGGTAGGTTGACTCACTCATCACGAAATCTCCGAAACTATAACACCTACAAACTTGAAATTTGGCAGGGAGGCTCTTTACAGGGTGTAAACATTCGCTAAGAACAGATTTTACGAAATTCGACCCCTAAGGGGGTAAAACGGGGGTTGGAAGTTTGTGTGAAAGTCCCATGTTTTTGAAGTAAGAGACTTGAAATTTAAAATGTATGCTTTATAGATGATGAGAAGGTGTCTAAATAATGTATCTTTAGAAAGCAACTTCCTTTTGGGGTTAAAACGGGGGATGGTAGATTGACTCACTCATCACGAAATCTCCGGAACTATAACAGCTACAAATTTGAAATTTAGCAGGTAGGTTCCTTATAGGGCGTAGACATTCGTTAAGAACTGATTTTACGAAATTCGACCCCTAAAACGGGGGTTGGAAGTTTGTGTGAAGGTCCCATGTTTTTGAAGTAAGAGACTTGAGATTTAAAATATATGCTCTATAGATGATGAGAAGGTGTCCAAATAATTTATCTTTAGAAAGCAACTTTCTTTTGGGGTTAAAACGGGGGATGGTAGATTGACTCACTCATCACGAAATCTCCGAAACTGTAATAGCTATAAATTTGAAATTTGGCAGGTAGATTCCTTATAGGGCGTAGATATTCGCTAAAAACGGATTTTACGAAACTCCACCCTTAGCGGGGATAAAACGGGGTTTGGAAGTTTGTTTAAAAAGTCCTATGTTTTTGAAGTAATAGACTTGAAATTTAAAATGTATGCTCTATATATGGTGAGGAGGTGTCCAAATAATGCATCGTAATCTATGTATATAAAAGAAAAGGGTCACTGACTCACTCATCACGAGAACTTAAAAATCGCTGGATGGTCTATCCATCTAGGTTGAAAAAAGATAAAATTTGGCAGGGGGGTAGATTATAGTTAGCAGACGTCCGCTAAGAACGGATTTTACGATATTCCACCGCTAAGGGGGTTTCATTGCGGTTGATAGTTTGTATGAAACATATACAGCCTGAAAATAAAACCAAAAATGTGGTGTATAGAGAGGTTTTATAAAAATAACTACTAAATTGTGCCTTTTAAAAAGTTACTCAGTTTGATAAGCATTTCAAGTGACTGAAATAAAAAATAATTTGCGTTAAACATCTTAATAGTAATGCATATCTTCATAACCCCGCGGACGTACTCGCGGGCAACAGTTGGTGTATTATAAAACAAAGTCCCCAAAAGTGTATGTGATCGATTCGCTCAAAATCTACTGAACGGATTTTCATGCGGTTTCACCATTGGAGAGAGGGTTCCACCATTAGCAAGAGGAAGGTCTACGAAACGGCTAAGCTGATTTTGATGAGAGTTTCACTGGCAGTTTGCCGGGAAAACTTTGTGACACACTAATTTCAACGCGGGCGAAGCCGCGGGCACAGCTAGTAATAATATATATAAAAGCGAAAGGTCACTCACTCATCACGAAATCTCCGAAGCTATAACACCTACAAATTTGAAATTTGGCAAGTAGACTCATTATAGGACATAGAGATCCGCTAAGAACGGATTTTACGAAACTCGACCCCTAAAGGGGTAAAACGGGGGTTGGAAGTTTGTATGAAAGTCCTACGTTTTTGTAGTAAGAGTTGAAATTTAAAATGTATGCTCTATAGATGGTGAAAAGGTGTCCAAATAATGTATCTTTAGAAATCAACCCCTTTTTGGGGTTAAAACGGGGGATAGTAGGTTGGCTCACTGATCACGAAATCTCCGAAACTATAACAGTTACAAACTTGAAATTTGGCAGAAAGGCTTCTTATAGGGCGTAGACATCCGTTAAGAACGAATTTTACGAAATTCGACCCTTGAGGGGGTAAAACGGGGGTGGGAAGTTTGTGTGAAAGTCTCATGTTTTTGAAGTAAGAGACTTGAAATTTAAAATGTACACCTTATAGATGATGAGAAGGTGTCCAAATAATGAATCTTTAGAAATCAACTCCCTTTTGGGGTTAAAACGGGGGATGGTAGGTTTACTCACTCATCACGAAATCTCCGAAACTATAACAGCTACAAACTTGAAATTTGGTAAGTAGGTTCCTTATAGGGTGTAAACATTCGATGAGAACGAATTTTACGAAATTCGACCCTTAAGGGGATAAAACGGGGGTTGGAAGTTTGTATGAAAGTCCTATGTTTTTGAAGTAAGAGACTTGAAATTTAAAATTTATGCTCTATAGATGGTGAGAAGGTGTCCAAATAATGTTTCTTTAGAAATCAACTCCTTTTTGGGGTTAAAACGGGGGATGGTAGATTGACTCACTCATCACGAAATCTCCGAAACTATAACAGCTACAAACTTGAAATTTAGCAGGTAGGTTTCTTATAGGGCGTAGACATCCGTTAAGAACTAATTTTACGAAACTCAACCCCTAAGGGGATAAAACGGGGGTTGGAAGTTTGTATGAAAGTCCTATGTTTTTGAAGTAAGAGACTTAAAATTTAAAATGTTTGCTCTTTAGATGGTGAGAAGGTGTTCAAATAATGTATCTTTAGAAATCAACTCCTTTTTGGGGTTAAAACGGGAGATGGTAGGTTGACTCCCTCATCACGAAATCTCCGAAACCATAACAGCTACAAACTTGAAATTTGGCAGGTAGGTTCCTTATAGGGCGTAAACATCCGCTAAGAGCTGATTTTACGAAACTCGGCCCTTAAGGGGCTAAAACAGGGGTTGGAAGTTTAGGTGGTGAATGCTAGCGCGACCCCATCTCGCCCCACCCAGGCGGATGACTGCTCACACGTGGTGGTTTTTAGTCAGTAGGAGTCTGACATAACCCTCTGGCGCCCCCGCGCTGGACGGTATCCATGATGGATTTTCCCCACGTAAAAAAAAGGGATTGGAAGTTTGTATGAAAGTCCTATGTTTTTGAAGTAAAAGACTTGAAATTTAAAATGTATGGTCTATAGATTGTAGAAAGGTAACCAAATAATGTATCTTTAGAAATCAACTCACTTTTGTAGTTAAAACGGGTGTTGATAGGTTGACTCACTCATCACGAAACCTCCGAAACTATAACAGCCACAAACTTGAAATTTGGCAGGCAGGTTCCATATATGGCTTAGACATCCGCTAAGAACTGATTTTACGAAAATCGACCCGTAAAAGCATATAAAGCGGGGGTCGGAAGTTTGTATGAAAGTCTTATGTTTTTGAAGTAAGAGACTTGAAATTTAAAATGTATGCTCTATAGATACGAGGTGTCCAAATAATGCATCGTAATCTATATATATATATAAAAGAGAAAGGTCACTAACTCACACATCACGAGAACTCAAAAACCGCTGGATGGTCTATCTATCCAGGTTGTACAAAGATAAAATTTGCCAGGGAGGTAGATTATAGTTAGCAGACGTCCGCTAAGAACGGATTTTACGATATTCCACCTCTAAGGGGGTTTAATTGGTGTTGATAGTTTGTATGAAACATATACAGCCTGAAAATAGAATGTGGGAAAAAAGTGGTGTATAGAGAGGTTTTATAAAAATAATTGTTAAATTATACTAAATTGTGCCTTTTAAAAAGTTACTCAGTTTGATAAGCATTTCAAGTGACTGAAATAAAAAAAATAGTTTGCGTTAAACATCTTAATAGTGATGCATATCTGCATAACCACGCGGACGTAATCGTGGGCAACAGTTAGTGTATTATAAAACAAAGTCCTGAAAAGTGTATGTGATCGATTCGCTCAAAATCTACTGAACGGATTTTCATGCGGTTTCACCATTGGAGAGAGGGTTCCACCATTGGCAAGAGGAAGGTTTACGGAACGGCTAAGATTTTGATGAGAGTTTCACTTGAAGTTTGCCGGGAAAACTTTGTGACACACTAATTTCAACGCGGGCGAAGCCGCGGGCACAGCTAGTACTTATATACGGTCGAATTAAGTAGCCTCCTCCTTTTTTGAAGTCGGTTACAAATTAGAATTAGAATTAATTTTAAAATTAGAATTATTTGTTAAATTTTGTTCGTTATAAATACTACATAAACTAAACTTCACAATGAAAAGGAAACAAACTGAATTTCAATATAAAAATATTACAAAAAACATATTTATATCGTACAGATCTTCGTCCGCCGGACTTGATAAACATCTCGTTCGCATCTCGACCTAAATTTTAACCTAGAAACGATTTTTGTAACAGTTATTTCATATTTTAAATCGTACTACTATAGGCTGAAGTGAAGTAAGACGAAACGCGTGATTTCATTATCCTTTAGTTAAAACGTGTAACAAAACTTACTTTGATACAACTTTACTATTAAATAACGTTTCAACTAATATTTCGATATGAAAATGAATTTTTCACAATAAATCAATTTTTTTACATGTAATTACTACAGGTTCTGTCCTTGACAGCGACATCGAGGGCACAAAACGATTACTTAAAACTCGGTCTATCAATCGATAATACCAATGTACATGATACAGATTTTCTAAGTACATAAAATATACTCGTAATAAAGTTAACATTTATTTATATTTCGACAGAAAATTATAAAAGCGAAGAATTCATTAAGTTTTTAAATTTATTTTGAAGGCAGTAAATATAACGTTAAAACAACTGTTTGAAGAAGTTTATTATAAGTTATAAGATAATAATACTACAATTATAATTGTTTGCTCGCAAACTAAAACAACCGACTTCAATTACACCGACAAGTAATACAACGTAGGGACACGAAAAAGTAGCATATTAAATAGGCGTTATCAAAGATTACTCAAAAAGTAGTAATTAGATCTCAATCAAATTTAAATAAAACTGACAATGAACCATGACAAGCGTTAGCTTTCGGTTAAAGTATAAAATCATCAAATTCGGTACACACAGTGAAAAGTAATGCAGTATAATGCAACATAGATCGACAAAAAAATAAACCAGTAAATACGCATTATTAGATTTATAACTACTTTTATAATATAGTACTTTTTGAGTTATCTCAAAAAGTACTTGTCAGATCTCAATTAAATTGAAATGGTACCACATGACACTCAACACCTTTAACAACGATTTAAAAAAAAAATCATCGAAATCGGTAACCCAGTCAAGTTCTGAGGTAAAATACACAAAAAAAAACGATCGAATTGAGATCCACCTCCTTTTTTGGAACTCGGTAAATAAAGTAGAGTTATAATTCAATTTGAACATACAACGTGAATACAACATGTGAATGATATTTAGATTATTAGGAGCATTATCTAGTAGTTTCACCTCTACAACCAACGATTTAGTTGTTTTTAGACTGTGAAGAATATTAATTAGTATCAAAATTTAAGTAGATATGTGTAATTTTTATAAAAGAATTATAACTTTCTTCTAGACTTTTATATAAAAGGATATCCTTCTGATCGTAATAATGATAACAATTTAATAAACATCTAATGGACTGACATTTAGAATAATATTCACAAAGTCTAAGATTGGTATTACAATGAATACATTAAAGAAATTTCAAATTCAAACTAAAAATACGATAATCATTATAACATCGATAATAGCCACTTAGTTACAATTACTCAAGAAAGTTACTTTCACTTGTCGATAGTGGATTGTTGAGGCAATTTGCGACCTACATAATATCGGTTATATTAATATATATCCGCCTTCAAATTACAGAGGGCCAACGACTTAAAATTATGATAGATCTGAGTGTATAGAACAACCCTAACACTAATCATAAAAGCAAAAACTGGGAGCCAGTTCTGTCGGTACCGGGATTTCCCGGTTCTTTGGTTAGTCAAAAAGAACCGGGAAATCAAATTTTGGTCCCGCGTTGGTTCTTGCGAAACATTCGGGAGTTTTATTTTAATTAGGCAATTCATACGAAACGAACAAAACGAACTAAAGATACAATCTGGGTATCAACATGACGGGATTAATAGCGTGTCCTGAAGAGAAGGCAAGTATGGTAAGATCATGACGGTAGAACTATGACAACGAGATCTTCAGAAATCTCCCACTTGTATAGATAAAAAAAGGTAAAAACTCACGTAGAAACAAGGTTTCTATGGAGAGGTGAAAGGATAACTAAACGTCATAAACGATATTACGAACTGCTAGTCGTTGATGGAGTCTAGGTGTCGGAGTATTGGAGGACAACTGCAAAGGTGCAAACAATATTTCACATCTACAAATATCCCAATGCGAAACATCGTCTGACCCTGTTTTTCTTTTTGTATGTCATTACCATTTGGTAAAACTAAATTACATTATACCCCCAAAAGTATACGAAAAATTGTTGAAATCACGTCTTTTCGATCGCCAACTATTTGGCACGTGTTTGACACAAAACATCTAGCGCATATTTTGCTACACCTATATATTCACGTGACATGTTACTTACAAGGTTATAATAGCTTAGGTGGAAATCGGGCGATCCCGAAACCAAAAGACTCCGGTTCGAGTCCAGATGTCTCCAGTCCGATTTTTTTTTCTTTTTTTTCAAGTTCTCGTGTTTTTTTTTATTTAAATAACCAGTTAATATTTTTATTATTATGTCAGTAAGATCGAAAAATATTAAATATAATTTCCAAAAAAAAAAACACGATTTACAAAAATACAGAGCAAAGCTCGGTCATCCAGGTATTAAATAAAGAATTTACATTTGAGGTTATCAAGCATGCTTATGATATAAGACAGACATAACCTATTAAAGTTACTAATAGGCAAAAGACCTTTAAAAATAGGATACTCTTATGTTGGCACATTGTATTTAGCTAAATACATTCGAAAAACATATTAATCAGACTGGAGGTATAAAAAAGGCACTTAGATTTCTTACCGAAAAGACAAACTGGATACCTAGCATGAAAGACCAATTTTCCAAAACAAAGACAAAAAGGTACGACATACTATCAATAGCAACAAACTACTACGAAAATCTTTACACCAGCAAAAATCTAATAAGCGACACTGACCTAAACAACAAGAACAATGTACCACCTATATTAATAGAAGAAATAATTAAGGCAATCGAAACACAAAAGAAGGATAAAGCTCCTGGCCCCGACGAAATCAATAATGAGTTACTTATAAACTGCAAAATCGAGATCGCGCCATTGTTAAAATGCATATTTGATTGTATATTACATACTGAGGAAATTCCAACTCAATGGACCACATCAACAATTATCTTAATCCACAAAAAAGGCGACAAGATGGACATTAATAATTATAGACCAATTAGCTTAATGTCGAATATCCACAAAATATTTTCAAAAATTATTCTTCGACGAATAACAAGAACTCTGGATGAAAATCAGCCCAAAGAACAGGCTGGCTTCCGCGCGGGATATTCGACACTAGATCACATATTTACTGTAAGACAAATTTTAGAGAAGAGCAAGGAATTTAGGATACCATTTTACTGTTGTTTTATTGACTATAATAAAGCATTCGATTCTATAGAGCATAACAGTATATGGCACAGCTTAAAGATTCAAGGAATAGAACATAAATACATCAGGATTCTAAAGAACATATACACTAATAGCACAGCTAAAATAAAACTAGAAAAAGAGGGAAAAGAAATAAAAATAAACAGAGGAGTACGATAAGGAGACCCATTATCACCAAAATTATTCACATCCGTATTGGAAGAGGTCTTTCGACAACTAAAATGGGACGAGTATGGCATCAATATAAATGGTGAGAAACTTTCACATTTGCGATTCGCCGATGACATTGTGTTATTTGCCAACACGAAAGAGCAACTACAACACATGCTCATAGACTTGGACAAAGAAAGTCGTAAAATAGGCTTAACCATGAACACTTCGAAAACTAAAGCCTTGACAAACGCAATCGAAGACCCTATCTTTGTATATGGCGAGCCAGTCGAGTATGTAAAAGAGTACACTTACCTAGGACAACAAATTTCAGTCACAGATATAATGTCAAAGGAAATAGACACAAGAATCGGAAATGCATGGAAACGTTACTGGGGGCTTAAAGAAATAATGAAGAACACAGAAACTAAGACCATCATCAAAACAAAATTATATAATACATGTATACTCCCCGTCTTAACGTATGGCTGTCAGACTTGGGCCCTAACTAAAGCGCAATACAAAAGGCTAGAAACGTGTCAAGTTGCTATGGAAAGAAGTATGCTAAGTATAAGAAAGTCTGAAAGAACACAAAACAAAAATATCAGAAGACGCACAAAAATTAAGAGTGTAACCACACAAGTGAGATCGCTAAAGTGGAGGTGGACTGGTCACCTAATAAGAGGGATCGAAAAATGGAATAAGAGCACAATATTTTGGTATCCGAGGAATGGGAAAAGAAATCGAGGTAGACAGTTCAGGAGGTGGGAAGATGAGATAAAAAATATGGCAGGAAAAACATGGACTAGAAGAGCACTTAATAGAACAGAGTGGAAGGAAATGGAGGAGGCCTTTGCCAAAAGGCAGACAGACCGTGCTGTCGATGTCGACGACTCAGCAGTCGTCAAATTAAGCTAAACTTTATTGGAAACTGTATACGTCTGAATAAAGGCTTATATTATTATTATTATTATTATGTTGGCACATTACGCAAACAATACAACATATTTAATTAGGCACTTCTTTACCTTACACATATTGTAATTAAATCGTAAAATATATTTTTATTATGGTTTACGTGGCATGTAGATATAAATAAAGACAATTAAAAAGGATTTTATCATGTCCTGAATGAATTATTTTAATTAATAAAAAAATTATTACTATTACCAATTAAAACTATTAATCTGTAGGCACCTAGTTTTAGTCCTTTTCCTGACCGATTAGGTTTATATGACTTAAGGTATTGAGCAATGTCCACTGTATCTTCAATCTACATAACAAAATAATTTGTTTTAAATTGACAAGTTAACAGAAAATTTAATTCATTGATGATAAGTAGTTTAGATCTAGCCAGTAATAACAACCAATTTAGTGACCAGCAGTAAAAACCTTTTTTATGGTCCTTTTTTGTTGGAAATTTACTTTTTTAACCCAAAAATTTGTAGTTATATTTCATAGTTATAATATTAATACATTGTTAACGCAGTACCACACATTTAAGAAACGCTATACCAATATGACCGCCTAAAATATTATTTACTGAATTTTAAATTGAGTTAAAATATTCCAGATCATATACATATGTATATTAAAATTTGTTCAAGAATAGAACACCATAATTCTGATAACGGCTGTTTCTTATCACGGTTCGCGTCAAGGACTTTTGATAGTAAGAAACCAGAGACCACAAACAAACAATTTAAATAATTTTAATGAGAAAAATGTTTAAAGTAAAGTTGGTAACACAACAGGTAACAAATTTTATCATTCAGTTTTTATTTACTTATGTATTTATTTAATATTTTATTCATTAAGTACACAGTGCAGGAATAATATATTTTAGAATATTTATAAATAGATATGCAATAGGGACCTTAACAGTAAAAGATTTTTAACAAGGAAACATGAACAGAGGAAAAATGTTATTAAATATATTTAAATGACTAGCTGTGCCCTGCTGTTTCACCTGCGTTAATTTGAGGGAAAATCATACTAATATATTGTATAGCCTTTCTTGGTAAATTGACTATCTTAAACAAATAATAATCTAATTCGAACCAATAGATCCTGAGATTAACCCTTCAGCTTTAGAAGACGTACATGTTTTGATGGAATGTGTCCGTTACAAACAAAGCAGATTTGGTGTCCAAGGTCTAAATTTATTGGAAGTGGGCTTGTTCTATCAGATCTTGTCTAAACCAACATCCTAATGTACCAAAACTATACTAAAATTTGTATTCAGTAGTATTAGGGTAAGATCCAGTAATAATTTAGTTTATTTAAAAATGTTAAAATTTAATATCGATAGGTTTAAGTGGATGGATCCTTGAATTTCTTAATTTGTTTGTTATTTCACTAAATAACAAAGTTGAATATTACAGTGTAATTTTTTAATTTAAGGGAAGCCTATTATTGGCAAAACTATATTACATATAGCTACAAGATATATAATTTTTAAAGCCTTTGGTTTTCTGAATAATAAAATAAAAAAATAAAAATTGTTAGTTTTATATAGATAAGGTTAGTACAGGACTGTCACACACATATGTATATAATTCCCTAAATAAAGATATTAAAATAAAAAAAAAAACTCTTCAGCTTCATAATATTACTTTAGATTGGAATTAGTTATTTTATTGTATTATCTGTAATTTATAAATAAGTAAACATTTTCGTTTAAATAAATCGTGGATTATAAAATATATTAATGAATAAAGTATATATGAAAATAAATTTATAGAAAAAATTCAGTAATGAATTTTAGATACATTTTCAAACTACCATACTAGATATGATGTTTTATTTTATTAAAAAAATATACATGTAATTAGTAATTATTGCCTTGTTTAAATAAAATCAGATAATATTACCTAGATAGTAAATTGTATAGATAACGCAAGGTCAGGAACCTCTTGATAATAATATCTAAAGTCAAGCAAGCATATTCATTGTACTATCAGATTAATATATTAATAGTCATATATTTCATCACATTGTGTATCACAATAAATAAAAAATAAAATAAAACAGATTGGAAATTAAAATATTATTCTTTTTTTCCTGATGCCGTTATTGTTAACTAAAATGTACGAAAAACTGCCTGTGTTGTAAAAACTATTGATAAATAATTAATTTTACAAAAATGAATAACAATATTGTGTTTTTAAGTAATCTTACTTAGTAACATGTTCTATTATGGAACTAGCGAAGCCAACCGATGGCAGGATAGCCATCCTACAGCTGGCTTTTTTAAATGCACAGACCGAGGACAGGCAGCAGTGTCTTTGGTGCGACAAAGTCAGCCCTGTGGTCACCAACCCCCTTGCCCAGCGTGGTGACTATGGGCAAAAACCCCCATGAGTTCTGTTATGATTAGTATATAATTATGTATATTTTATGAGTTTAATTGGTTCGCTTTTTAAAAATAATGAATTTGTAAGTTTACAATATTATTATTATCCTGCAGTCATATTTCAATAAGGTGTGATTTAAAATATAAAAATTATTCGTAAATATTTTGTCTTATATGAGAATATATGTTTATAAATGAACATACATGAATATTATACAATTATTAATGAAACTTCTAGTTTTTATCAAACAATATCTAGATATAATAAGCGATATGATTTTAAGAGGTTCAGTTTAAAAGTAATTCCAAAAAAATGGCAAGGTCAATATAAAATTAGTATTAATTAATATAGGCCCATGGTTTTATTTTAACTTGAACCTGCTTAAACTCGGGTACTTAGAACAAAAAAAAAAAAAAGCTGTCATATTAGTTGAATTCCTTTTTACAATGGAGCAAAGGATATTTGTTTTTATAATTTACTTTAGTTTAAATTTTGTTTCATTATTAAATCGACCTTTGTTACAAACAATAGTCAATATTATAAGCAAACAATAAATGTAAAGTTTCTATTTTTATATCCATTGTAATCTTTATTTATTACTTATATTTAATTATGTATGTTTAATGCTAAACAAAATAGGTAGATAGTTTATGAAATGTATTAAGTTTTATGTATTTTTTTTAATTATGTTTACATAAAACTAATATCGAAAATTTACTAGACTACAATGTACAACATATAGTTTATATTATTCTTGATTGTAAATGAAATCTTATTATAATGTAAGTTTACAGATGAAGGTATTTCAGACATACACTTTTTTCTTTTTATTACCGGAATCAAAGTTGGTAAAGTACGTGTAAATTAGTTGTTTATCTGCAAATAATGTTATAACAAAAAACTTTGTTATTCACATTAAACAATTTTTAATTTTAAGTAGACACAAATAATGTGTCAATGTGTAACTTAACATATTGTAACCAACAAAAGTAACAGCAAAATTAAACGAAAATATTAAACTAACATTTATAAAAAAATTAAAAGTAATTAAACAAACTATTAATTACGAAATATATAATTGAGGTCAATATAAATAGTACTGCAATAGGCTGGATGAGGATTGCGGAAAACCGGGATGTCTGGAGCGAACTTGGGGAGGCCTATTTCCAGCAGTGGACTGCCATAGGCTGAAGTGATGATGATGAATTCACAAAAAAATAAATACACATTGACAGTTGACAAATAATAAAGTAGCATTGATCCGCCAACCCGCATTGGAGCAGTGTGGTGGATTAAGCTCTAATCTTTCTCCTACATGGGGAAAGAGGCCTATGCCCAGTAGTGGGATATTACAGGCTAAAGCGAAAGTGGCATTGACATCATCCTACTACTTATTTTCCAACCTTTTCAATAATGGCGGCGCTACACGACAATTTCATATTTCATATTCCCAATATATTAAAACAATTAAACAATAAATGAACTTTAATTTGTACTACGAATTTAAGTAATAATATTGGCCATATTATTACTTAAATTCGTTTCTATATAATCTTATAACTAATGAATGTCCTTGATGAGATAGTAACATTATTAATTTTGACGTATTTTCGTGATTCTTTCGCTAATCTTACTTAAAATCGTAAGGTCTTTGCCTCTATGTTCATAGAAAAGACGTCAGGGTGACGGTTGCGCTCGTAACGTTTTTTTTGCTATCCGTAGGGAACTACGCATTCTTCCAGGATGGAAATTAGCCTATGTCCGATACGGCTCTGTAAGCTATACTTTGGTATGCATATGCCAAAGATCATGGCGATCAGCCAAGCTGTTGAGCCGTGAAAATGTAACAAACAAATAAACTCACTTCCCATTTATAACATTAGTATGGATTTTTGAAAGTAAAATATACCCATTAAATATCATTTTTTACTTATCAACGAACAGTTTGTTTTGCTATTGCTTCATGGATTTCATAAGGGCTGTTGAAAGAATCAATGCAATTGTAAGTGCAACATACATCTGGCACTTACTTTAGTTTTATTAAGTTTAAGTTTTTCTTATTTAAGGTTTCCTAATTGTTACTACAATTTAATTTTTTTTAAGACATACCTTTTTTATACTTTATTTTGTAATTGTATATTTTAATTGTTATAGTATAACAATTGACTTTTTATTTTACTCATATATTACAAAAGGAATTACCTAATGAAATAAAAATAAGTTATTTTTTAGTTTATACCAGAAATTCGTGGTAGTAATTAAGTTTATTATTATTTTCTTTCTTTAAATAATTTCATATTTACAATAAGACTAAATTATACGTATCCTCACACAAGTTTAGTTTAACATGTAATTTTTTTTTTACTTTTATGTTACAAATTACTAGCTGTACCATGCGCGCGTTGCTAAGATTTATTTTTTATTTTTTGGTCGTACCAACTCGGAAACCTTTGTGAGCTCATGCAAAACACTTTGCTGAAGATATTGACATGATCAAATGCATAGTTTACGATTCTATAAAGGACATACAGACAAACATTAATTTTGATATATAAAGATTATACAAAAACTACTAAGAAATTGTAACTCTAATTAATTACAGGTCTTATTAATGTAGTGAATAATAATGTTTAAAAAAGAAGTTTGATAAATACGAAAGTTTGACTTGTTACAAAAATAAATACAGGCAAATATAAGAAATATGTCTTTATCACTGATTATAACTTTTCAAGGAATCGTTTAACTTTCTTTGTGATTACATGTCTATTTTTAAATTATATTTCATATATTAATATTAGATCAAAAAATATGTAATGTATTTCTACGAAACGGAGATGGAATTGTTTTATCCAATTCAATTTTATATTTTAATTCAAAAAATCAGCCTAATCAAATTAAAGAAATGTTTATTATTTAGAGAAACAAGTAAAAAAGAATTAATCATATGTTTTAAGCTGTGTTGCCAACCCCAAGAAACTAAAAAACAGCGGCTCACTAATAAAAAAAAAACAGGAGAAAACTGTCGGTAAAGTAAAAAAGGTAGATCGCGGAATTCCCTTGAATTGCGACAAGTATAATATGTCCTGCCATCTGCTATCATTGCGTTTTATTATTTAGTGGTCATCAAAACATATTACATAGTGATAACACTGAACGCCAATTGAAAAACAGTAAAAATAAGGAATGAAACAAAAAACAATGTAATAACAGCAAATATACTGTTTAAAACAGTAGGGTTGGCACCACTGGTTTTAGGTTACTTAAAATATTAATCAAATTAATGTTAATGATGGAATAATTTTGTTTTACTGAGTATTATATATTATTATCTTATTGACTATAATTTATTTATATTCTCCTATATTATCTCTTATTCTTTATGTGGTAGAAGTATTATAAAAAATTTAGAAGACGATGACCTGACATTGAAACAGAATACCGTACTTATGCTTCAAAAACAACCTAAGTAAGATACTGTATCAATTGGCGTTACCAAAAACACTGGCATTAAGTTGCCTACATTGATAATAACTATTACTAATACTATATAGTAACAATGACTATTTACTGAATATTAATGAAATTAATTGTGCTATTTTAGCTCTATTCGAAGCCATTGAACCAAATGAATAATTATTGAATGATCAATAATAAATAATAAATAAATAATAAATAAATATCTACACAATACACACACGGTCGTCTGTTCCTAAAGTAAGCAACTTAATGCTTGTGTTTTAGGTAACAGCCGACTGGGATATAGCTACACATTTTTTTTTTTTTTTTCGTTAAACATACTTATAAATAATACATATATAAATATATAAATAAATATTTATATTACACCCAGACTCGGGGTGGGAATCGAACCCACAACCCTCAGAGCAGAAAGCAGGGTCACTACAAACTGCGCCAAGGGGCTAGTCGTATTATTATTACAAATATTTTTTTGTAACTTATTGTGCTATTCTCTCAAACAATCCGGAGTGTTGTAGCTTGGTGGATTAAGCTCCAGCCCGTATTCTACATATAGAAAAAGGCTTATGCCCAGCAGGTGTATGTTGTAACATATAAGTATCATGATTAAGCCTACAGGCCACTACCTAATATGGCACTTATGCCATATTTAATAAAGATATAAGACAATGTTTAAATAAAACAAGTAGTTGATTTACTTAGTAATAAAATATGATAATTATCACAACAGTGTGTATTTTGCCAACCTAGAAATATATAAGGTTCTCAATTCAACTTAATTTTTTATGTGTGTTAGCGCTAATTACTCTTTACTGAATGTACCAATAATGATGATTCATTTTTCTATTGGATGGCTGGTGCTTGTTGTGTGAACCCATTTTAGTTTGAGCAAGATCTGATGAGTAGGTTGTTTGAAAGAGATTGATTTTAAGCAATAAGATCACCTGGTTGTACAACTCGTACCTATAGTTGCTTGTATAGTTAATTTTGTTCTTTATTTAATGTGCATTAAAGTATATTAATATTACATAATTCACGTATATTCATGTTTATGTGTAGTGTTTTCATAACATATGTTCTAAGAAGTGTTAATGTAACACAAAGTATATTTTCCGAGTTCAACTATTAATTTATAATTTTTTCACATAATGAAGTAAAGCTAGGAGAAATAAAAAAAAATATGTTTTTTAATCAATTTCATTAGTACAAATTTTTGAAGTAAAACTTCTTTACGTACTCTTGTCTTGAGGAGTAAGCTGGTGAACACTTAACGAGAGAGTTACGAAAAGTGTGATCAGGCGAGGCGAGCAGAAGTTAAGAGGGAGATATAAGTGAGCGGAGATAAAAAGAAAGAGTTACAATTCGTAAGTTTTACTACAGTCATGTGGTCTAAGGCACACTCATTCTTTTTGTATTATATAAAGAATAAGAAATGTTATATATGAAGAATATTGTTTTTTTTTTTTTTATTTGAGATATTTCTAATAACATTAAAATAAAGTTAATATACTAAGGTTGATCAGAGCTTATTCCTACTCCTACACACATTGCATGGAGTAGAGGCCTTTGCCCATAAGACGGACGTTACTGGCTGTATATTTTTCATAATTTCAAAAAAAATCAAGTTTCAAGAAAATCAAATGTGATTTTCTTTTAAAATTGTGTTAATTTTTGCTAAGTATTTCCATACTATATTTCATTAAAAGATGAAGTTAATATTTTTTATAGTTTCAAATTAATTATAACACAAAGAAGATAGAGTTACGTTGAATAACTGAATTATTTCCATCTCTAATAACTACTGAGGTAATTTCATTGCATGATTACCCAATGTTAATATGATATTTTTTTTTTGTTTTCTCCACATAAACCTATTTAATTTTAAAAAATTAAAATTTAAAGTTTAAAATAATTTATTTAATTTTTTATATGTTAAAATTTTAATTTAAATAGTTATGCTAATTACTATATAATAATTTATTTAAGACAAGGTAAGTAAATAAGCTACAAACCTTTACTCCTTTTCCTAATTTTGCTGGCTTCCACCAAATTCCAATCTACGGAATCCCTGGCGGGGGCGGGCACTGTACCACCAATTAATTCTACTGAACTACTACGTTTACTCGGTCCCGGCACTGCCGCAATTTCCTCGACGTTCTTGTCCTTCGCCGACACTGAATATTCAATTTCGACATTTTTGTCCTTGTGTATATTGTTGTGCCCGTTCACCGGTTGCTCGGTCTTCAGCTTTTTATTCGGAACCTTCTTGTGTTTGTGAGCGCTGTGTCTGCGCTTCAGGTTCGTCGAATGAGAGGAGTTCCTCGAGCTGACGGGCGATGGACACCCACATTCCATGCTGCCTTCTTGATCGCTACCTTCGTAGTATCCCGACTCGTGCTCAGGCTTCTTGTCAGGCAGACTCATTTCTACTGTCGCCATGGCTCAACCCTTCAAAACCATGAAGACCTAACCTGCTATATCGACGCTCCGCCGGGCGGCGTCCGGCCGCGACCGAACCGTCAATTTTCACTTTGAAACTATTTCAAATTTAGCGAAAGTAAACACGACACGTAATAAATTTCGCGAGCATAGTCAAACCTGCAATGAACTCGCCTGAAGTTCGAGCGAAACCGTTTTGCAGAGGGCGCCGCTGCGACAATATCCTACCGATTTAAGAATCCGATACGACTGTACTGAAAGTTTGCACAGGGTGACCAACGCGATTGCTCGGGGTTAATGTCGTTCACGGCTACTTTCGCACTAGTGAAATGTCAAAATGTTTCACTATTTTTCGGTTTGTATTTCATAAATCACAGCCTGTTCTTCGTTTCGTCACACTGTTTCCTTCACAAAAATCCAAATGCTTGTTTCGTATAAAAATACACTACACTATTAGTACAGTCCATTTGACACATCAGACACTTCGATTCATAATCTTTAACTATCGCTAAAATGTTTGGTCTGTCAACAAAACTAAACTAACCGCTATATGTATAAATTTAAAAATGCTTGCGCGAATGACGACTCATCCAGCGCGGTAAATGAACTAAACTGAGAAGTGAGAAACGCAAAATAGAAACCGTACGACGTGCGAGAGGCGCTGCCCCCACTACGATACAATTTACGAGGCCAGACAGACCAATGAAAACGTACAGATGAAACCGTTTAACTAACAACCTTTTAATGTTACTTCTATTGTTATTTCTTCTACGAAATTCTTTTATCTTAACGATTATCAATGTATAGGCATTAAGCATTTTTTGTTATGTGCATTAATAAGTCATTACTAAGTCAGTAAGCTTATAATTAAGTAATTTATAAATAATTAACATTTGTTTATTTATTTATAATAATGCGCCAACAAGTTAGACAGTATTACATTCACAATAATTAACACTAGGGTACAAATAATTTGAGTTTTACCTAAATAAAATTATTACAATAAAGTTAAGAATAAAACAATCAAATTTAAAATTGATACATTAAAAATAACGCGCGTTGACGCGAATTTCACTCATTCAAAAACATAAAAAAATTTTCAGAATTTAAAAAACTTTGATAAAATCCGAAAAAGTTGTTTCATTTTAATAATCGAGCCAAGAGACTTTCTAAAAATAATTGTAAATGGTAAGCCAAGGCATCAACACATTTTATCACAAATGGAAGGTACTGCGTCAGAGCCGAAATAAGAGAAATTCTAAAAACTTGGTCTGTTGTTACCGATATCATAGTTAGATAATTATGTTGAAGTCGGTGGCAAATTAAACTCATTGGGGATGGGAATCCTATATGTGTTAAGCACGGAAGAAAACTGTGATACAAACAGATTGCAAATGTCGGTTTCCGAAGAAGCTACTTCGTGACCACAAGACATCCTGGCAGGATAGGAACTTGACCTAACTTTTTTACATTTAAATAAGCTACATTTTTAGTTTAGGATTTGATGACAAATTTGTTACCAGGCTATTCAAATACAATCTGAAGATAAGATTATGAAGCTTCATGCAACGCTCCGTACGTACTATTTTTAAAATCTATGTATATAATATGTGATGTGATAATTTTAAATATACTTGCTTCATGACATTAATATATTGTAAAGTGTTGTGTAATCCGTAATGAGATACATATTAGATAATTATTCAATAATGATTCAATAAAATGTTTTAATCTTTAACTCGACTATTCATTTTCCCAAAAAATATTATTCAGACACTTGAATTTGAAAAACTTAACAGGATGGTGTAACTAGTCTATCCTACATATAGGGTATTTGTATTATATGTATTTAGACAGCAGCAATACATATTGTATAAGAGCGTTTAACAACATAAAATTTGTAACCATGTTACCTATTCTACAAAATATTCGTTGTTATCGAAGTCAATGCAGAGCCAGCCATCCTGTTCAAACATAGATCACCTAAGGTTAAACCCCCAAGAACGATTAATTATGTTGGAGGAGCTTTTCAATTACACGATTTGTATTTAAAATAAAGGGTTTCAATATATGCTTTTGTATAGGGTGAGGAATATAAATGGCGCATATATAATCTATTTGACTATTGCTGTTTAATAATTTTAGTTTAATCCATATATCCTCACATATATGCTTATGAATCAATCACAGTTTGATTCATAAGCACATCATAGCCCTAGACACTAGATAACGATAGTTAAAAATTTTGTATAAGTTATACTTCTACTTAACCATGTTTCCGTAAAAACGATTACATCAAAGTTGCAACAAAGGACATTACTAAAAAGTTAAGGTTTTACAACATAACTAAATTGACAAAAAGCACACTGTGCGGGACATTAACCCATGCGCTAACTATATTACTAGATCATTCCTTACAATTATTATTATTTAACTGTTTATATACAATTTTATAGGTTGTTTATTACTTCATATTCCTTGTGAGTCTCCCCATTGTGCCTTACGTAGGGCACGTTAAGCCGTCGCTACCGGTTGTCATCTCACTAGCGATCGTTACTCATAGTATAGAATATATCTGCCAACCCACATTGGAGCAGCGTGGTGGATTAAGCTCTGATCCTTCTCCTACATGGGGAAAGAGGCCTATGCCCAGTAGTGGGATATTACAGGCTGAAGCTATACTAGCTGCGCCTCGCGATATTTCGTAATAATAAGTATAAGATTAACGATCGCTATCTGGTGTACATGATGACCGGGACCAACCACAGCTAGTATCAAAATATGCTTAAGGATTTTTTTTTTTTTTGAGGCTCGGGAACAAGACATTGTAGATAATGTCGAAATATCGAGCTCCGCAAAATGAAAATTAAAAACATGGTAAATATCCCGTTTTTGAATAATTTTAGTATGCTTAAGGCACGTACGAAATAGTTGTGTCTGTAAGTAATATGATTATAGATCACAGCTAAATAGTAATGCTCTCAAGTAGTTTTGTGTTCCAGTGTGAGTAATGTACAGAGGTCCTGGGCCGGATCGATGGTAGAGCTGCTAACGTCTTTGCTATGCTTCTGGTGCTACAGACGTCTACGGCTACGGTAATCGCTTACCATCTGATGAACCGTACGCTTGTTTCCTTGTTTGCCGATCTACTTGTATAAAAAAAGTTTTGAAAACTACACTTTTATGATACTCAGCAGTGGGATATTACCGACTAAAGCGTTATTACTTTATAATATTATTTTATTACATTTTATTCAATTACATGGAATTAGAATTTTCACTGCGACATACAACACATTATTGAGGTAAACAAATCATTATATTTAATAATATTAATGAAAGAAGCTAATTCGTATTTAGGTTTGTAATTTCACGATCATTTTTATAAACGTAACCTAACTTTGCTACTTATAATAACAATGATCAATTAATTATGCAAATGGTTAAGCGCGTGTCAATTTACACAATCTTTAAAAATTTCATCTTAATATTTCGCATGTACTACAAAGTCACAATTTCATGGACGTAAACAAAACGAGACAAAGGTATTGCTTATCTATCAAGTAGAGCGAGATGGATGATGTAAGAGCGAAACGAAAGTTGAAGCTATTTACCATCTCTTTCTAGCCCCTTCTTTAATTGTCCGAATTATAAAATGGGTTTGAATATTTATTGCCGATACAGAATATCAATTTGTTAATATATTATAAGTTACAAAGGTTATTATTTTTAATAGTATAATTATGTGAATAAATTAAATATGTACATAGGCACTTTTTCAATTCCTACCTTTACTTAGACTCTTATGCATGATCAGAAAATACTTATTAATTCATTCGAGTTCTAATACATTTGTATGTTACTTGAAGTTAATACAATTTTTTTAAAATTAAGTAATTAAATAATTAAATTTAATTACGTAATTTAAAAAAATTGTATATATATATAATATATTCCGGGATAACTTCGTCGTTTATGAACCAATTTTGATAATTCTTTTTTTTTTGTTGGAAAGGAGATATCCCTGGTGTGGTGGTACCATGATAAGGAAACCAGGATCTGATGATGGGATCCCAGAGAAATCAAGGGAAACTCCAAAATCCGCATAACATTTTACTGGGTGTAAAGATTTTGATAATTTTTAATTTAATCGAGAGCCGATGTTTATCATGTGGTCACATTTAAATTTCATCGAGATCTGATTACAACTTTTGGAGTAATCTTTGATAATACGCATTTAGTTGACTAATTTTTCGTCTACCTACGTTGTATTAGTTGTCGATATAATCGAAGTCGTTTTTTTTCGTTTGCCTGCAAACACAACTATCAATCGAAAATTCTCACGTCAAAATATTAGTTTCTTTAAAAAAGTCGGTGGGCTTTTTGTTGGTTGAAATCTCTACTTTCTAATTGTGTAAAAAAATATACATTACTATGGTAAATGTTTTCAGAAAATGCAAAGGCTACTTTTTATCCCGACATTCCCACTAGATCGGAAATTATGCGGGTGAAACCCCGTGGTATAGCTAGTCATTCATAAAGCTGTTTTGACTCATTGTAACTTTTGTATGTACCGATGCGCAGTCGACAAGCAGGTAAAAAAACCCCTAAGGTACTTTCACACATTGTGATGAGGATTACAAAATGAATTCTGTTATTGTTTTTTTTTTTTTAACACTTATTATAAAGATGACAAACAAGCGTACGGTCCGTTTAATGATAAGCGTAAAATATAAAAAAAAAAACAAAAACCCTGAGGAATGCTTGTGTTTCCAAGAATATCTTGATTGTCTCAGTTCCTATTGTTCAAATAATTCCTTATTTCTAAATTTGAAAGAATGTAACGTAATAACGTTTACTAGGAAAATATTAGTTATTGATTTTGCGTACAAACTGTGTGGGGAGGTCGTTTCAAGAGTTAACATTATTAAGGATCTTGGTGTCTACGTCGATTCTAGGCTGCTTTTCGATTATCACATTGGTTATATGTCTGATAAGGCATACCGATAGCTTGGTTTTGTACTGAGGATTTTAAAAGAATTTAAACATTTATCTTTTTTTTTCAAAACATAACAAGTACATTATACTTTGCAATTTAAGTACCACGAAAACATCGCGGGTTTATCTGGGTACAGAGAGTCACTCAGTTAATTCAGTTTGTTTTTGTAAAAAACATTTTTTTAAACGTGATTTGATTTTCGTGAAACTCTTATACATTTCTTGCAGTTCTCTGGGTAGTTCGTTAACATATTCGGGTATTAAGCAGTCGTCAGTTCTCTTTCCATACTTATTGTTAGTTTTGGTAAGTGGTATTTAAGGTTTGAATCAAGTTGACGTAAGCCTATAGGTCTAAGTTTTTCATTTAACAAGGTTGTATTATTAATTTGGGTTAGAATAGAAAATTTAACATTATCATATATATTTATAACATTACAATGCCAAAATAGTTGATTACGATTGTTCTTATAATTATTAAGTATGCGTTTAGGTACAATTGTTTTTAATAATCTTACCTGTAAATCTATACAAATAAATAAAATTGTAGTGTCTGTTTGTAATATTAAAATGACCGCTTTTTACTAAATGCATCGTTGCCACGAATTGGTGCTAGACGTAAAGAGACATTCTGCGTTACTGCAACCACAACTAATTTCGCACGAAATTTATTTATTAACTAGCTATGCCCGCGACTTCGTCCCCGTGGAATTTGCGAAAGTTATTTTTGTTAAGTTCGCAGAGTTATAAAATAAATAAATTCCTAAAATAAAGGTAGCCTAAGTTACTCCTTACTACATCAGCTATCAGCCAGTGAAAGTGCCGTCGATTTTGACAGGATCCAGCCATTTCAGAGATTAGCCGGAACAAACAGAAAGACAAAAATTGTAAGAAAATCTCATTTTAGTATATGTACCGTGTACATACATCCATATGCATTTAGTAAAAAGCGGTTATTTTAATATTACAAACAGACTCCAATTTTATTTATTTGTATAGATTAAAAATATTTGATCTAATGGTAATCGTAATTGAAATTATAACTATTACTATCATTTTATAATTATTTTTAATTTAAATTTAAGTTAATAATCTAAAGTTATTATTGATCCATACAATTGTAATTTATTATTATTATTTTTAATTTAATCGGTAAATTAAATAATTTCAGTACACTCTAATATCAATAAATTCATTTAAGTTTGCTTGGTTTCTGAAACTGTTCTGGTGATTATTTTCAAAATAGGTATGTGCTATGTATTTAATATAAATTAAAATAACACAATATCACAAATTGAAATAAAAAATTTAACTGAATTAAATTAAACTGGCTGATCGGTCTATCTGCAAACAGCCTTTAACCGATTGATGTGTGACGATTATTATATAATTAATAAATGCTTTGATAATAAAATGATGTACTCGTAGTTCAACATTAAGTCGAACATATTATGTACCTAGTTAACTACTGCCTACTGATAATGTCGACAATACTGGTGTCCGGTAAAACTCGAATGAGTTTATGTGGCATCTTATTATTAGTAATTGTACTGTTTGTTTTGATTAAAAATTAATAAATAAAATAAAATATTTATTTATTAAGTTATGATCTTCTGTAGTTTAAGACACTTTCCAGTCACGCTGATCCAATTTTAACTTTGATTCTGTACCCTACCATCATAAATGTCTATTTTTTAAACTTTTCGGTTCACCAGATGGTAAGCGATTACCGTAGCCGTAGACGTCTGCAACACCAGAAGCATCGCAAAGACATTACCAGCTCTACCATCGATCCTGCCCAGGACCTCTATACCTTACTCACCCAGGAGCACAAAACTGCTTGAGAGCATTACTATTTAGCTGTGATCTAGTCATATTACTTACAGACACAACTATTTCGTACGTGCCTTAACCATACTAAAATTATTCAAAAACGGGATATTTACCATGTTTTTAATTTTCATTTTGCGGAGCTCGATATTTCGACATTATCTACAAATGTCTTGTTAACGAGCCTCAAAAAAAAAACCTTAAGCATATTTTGATACTAGCTGTGGTTGGTCCCGGACATCATGTACACCTGATAGCGATCGTTAATCATAGTAGGGAATATATCCGCCAACCCGCATTCGAGCAGCGTGGTGGATTAAGCTCTGATCCTTCTCCTACATGGGGAAAGAGGCCTATGCCCAGTAGTGGGATATTACAGGCTGAAGCGATACTAGCTGCGCCTTGCGATATTTCGTAATAAGTATGAGACGTAATGACGCATGAATTAGGGAATACAAAAGAATATCAAAAACAAAATTAACTAATAGTACCCAATTAAGATAATGCATAAGCATTAAACACGGCTATTTCGAAATTATTTATGTTATAATTTAATGTGTTTATTATTCACTGTATTAATTATTGGTATTATTATAATGAACAAAGTCACCCATTGCAAATAAAGTCTAGCTGATATGATAGGCAATCAGAGAAAGTAGCAACAGTGAGTCAAACAGACCTTAGGATTCGTACGTTAATCGCGTGATGTTTAGAAACTTTTTTAACCCTACCCTCCCACTCTCTCCTACCCAAAAATCACGTGTATTTTTATTTTGCAAAGTTAAAATTGAAATTTTAAGAATATTACCTATCTTTAAGTACAGATGTCATATGATTTAATTTTTAAAAATTAAACACCGTGATACAAATTTTTTGATAGGCAGTCAAGGTTGCAGGATGTTTATAGGGTAGTTTTTTAACCGATTTCAAAAAAGTAGGAGGTTTCTCAATTCAACAGTATATATTTATATTTTTATGTTTGTTCCCAGATAACTTTATGTTTATGAACCGATTTTGATGATTCTTTTTTGTTGGTAAAGAGATATCCTAAGGGTGGTACCATGATAAGGAAACCAGAATTTGATGATTGCATCCCGGAGAAATCGAGGGTTAATTTTGTTCGTCTACTTACGTTATATTACTAGTCGATGTAATTAAAGTCAGTTTTTTTAGTTTGCTAGCAAACACAATTATATTGGTTTAGAAATCGCGTGTTCAACGGAGTTGTGTTCCTGTAAAGTGACCAGAGCTCCTGGGGGATTGGGGGTAAGGTTGGCAACGCGTTTGTAGGCTACGGTATTCGTTTACCATCAGATGACTCCGTTTGTTTGGAAACCTAGTTGAATAAAAAATATTTTAATAGTTTCAAAGAATTATGTCAGATAAGTATCTGAAACTTTATTAGCCACCGAAAAAATTAGCACTAAGTTTTATATAAAATGTATATTTATATAATAAAATACTACACTCTATGGGTCACCGCCATCATCTGTTATTAAAACAAACAAAATCCATAGACCCTTTGCTCATTCGACTTTGATTGTTCAAAGTATTTCATAATAATTTTATTTATCTGCGAGTTAAAATTCACTGACCCAGAATGCTAGCAGATAAAAAATAAGTACCTACTTTACTATTTAAATTTATACCGGCTAGGTCACTGAATCTCATTAGAAGATACATCACTAACAATTGACTATATATACGAGTATAGCAAGCAAACACCTCTATTAAGTGATAGAAAATTTCTTTACTAATACTTAAAAAAAGGAGGTTCTCTATTCGACTGTATTTCTTTTAAATGTGTAACCTCAAACTTTTTTCAGTGTGAACTGATTTCGATAATTCTTGTTTTAATCGAAAGGTGGCCTTGTCATGTGGTCCTATTTAAATTTAATCGAGATCTGACAAGTACGTACTACTTAGGTGTAGTTAGAAGTTATATCCAATAAAGCGTATTTACTTGACAATTTTTAAATAAATATTTTTCGAAATTACGAAAATAGTACCTACTCTGAATCGCGCTATCGATGTTTCTAAGCCCACTTATGGCCAGTTTCAATACTCTATCTATCTCTAAATTTGCTTACTAGCGATAGATTTTTGACACAATTTATATGGAGTTAACGTCAAAATTCTATCTCTAGTAAGCAAATTTAGAGATAGATAGAGTATTGAAACTGGCCATTAGTAAATAAACAGTTATCGGGACGGTCTAGTGGGGAGTACGTTTCTACACAGTGGAGCAGTCGGCGCGGACGCTGCTCTAAACTTTTTACGTGGGTCAATCGCTGAAAATAACTAATAGTAAGTATCAGATTTATAATCTATATACAGGGTTACAGGAAAAGTCGTGCTAGATCCGTTAAGGGCGTGATGTACCCATCATTTCTGACTTATTTCACTACGAAATACCCTACCCTAAACTTAACCCTTTTCGAGATATTCGACTTTTAATTTTTTATTGAAAATTGCCGATTTTTAGGCTACTAAATTTAATTTTGTTTATTTTGTGTGTCGTATTATTATTATTATTGGATTTTTACATCTCTAATAAGATGCTTTACGACCTCAATCATTAAAATAGTGCATAAGTTAATTGAAAAGGCCGTAGTAGACAAGTGAAAGTAAAGAAATTAAAAAAAATATTATAAAGTTTATTTTTCTCTAAGGGATATCTAAGAAAAATATTATGGCAGTTGTTCGCAGATGTGTTTTAAAATATCTACGTTTCATCAGCTATCTAACGAGGTATAACAATCTAGGGTTTTATTTAAATGCATTGAAAAAAACTTAGTTTCATAGGCGACAGTGGAGAAGAAAATTAATACTTAGCCCTAAATAGTAAAATAAAACAATAGGTAAGCATGAAATGTCATTTATTAAATCAGGTTTTCACACAACTTTTTCTTCCTCTACAGTTCATGTTCAACATGGCCGCCTCTGTTTCTAATACATTGTCGCATCCTTCTACGGAGACCAGTCTTCACTACTCGAGTGGTCAATTTTGTCCTCATTTTATTTGCTGCATCCACAATCCTTTCTCTTAATTCTTCCACAGACGAAACTGGATTTGGCTCGCTGTAGACAAGACTTTTCATGCGCCCCCAGATATGAAAATCCATGGGGGTGAGATCCGGACTTCTTGCTTGCCATGGCAACGGCCCACCTCGTCCTATCCATTTGTTTGGATAATTTGTGTCCAGCCAGTCTCTAACACATCTTCTGAAATGGGCAAGGCAGCCATCATGTTGGAATCACATGTCCAGCGTACATGATATCCCTTAGAGAAAAATAAACTTTATAATATATTTTTTAATTTCTTTACTTTCACTTGTCTACTACGGCCTTTTCAATTAACTTATGCACTATTTTAATGATTGAGGTCGTAAAGCATCTTATTAGAGATGTAAAAATGCAATAATAATAATAATAAGACACACAAAATAAACAAAATTAAATTTAGTAGCCTAAAAATCGGCAATTTTCAATAAAAAATTAAAAGTCGAATATCTCGAAAAGGGTTAAGTTTAGGGTAGGGTGTTTCATAGTGAAATAAGTCAGAAATGATGGGTACTTCACGCCCTTAACGGATCTAGCACGACTTTTCCTGTAACCCTGTATACATATAATAAGCGATTTACCACTGACTGACTCGTGTTGAAATCTGTGAAACTATAAACACCTACAGAAGTCGCGGGCGGCCGCTAGTTATAAATATTATTATTATTGATAGTACTATTATTATTATAGTAGGTTCTAGGGGTCAAAAGTAGGCGGCTAATTTTTATTCCATTTATCCGACTTTAAACCCTAAAGTGATACAAACGAAAATTTGTAGCATTTTGGGGTTATATATTGGACCTAATTTAAGATGGGAATAGAACCGACTTTGAGCCCAGAGGTCCGACAGAAATCCTACCTAGGAGGCTCTATTTAAGCGTTAAATTTCGACTCGGGTATTTCCCAAAATTTGTAATACAGTTACAAGTCCTGACTGAGCTTACTGTTACTCCTATAAAATATTATGCTCAAAATTTTAACTAACCCGACTGGGTAAATACATCAACCCTACAGAAAATCACAGCAAAATAATCACTGTTTTCTAGCACTAATGTGTTTCTGTAAATAAGGTATCGAGAAGTCCTGGAGATGTGCTTATTGACATCGGAGTTAGAAAGCGTGGTAGGTAACACCGATGGTAATACGCTTTCAATGCTTCTGTTGTTTTTTTTTTATTTATTTATTTAAAATTAGCATCCACGGGCTCTAAAATGTCCATGCCTTTTGTTGAACATCGTGTACTATATATACCACAGGCGATTTATTATTCGAACTTATAGTCTACGGTTGCCGCTTGGCGCTTACCATCGGGCGAACTGTACGCTTTTATGCACTCGTAATCAGTCGTATAAAAAATTAAAAAACAAAAGACATACTTCTCGTAAAATTGTGTGCGCATATTTGAAGTCTTCTACAATTTTTTCGTGCATTTTTTGTACCCTTTCATCCTTTTGAAAATGTATCCGACAATAGAGTCATTCTAAATGATGCCAATTGCTAAGTTTTGAAAAACAAAAACACAGTCATTCTTTTAAAACTAATTTTGCAACAAAAAATAAGTACAATTACAGTAAAGTTAAGTGTTATAAACCAGTCCATCCGTATTGAATGTGACATTAATTGTTTTATTGTAAACAGAACACTAAAATTAGAAAGTTGCCAATATAGCTTTGTTGTAGACAATGTGTATTATTTCATTCATACGACATTCCAGGTAAAAGGATTTTACTGTATTAAATATTTTTAACAAACTTCAAAAAAAGAGGAGGTTATTTACTCAAATCGACCGTGTATATATATGTGTCGTGTATACATATGTATGTTCGGGGATAACTTCGTCGTTTATGAACCGATTTTGATAATTCTTTTTTTGTTGGAAAGGAGATATCCCAAGGGTGGATAAGGAAACAAGGATCTGATGATGGAATCCCATAGAAATCGAGGGAAACCCTCGAAAATCGTAGTGACGACTAGTGGGTTTGTTAATTTTTTTCGTCTACTTACGTTGTATTACTTGTCGATGTAATTGAAATCGTTTTTTTTTCGTTTGCGAGCAAACACAATTATTTAAGATAAAGAGCATTCGAGAGCGCTTCTTCTACTTCATCATCATGATATATTTAATTTAAGTGTTTTCTGTTTTGAATTTTATACATATAAATATAAGTGTAGTGAATCAAAACTATATCGAATAATTTTTTTTGCGCCAACGTGCCGGTTCAGCTTAAGATATTAAAAAGGATATACATATAAGTTAAAATTTCACCAATATTACAAATAAGTGGTGCCTAGGGGCAACACACATGAGCTCTCGCCATATTTGGCGCGAGCTTGTGGAGGCATATGTCCAGCAGTGGACTGCAATAGGCTGAAATGATGATGATGATGATACAAATAAGTGAACTATATGAAAACTAGGAAGTGTTACATTACAATAACTAAGCCGTATAGGACATGTCACGTAGGACAAACATGGTGCTACTTCCGGAACGGTTGTGTGACACTTGTGGATTTCTCAACTGTTTTTTTTTTTTATGTCAACAAGAAAACGAAAGTTAAACGAAACAATTTTGATATTATAATGTTTGCTCTTTTATAGGGTATATTTTATGATTATCTTTGGTGCACCGGTGGTTTCATCAATGTAACATGAGATATTTAAAAAAATGTGTTTGCTCACAAACGAAAAAACCGACTGCAATTACATCGACAAGTAATACAACGTAAGTAGCCGAAAAAATAGTCAAGTAAATACGCAATATTAGATATAGGTAACTATCTCGAAAAGTACTAATTAGATCGCAATTTAATTTAAATGGGACCACTTTAAACGCACCACCTTTCTATTAAAATAAAAATCATCGAAATCGGTCCACCCTGTCAAAAGTTCTGAGGTAATATACATAAAGTTCAATCTAATTGAGAACCTCCGCTTTTTTTGGAAGTCAGCTAAAAAATAGATATTGGCCGATTCTTAGACATACTCGATATGCACACAAAATTTCATAAAAATCGGTTCAGCCGTTTCGGAGGAGTATGTAACACTGTGACACGAGAATTTTATGAGATAAAATACTTGGTAACATTAGATTGCTTTGATCATATCTGTGAAAACTTTTGTGTAAAAACAAGTTATAATACCCAGGTAAATATTTAGTCTTAGAATTGTTTATCTTTTAATTCTCTACAAATTCTATAAAACAAATTCGAAATGTATTTTAAATAATTGTGTTTGCTTGCACACGAAAAAAAAAACCGACTTCAATTACATCGACAAGTAATACAACGTAGATCGACGAAAAAATAGTCAAGTAACTACGCGTTATCAAAGATTACTCAAAAAGTAGTTATCAGATCTCGATAAAATTTATATGTGACCACATGATAAACATCAGCTTTCGATTAAATTAAAAATTATCAAAATCGGTACACCCAGTAAAAAGTTATTACGGATTTTCGAGATTTTCTCTCGATTTCTCTGGGATCCCATCATCAGATCCTGGCTTCCTTATCACGGTACCAAACTAGGGATATCCCCTTTCCAACAAAAAAAGAATTATCAAAATCGGACATCCAGTAGAAAGTTATGCGGTATAATACAACGTAGGTCTACGAAAAAAGCGTCAAGTAAAAACGCATTATTAGATATAATATGAAAAGTAGTTGTTAGATCTCAAATAAATTTAAATGGGACCAATTGGCACACACCACCTTTCGATTAAAACAAAATTTGTCGAAATCGGTCTACCCGGTCAAAAGTTCTGATGTAACATACATTAAAAAAAAAAAAAAAAATACAGTCGAATTGAGAACCTCCTCCTTTTTTGGAAGTCGGTTAAAAATTGTCTGAATCTTGGGATAGGTTGCCAGTCCCCTGCTTTCCGCGTTAGGATTGTCGTTTCGATTACCGCCCCGAGTTTAGGTATATTATTTATATGTGTAAGTAACTATAATGTATGTACACATTTTGTGTAAATACACAGGCATAAATAAGTTAGTACCTTAGCAACTGACAACCGTGTTAAAAAAAGAAGTGTGTAACTGTGTTTGTCAAAAAAAGGTGTATCGATGCGTTTTAATCGTGACTGACGATATATTAAGGCAATAATCACAACATTTGACTGTTGCATAAGAGATTAAAGGTTTGATCTCCTCTCCTTTCATACAACTAGGTCGGCAAAAGCGTACGTTATAGTATCGCCTGATGGTATTGATCATCGTAGCTTATAGTCGCCTACAATACTAGAATAATCACAAGGATACCGACCCTCTTTCTTATCGCTGGGAACCCAGAATATCCACTAAAACTCAGCTGCGCCCTTATCGTCATAGCGGGACTCCCCGGAGAAGCGTGTTGCCGAACCTGCTCAATTCCTCTAAGGAACTCTGGTCACCTTACTCACCACAAGAAGACAACGCAGCTTGAAAGTATTATTTAGCTGTGATCTTCTATAAGTTCGAGGTACTTTCCCAGTCTGTTCTATCGGAGTGCCCCACATTATGAGCAGGAAATTTCATGCGCCCTACCTCCGTTAAAGTTGTTGTCGTGGTCTGGGCGTGTTGTGTATGATTTGATTCTAATTTTAAATTTTTCATAATTTGAGACCGTTTTAAGTTTAGTAGAGTATGAAGTTTTGGCACAATAGTAATGGGGTTTTAATAGCATCGTTTCGGAATGACAAATCGTGAAAATATGCTTTCACTAATTAGGTCAATAGACTTAGCTTTCGTTTCATAGTTCAAAGTATATGATCATAATTGTTATCATAAAACTTTTATGTATTACTAGTTGACCTGGGGATCTTAGTATAGTCATAGTTTTTAATAATAATTATTATTATTATAATTTATTTCAGACGTATGTCCATATTTTTGTTAGTTACATTTTTTTTCCTTAACTATGTTAGTTTCAATAATTGTGACAAAACAAATTATACTAAATCAAAATCCTATCAAACAACACTAAAATTAAAATCAACATCATACTAAAATTCAATCAATACCCAAAATTAAAATCATCACCGAATTCAATACTAAAATTCAATCAATATTATACAATAATTAAAATTAAAAATTAAAATAAATACTAAAATTCAATCAAAATTACAATGATTACCATTAAAAAAAACAATACTAAAATTCTATCTAAAATGAAAATGAAATTAAAATCAAAAACAACTTTAACTGAGGTAGGGCACAGCAGGAATTTCCTGCTCAAAATATGGAGCAGCCCGACTGGGGTAGTACCTCGACCTTACATAAGATCACAGCAAAATAATGCTGTTTTCAAGCATTGTGTTCCTGTTGGTGTGTAAGGTGACCAGAGCTCCTGGGGGGATTGGGGATTGGGTCGGTAACGCGCTTGCGATGCTTCTGGTGTTGCAGGCGTCTATAAGCTACGGTAATCGCTTACCATCAGGTGAGCTATACGCTTGTTTGCCGACCTAGTGACATAAAAAAAAAAAAAAACAAAACAAAACAAAAATAAATATTAAAATAATAATATTTTTTAATATTTAATATTGTCGAAACAAAATATAGCCTATATTTTAAGTTAGGCAGAGTTACATGTGTGCAAAATTTCATTAAAATCGATCCAGTAGTTTCGGAGATTAGCCTGGACAAACATTGTGACACGAGATTTATAAATATATAGATGGGTGGTAATAATTGCGTTTGCTCGCAAACGAAAAAAAAACCGACTTCAATTACATGGACGAGTAATACAACGTAGATCGACGAAAAAATAGTCAAGTAACTACGCGTTATCAAAGATTACTCAAAAAGTAGTTATCAGATTTCGATTAAATTAAAAATTATCAAAATCGGTATACCCAGTAAAAAGTTATTGCGGATTTTCGAGAGGTTCCCTCGATTTCTCTGGGATCCCATCATCAGATCCTGGTTTCCTTATCATGGTACTAAACTAAGGATATCTTCTTTCCAACAAAAAAAGAATTATCAAAATCGGTACACCCAGTAAAAAGTTATTGCGGATTTTCAAGAATTTCCATCAATTTCTGTGGGATCCCATCATCAGATCCTGGTTTCCTTATCATGGTACTAAACTTGGGATATCTCCTTTCCAACAAAAAAGAATTATCAACATCGGTACATCCAGTAGAAAGTTATGCGGTATAATACGACGTAGGTCGACGAAAAAAGCGTCAAGTAAAAACGCATTATTAGATATAGCTCGAAAAGTAGTTGTTAGATCTCAAATAAATTTAAATGGGACCAATTAGCACACACCACCTTTCGATTAAAAGAAAATTTGTCGAAATCGCTCCACCCAGTCAAAAGTTCTGATGTAACATACATAAAAAAAAAATACAGTCGAATTGAGAACCTCCTCCTTTTTTGGAAGTCGGTTAAAAAGTATAAAAGTCTGAATTGCAGGCGTTATAATTAACACAATTAGACGTTCTCTGTTCATGATTGAAGATACGGAAATTTGTGATTTGACCTTCGAGAGAAAATGAAATAACATCACGTAGCAACGAATCGACTTTTTAGACAAGTCTTAATTTCAATATTTATTTCATATATGAACTACTATAGTTGCCTGCGACTTCACTGGCGTATAAAATAATTATATTTACAAAAAGCACAAAAAAAGCAAATTAGAGCACAAACAAAGATATTACAAAATTACTGTTACAATTGTTATTTAGAGCGAGTAGAAAAAAATATTAAAATTAATTCAAAAGAATTTTGGTCTTTTATTAAATCTAAGAAAGAACACATTGGTATACCTGATACTATGTATTTGGATTTGCAATCTGGCTCAGATGGACAAACAATTACCAACATGTTCAGTTGCTTTTTCCAATCTGTATTTGAACCAAATATATCATTCTTGCTTAATACTATGGATTATAACTCTAATACAATCATTGCTTCTTTAGATATATCAGAGAATAAAGTACAATCATACTTAGCTAAATTAGATGTACGCAAGGGGAGCGGGCCAGATTCTATTCATCCTATGTTCTTAAAACAATGTAGTAAAACTTTAAGCATACCTTTAACTATTTTATTTAAAAAGCCCTTGAATACGGGCTGTATACCTAAAGAGTGGAAGAAATCTTTGATAACTCCGATTCATAAGGGTCTTGACAGGAGGAATGTAAGAAATTATCGTGGAATCTCTAAATTGTCCTCTATACCAAAGCTTTTCGAAAAAATTGTATATGACATGATATACCCGGTGTTGAGACCCTCGTTAATGAGTAGCCAGCATGGGTTTATCAATAAGCGATCGACTGAATCTAATCTTTGTGAGTTTTTAGATATTGTACTTAATGCAATGGACTCAGGACACCAAGTTGATGTTATATACACTGATTACGCAAAGGCTTTTGATAAAATTTCACATAGTCTTCTAATAAAAAAACTTGAACATATCGGAATTCATGGGAATTTACTTAGGTGGCTGACATCCTATCTGCGTGATCGGTCACAGGCTGTGGCGATTAAGGGTTACACCTCTTCGTTTGTTCCAATTACTTCTGGAGTACCACAGGGCTCACATTTAGGACCTCTACTATTTAATGTATTTGTTAATGACATTGATAAGTGCTTTTTGAATTCAAATGTAATATTATATGCGGATGATACAAAAATTTTCAAAATTATAAAGAATAAAAAAGATTGTGATGAATTGCAGGATGATTTAAATAGACTTGAACAATACTGTAGATTTAATAGCTTGTATTTGAATTTAGAAAAATGTTGTACAATTACATTTTCGAGAAAGAGAGAACATATTTTGTATAATTACTCAATCTCTAATGCCAGTTTAAAAAGAGTTACGGAGGTAAGGGATCTGGGAGTTCAGTTGGATAGCAAGCTTATTTTCGACCAGCATATAGACACGATAACAACCAAGTCGTATAGAATGTTGGGCTTTATATTTAGGCAAGGGATGGTTTTTAAAAATGCTCAGACCTTAATTCTCCTGTATAATGCATATGTTAGATCAAATTTGGAATACGCATCTACCGTTTGGAATCCTCAATATAAGAAATACATAGACATAATTGAAGGAATACAAAATAAATTCGTTAAAAGGTTGAAAGTCAAATTTGGATCTGATTGTTTTTCTGAGTTTACTTCCCTTGAAAATCGTAGAGAACACAGAGATCAGCTTTTTCTTTACAAATTGATTAATGGTTTGGTAGACTCTCAGTACCTACTTAGTAGGGTATCGTTTAGGTGCCCCAGTTATTGCACAAGATCCCGAGCAACTTTCTCCCCCTCTGTCACTCGGACAAGGTATTGTGGCAACTCATTTCTCGCAAGGTCATGTAAAGTATATGACGACCGGTATAATGACATCGACTTGTTCGGCAGTGGGTTCAATGAGTACAAATACTTTTTGAAAGGGAAAAAGAAAACTAATCTAAATATAGTGTAGTAGTGTTCGATTTGTATAATGTATATTTGTCTTTGTTTTTTTTTTTTTAATGTTATATATACGTCCTGAGTACATCTATATTTTATTGTATTGTGTAGTATGTATAAATTATAGTTATTGTATTGTCTAATTTATTTGTTCATAGTTTTAAGTGGAAACTTTGTTGGCTTGATTATTTTTTTTTATGTTACATGAACGAATTTATTCTTTGTGCTGTTTGTTTCCCAATAAAGAAAAAAAAAAAAAAAATATGTTAAAATAGTGTCTAATTTAAAAAAATTTTTTTTAATTATTTTTGGACTGCTCACTAATCGCTTTATTAAAATTATGTTCTAAACTGACTTCAAAAAAAGGAGGTGGTTCTCAATTTAACACTACATGTCTTCATGACTTTTTAATGGGTTTACCTGTGTTGGGTGTTGTTGAGCGAGATCTGACACTTGAAAAATATAAATAATTAAATAAGTATTATTAAGGATAGCTCAAAAACTTAGTAGTTTTTGAGCTATCCTACTAACTATTTAAGTCGATGATATTCTCATGTCGTTACTCATCAATGTTATAAAAGTATAGTTGACGACACCCGTGACCATGGCGTCTGCAACGTCGTCGAAATAAATGACAATCGCGGTAGGTTGTGTTAAAATCGCTCGCTCGCTTCAGCCTGTACTATCCCACTGCTGGGGATAGGCCTCTTTCCCCATGTCGAAGAAGTATTATTATTACTAACTATACAAATTTAATCTATACTTTATTTACAGAATTTCAAAAAAAAAGGTCATGTAGCAAGGAAGTAATATAGATATGCAAAAGTAACCAAGCATTATCATCTAAGCTAAACGTTTATACAAAATTTCAGCACAATCGGTTGAAGATATATGCTTTAAAATTGATTTATACAAGATTCCACAAGAACAAACAGTTACCATTGTAAATTAAAAATAATGTTGTAATAATTCGAAATTGTCGTTATTAACTTCGATGTTTACCCGTATACGTAGAGAACAATCCCAAAACTATTTGTTGCATTGTTCGCAAAAAAAAAAACCAAAGACAAAACAGGCTTTTATTTAAGAACCATTAAGAGTTTTTTATTTTTTGTACGTTTTAATCCCAACATTAGTGGTATTATTTTCTGTAGTCCTAATGTAAAAAATTCGTTGTTAAGCGTTATTTGTGAATGTTTTCAATTTCATACAAAACTAGGAACAAACGTATAGTAATACTCTATTACATTACTACGTGAAGCAAAAACTTTGTACCCGTTTTTACGTAAATTACGCGGACGGAGGAGTATGCAATTTTGCACACTTATAGTTTATGGGTGCAGAATGCTAATATTTTTTTAACTATGCATAAAAATACATTAAATCAATTAAAAAAAAAAAAAACATTACACACTACCATGAATTCGACACGCACATGCATACATATATTCTCTTTTGTTTAATATTATCAAGGTTAACCTTAATTATATTCGAACTTATAATTTTATTTAATTCGACCGAAAAACGAATTTTGACCACAGGGCGATCACTTGTTATTATTAAGACGGCTCTATTGCTACCAATTAAGTAGCAACATTTTCCACGTAACCTTAAGTTTTGAAAAAAGTATCAGCTTCGACACGTCCCGCCAGTAATAGTAGCTCAATGCTTAAGAACGATTACCGCCATATTTAATAATTGTTTGCTCGCAAAGGAAAAAAAACCGACTTCAATTACTTCGACAACTAATACAACGTGTTTAGATGAAAAAATAAACAAGAAAGCGCGCTAATACGGCTCCATCAGCTTTTCGTAGCAAAGATTATTCAAAAAGTAGTTATCGGATTTCAATCAAATTTATATAGAACTACAAGACAAAAATTAGAATATAACAAGAATTATCAAAATCGGTATACCCAGTCAAAAGTTATGCGGTATAATACAACGTCGGTCAACGAAAAAATGGCCAAGTAAGTACGCATTATTAGCTATAACTCGAAAAGTACCTACTCGTTAAATCTCTATTAAATTTCGGACTACATGACACGTACCATCTTTCGATTAAAACCAAAATCATCAGAATCGGTCTACCCAGTCGAAAGTACTGAGATAACATACATAAAAAAAGCGTGTAGTGTCTTAACTGAGGTAGGGCACAGCAGGAAATTTCCTGCTCATTATATGGAGCAGTCCGACTGGGATAGCACCTCAACCTTACCAGATCACAACTAAAGAATACTGTTTTCAAACAGTGTTGTGTCCGTTTGCGATGCTCCTGTTGTTGCAGGCGTCTATGAGCTACAGTAATTGCTTACCATCAGGTGAGCCGTACGCTTTTTTTCCAACCTACTTAATAATAAAAAAATACAATCGAATTGAGAACCTCCTCCTCTTTTGGAAGTCGGTTAAAAATATATTCATCTCTAACACTTCGCAGGTCGCGTCATTCTTTCACAAGATTTCACTTCCCGTATTTTATCATACCACGGGCATATTATTCTTATGAAATAAACTTAAAATGAACATACGTAGATGTTACTGTCGAGCAGGATATGTCTAATTGAATAATAC
The DNA here is from genome assembly GCF_905220565.1 of Melitaea cinxia. NCBI lineage: Eukaryota > Metazoa > Arthropoda > Insecta > Lepidoptera > Nymphalidae > Melitaea > Melitaea cinxia. The sequence goes on along the minus strand of NC_059421.1, from coordinate 8,126,336 downwards.
AATAGTAATGTAGTCGCAGTACATATGCTTAAAATTACATACACATACGTACACAATTACATAGACATTATAAGTTGTTTCTTTTAAGAGCTGAAAGAAGTATCGTCTAGTAATAATACCTTTTTGGACTTTTATGTCCTCTCTTTTTATTGTACTTATTTATTATCTGGTATCCGTGACGTTGTCTGGGGTTTCATTCGTAATTAGTAGTATCAATTGGAACCACTTGAAGCCTTTCACAATAAAAAAGAAGACCATATCTTTTGCCAAGGTTTACTCTAACTCCACGCCGAATTCCATCAGAATCCGTTTAGTGATTTAGGAGTAACAGCGCAACAGAAAGATAGAATTATAATTATGTACAAAATGTACGTACTGTACAAAAGATACGACACGAAGATGATTAAAACTAAATCAAATTTTTTTCATTGATTTTATTTTTGAGAATTTATTGTGTTTTCCTTTTTAAATTTTCTTTTACTCAAATCTTGTCCTGATAATAACGAACACACAAAATAAAGAATCTATTTTGACGAAGTCGTTCGGAAGTTATGCGCGTTCATACATTTCGGCGAGTCATTTTAGGGCAGTGGTGCTTGTCATGTAAGGAGGAAAGTACACACCTAAACACCGGCGGTTTGCGAATTCGATTCCCACTCGGATTGGATGTTTGTTGAAGGGTCTCCCTCCCCACCGTGCCTGAGAGACCACATTAAGCTATCGTCCCGGTTGTTATCAAAGACATCTAATAGCATGTCACCATTTTTTTTACACACACGGTCGTCTGTTCCTACGGTAAGCAACTTAATGCTTGTGTTATAGGTAACATGCCACTGTTAAGGCTATATTTTTTTTCTTGTTAAATTTTACACATAACACATATTAGGCCCAGAGTCAGGCGAGAATCGGACTCGCACCCCGCGGAACAGAAAGCAGGGCCAGTAAAAACTGCGCCAACGAGCTAGTCAATTGTATTATCGTAGGGAATACGAGTATATCTGTTAAACCGCTGTGGAGCAGCGTGGTGGATTAAGCTCCGATCCGAGAAAGAGGTATATGCCCAGATGTGGGATGGTAACATCGTCGTGAGATAATAAATACAGTTTTAAAAATTGTTCATCATCATCATCAGTTCAACCTATTGCAGTCCACTACTGGACATAGACCTCCACAAGTTCGCGCCAAAAATGGCGCGAACTCATATGTGTTGCCCATAGTCACCACGCTGGGCAGGAGGGTTGGTGACCGCAGGGCTGGCTTATAAGCCAGCCCTAGTTGGTTTTATAAGTCCTGTAGTGGAACTGTGTTATCCCTTAGTCGCCTCTTACGACACCCAGGGGAAGAGAGGGGGTAACTATATTATTTAATGCCGTAGCCACACAGCCACTTAGAAATTATTATTCAATTTAAATTAAGAATAACTGCAAAACTCGACACCATAAGTATTTTCTAAAGACATACTTACAGAAACCTCAGTATCAATTTTTTTACAATTACGTGCAAAACCCAAAAAATCAAACCAAAATCTTCGTCAAACCGTTCAAATAATGATAATACATACGGAATTTATATATGACGTTAAAATAAAGTAAAACCAGTGGACATTGGTTATTTCCCAATACAAAATGTGCTGTAGACGTACGGGTCGCGACCATTAATGCACTATGTAGGTCTAACGCCAGTCTGGTCAAGGTCTAGCCGAGACCTCGTTCTGAAACTAGGTTTCAAAGTGCACATAAATTCTATGACAATTCTTCCTTTTTTATAATTTGATCCTCTTAAATCTCTTTCCTCCTTTTTAATCTTTAATTTGTGTTAAGATGTCGGTCCCGTTCGTTATCATAGACACCAAATAACAATCGTTACTCACAGTAGGTAATAAAAATATCAATCCGCAGTGGAGCAGCGTGTTAAGCTCCGATCCTTTTCTTAAATAAAGAAAGCGGCCTATGTCCAGAAACGGGATGTTAAAAACTGAATAATTTAATCATTTTCTTATGAAAGACAGATAAAAGTGCTTTGATTAAACAAGCGAGAAATTTCAAACGCAATATTGGTACGGTTGGAAATCATTCAGCGATTTCATTGATGAAAACCAATCAGTATGATTGTGACCAATATTGAAAAAAATATCATCAAAACAGTTTAAAACGTAAAATGGATATTATAGGCTATTGCACATTATCATTACTTAGAATAAAACAAAGTCGCTTCCCCCTATCTGTATGCTTAGATATTTAAAACTACGCAACGGATTTTGATGCGGTTTTCGTATCTTCGTAAATAATAACATTTTTTGCGGTTACATTGCAAATATTTATTTTATATTTTATATTTAGTATTGCACCCGTGCGAAGCCAGGGAGGGTCGCGACTATATAATAAGACAAAAAATAATCAGAATTTTAACAGTTATTTACCTATAACTAGCTGTGCGAGCGGTTTGACTCACTTAAATTTGATAAAAAATATAGCCTACACCCTTCCTGAGTAAATGCATCTCATCATTACAGCCTATACAGTCCACTGCTGGACATAGGCCTCCACAAGTTTACGCCAAAAATAACGTGAACTCATGTGTTTTGCCCATAGTCACCACGCTGGGTAGGCGGGTTGGTGACCGCAGTACTGGGTTTGTCGCACCGAAGACGCTGCTGCCCGTCTTCGGCCTGTGTATTGCAAAGCCAGCAGTTGGATGGCTATCCCGCCATCGGTCGGCTTCTTAAGTTCCAAGGTGGTTGTGGACCCTTGTTATCCCTTAGTCGCCTCTTACGACACCCACGGGAAGAGAGGAAATGCATCTAACACAAAGAAAATTTTTCAAATCGAACCAGTCGTTATGAGTATAAACAAACGAACAAACTTTTTAGCTTTATAATAATGAAAGTATGTATAGATATACGAAAGAAAAACGATTTACCCTATCGTAAAGCAATTAAACAACAATTAATCGTCAATTGATTGCATGTTATACTGTCAAACACTTTAAAAGAAGTAACCCATTTACGAATAAATTACATACAAATGAATATTTAATCGTCGTATCTGACGAAAAACAATTACACACAAGTTGCAGTCACACAAACAAAATTATTTATATTAATGAGATAAGGCGGACAGTTTGAAAGCCGCTAACAAAAAAAAAAATTAAATTATGATTATTAATGCGTATGTAATATGTTTAAGTAAGGTTAGGTACATTTTTTTTTATTGCAATAACTTTTTATAATACACATATTATGTATATGTTTAGTTAACATCGTTTTCAATGTTTTTATAGAAATATGTTTTAATTACATTTTTCTTTTTTTATATAGGTAATTTAAGAACACTCAAAGAAAGTAAGAGGTTTTGGTTTGAAGTTTTATTTCTGAACATTTTGAAACGAATAAAAAGAAGTTTCATACCCACCTGAATGTTTTTTTTTTTTTTTTTGTGTATTTGTCGAAACATCGTCAGTTGTAAATTAATTTTAAAAAAATTAAATGAACATGGTTATTTTCATTAGTAAAATGATTTAAAATGAGACATTTACCGTGTTTATTATTTTTATTTTGCGGAGCTCGATATTTCGACATTATCTACAAATGTGTCGTGATGTTATCTACAAATCTTGTTCACGAGACTCTCGTGTCCCATTTTAAAAAATTTTAAAAAGTTTTAATAAATATAGAGACGATCCATATTAATCAAATGATGATAAATATGTTAGTCGCACAATCAGATTATAGAAGACAAAGAAACACACAGCGCATTTTTGTATTTTTGTATAGATTTTTCTAAAGTTTCTAAGCCGATTTACATAATTCTTTTCTTGTTTGAGTATTATTTAAGTACTATCTAATGGTGTCATAGAACAATGCTTTCAAGACTTAGGTAGTTATTATTACTGTAGAACTTCTCAATAGTTGTTGATTGATAATTAGATCAATTAGTGTGTGTAACAAACACGTGTGTGTAAAAAAACACGTATACAAAATAGTATGTTTATTAACACAGCATTAAAAATTCTTTTGTTGGTACGTCTTAACCTATTTTTAAAGCAATTTTTGTATTGAAATTTATTTAAAAACATTTTACAATATAAAAATTATAATATGTATTTATTTCTATTAACGAATAGTAAAATGTTTTGGTAACAGATTTCTATTCCAAATTCATTGTTTTTATAAACTTAAAGTAGAAAATAAAGAACATACGCACCGTAGCCGATTTCATGTCGCACCGTATCTGCCTTGACGATAACCGGGATCTCTTCAAACGCTTTTTCTTTTTTTTCCTCATTATCAACTTTAGCTTTCGGTACATCATCGAAATACTCTTCAAAGTTATTCTCATTAAAGAAATTGAAATCAATCGCAGCTCTTCTCATAGTTGGCGTCGCGCTGTTCGCTATATCAACTTCAAACTGCAACATTTTGGCGGGAGATATGACGTCTGCGAACGGGCTGGGTTTTACGAAACCGTGGTCTATATTTCTAGTTAAGTTTGGTTCGTTCATCGCCACCTTTGCACCTTCTTGGCGTTTTGGAGTGTCTAAAATAGGTGGCGATTTCTCTTTTGTAGGTGTGTGTGTCTTTACGTCTAAGGGAGTAGTGCATGGCGTTTGTGTGTCAATAACTAAGTTGCTGTTGTCAATAGAAACATCTCTATCACCTATCGTTACATTTTCGCCGATTACGGATATGTAATCGAGGCTCATACGGAATGTATCATCTGGTAGGTCTAAGTTTTCAGTTATGAAAAGCTGATTCGAACTCGAAGTTGACGCGCTGCGCGCAACTACCTCAGAATCATTACTGTTTATCTGAGGGGACTCCATTGTGTTATTAATTTGTTTACGGTTGCAGTAGTCATTCGACACTTATAAATACAATGTCATAAAGACGTATCGTCTAATGTCCTTGAAATTATCTAGATAATCGATAAGCGCAAGAATTTCACATCACTGGTCAACACATGCGCAATAAAATTCTAAGCTTGTGTGTATCTGTGAACTGTCAAACTAGTTTAGGCGGCTGTTTGTATGTGAAATTATGAGATATTAACTAAAATATCATTGACCACAGAAATTAAACATCGATTATTTCAGTTTAAAATTATTATTGGAATATTTATTTGTAATATAACCCAGTATAATGTCGAAACTATACATAAAAAGGCGCTACAGGCGCAGCTATAAATAGAATTATGTTCGTCACTGGCACTGATTTTTCCCCGCTCTTTTTATTCATTCACAACACCGTAGATACATAATTTTGTTCAAAAGCGTCAATAGTTCACGAAAATACTTTCACTATGTTAGTAGTGTACTTATTTAGTGTAATTATTTCGTTATTAAACGTTTTTTAATACGAGATGCGGCACTCTATCGAGCTCGCGAGACAACTGCATAACGTACTAATGTCAACAAACAAACGATCGGCGTGGAGCGAGTTTGTTCGTCTTGATAGATATGAAATCTTGAAAATTGTAATTTATATACTTGACAAAGTATTATATTCCATATTTATATAAAAAAACTCGTAATTCATTATATTACGCGTATTTAAAGTTACATACAATTGAAAATATGGAATAATTGATAAGTAACTTACATGTTAGAAGTCGAAAATAGCTTGTACGATTTTTGACATTTAATAACAACACCTGTTGTGCCTACTGTACATGTTGCTAGATGTCAAACAAACCGAGATACAACCTAAAGTATTTTTTAAGTACGACCAATAGGAGCTATAACAGCTTGCGTGTTATGTCGAGAGTTATCGAATGGTCAGCGCCACCTGTGAAACAACTATATGTCAAGGTCAAATTGATAGCCTAAGTTTTTTTAGTTTAGGACCAGTTTTCCTGTTTTTGTGTCAAAATGACTGTACTTAAAATTATTTATCACTTATGAAATCGAAATAATTGTTATTTGTTATACTCATAAAGAGTATTGTATGGAAAAAATCAAAATTAAAACGGGTCTTGTACTATTGATTTTATATAGGTAGATATATAAATGAACATATGAATTAATAAAACATTTTTTATTGTTTGATTATTTTATTAATTATTTGCTATAAAATTACATTCAACAATATTATTCTTTCTCTATTTTCCACCTGCTGCGATTCTTTTTCCGCCCTTTTTCCTATTCGCTATGTTATTGGTAATGTTGGTAATTAACATCCACGGGCTCGAAATGCCCATGTCTTTTGTTAAACATGTATGAATTATTGTAATACCACAGGCGTTTTTTTATTAGAACTACAAATCAACAGTCTTGTGAGACTGCCTAATAAAGCTAGGACGTGGTCCGACGCTGACTTTTTTTTTCTTTCAATTACTCTTTTATGGAAAAGTAATGAATGAATTTAGAATTAATGGCTTGCACTAGTGCCGAATAGCACAGATGATTTCGTCAATGTCATGTAAGATGTGATGGAAAAGTATATGTGTCACTATTTCATAGACCTGGATCCCACGCCTGCCCTGAGCATCTTGAGCAGAGCCCTTGCCAGCGACATATTATCACGCTTGTAGATGGTTCTTTGGGAACTTATTGTAAACTTTTGTGTATTTGAAACAGGGAATCCAAAATTTTCATACAATTTTATGTGTTTTTATCTGGGCTACCTGGATTGAACAGGGATTATAGCTGATTATTTTTATTTTATGATGTAGGATGTTTCTATTGTATCCTTTGATTTATTTTTTCTTTTTTTCTTCCCATGACAGCTTGTCTTATCCCTTGCCCTTGTTGGTTGGAATATATACCAACCGCATTGAAAATTCTTCTGCTGATGCGAAAAGTGATCATCGCATCCTGTAAAAACAAAAACATTAACATTGTATTAGTTTAGATAGTTTTTGTTATTATATTTTTATTCGCTACTGACAAATATAGTGTTGACACATTTCTACCGAGATTATTCAACTAAAATTAACATAACAATACCTAGTCATATTTAAAAGTTTTGACAGATAACAAGAGAGATATTTATCAACTAGGTACTTCACTTTTATTGTTTTGTGAAGTTGAAAGAAATCAATAATTCTGTGCTTCCTGTGACAGGTGATACAAGTCGAAAATCATAATTTTAACAAGTGAGAGAGACAAAAGCATTGTAAGATTCTAATATGAATACGTTTTAATGAGCCTAACTAGGTTTATATTGTTTTCTTATTAGTTTTATAAAGTTTATTTGTGAATGATAGATATAAGGAAACTCTAACATGAATAAATTTAGATAGTTTGTAAGAATATTCAATAGTAAGGTTTTGTATGTACTGTAATTAATTACGTTACTTCAAAATTCAAATTTATACAGAGATACTATAGGTCTTTACTATATAGGGATATATATTTTTATAAGGATATCATTTTGGAATTAGTCTTGAAAGAAAGGCCTTGAAACAAAGTTACTTTTACAAAAAAAAAATCAAGTCAATAGTGCAAAGTTTTTAAGATATTCAAGGAAATATAGATAGTTAAAGTTGTATTAATGAAAGGCTTGGAAGTTTTTGTTCTAGGAAATTTTTAGTATGTAAGGTAATGGATATGATATCCCTTATGTTATGGAATAAGGTTTAACGTATTCAAATATGTATAAATTGTAAGGGTTTTTATGTAAAAATAACAAATAAAGGCTTCAAACATACGATAATTCTGCCTTACAATTTCTTTATAGGTAATTTTATTCTTATTTTGCTCATCCAGGAACAGCTTCAGAAAAACACACACACACTCCTTGACTTGTAACAGTTTTTAAATATATACTTCGTTTGGCGCGTTATTGAAAATTTAATAGAGTAAGTTTTTACGATGCGCGCCCACACCATCACCAAAAAAACCACCACTTAAAAGTTAGATAGAAGAAAGGAGAAGTTAGCTAGACAATGAAGTATAATTTCTTACGTGCGTACATAATTACACACACTTTTTTTACTTTTAATAAATATTGAAATTATTATTTATACTTTATTAAATTATTAAAAAAATAAAATGAAGTGTACTAAATTGTACATAAATTCATTAATGACTTGTATACCGCGGGGTTGAATTCAACCCCAGATTATTTTTCTACGCATAAGTTTTTTTAATTCACTTGGATTAACTAGCACGGATTCAAAGTTTGTAGTCAATGTCAACGTTAAAAAAAAAAAACGTCAAAAATTCGTCATATTCTGTGTCAAAACCTCGTTTCACGTGCTTTTATCTAAGTTACAGTATAACAATTTAATTAACTTAGTGAACTAGCAATCAAATATTAAAGAAAATGAAGCATAAACGGTTCGAAGAAAATATATTAGTCGACGAAGCTTACACAAACTACGGTAAAGTTGATAAACAAGCGGACGAAAAGAAAGGTTCTGGAATAGCGAAACATTTCGCTGAAACTTTAGAATATGCAGATAAAAAGAAATGGTACCAACAGGTAAGAGTGTAATTTTTAATTCCATTTAATACTGATATAGTCAAATAAAGATGAACATGTGTCTATGTAAATAAAAACGAATTGCTGATATGTATGCGCGCATAACCACACCAACGAATACACCAAATTGGATGATTCTTTTTTTGTGTTAGCTATTGTCAGAATAAGGTTTCTTAAGTGTTGTTGTAGTATGTGATTAATATTTTATTAAACCCTAAAATTATTGTCTCAATAATAATAGTCGATCGAATTCAAATCAATTCAGCCTTTAACTTAACACTGTCCGGCACAGGACTCTTTCTCCTTTTAGGAGAAGGATAATATTAAGAATAGTAACAGTAAATACATAAAACTATGTAATACATATTAGTACTGGCCATATTGACATTAGAAAGTAACATCCGATACTTTAGTGTTTTATTTTATTTTTTATATTTAATGTAGATCATACAAACATTATTTAATTAAATATTATGCATATTTACAATTTCTTTAGTATAAAATTTATTTATAATGATTGCCCACTGTGTTTATACATTAACACTTGCTTATAATAAGCTAGAGAGTAATAAGTTAATAAAATTGTTTTCTTGTAGTTGCCAGATGAACCAACATCAACTAATAGTTTACCGGCTGAGAAAGTGGAGGAGCTTAGGAAGGAGGCGAGCAGTGCTTTACATGGTGATACATTAGCTTATGAAACCAGTAAGTGTTGTTTATATTTTATTGTCAAGTTCATTTGGCAAAGAATTGTAAAACTATCTTTTTAACATCTTAATTTCCCTAAGGATGAGGTAATTTTCAAAGGAGAGCTTTTTGAAAAAAAAATTATATGCTTGTACTGCAACTTGGGACTAATGTAACTCTTCAAACCAATATTACCATGTGAATTTCTAAAAACATATTTTAAGTTACTCGATATTTTTAATAATAGCGTCTTCACAAACAAGCTTACATTCATATGTTGTAAAGGTAGAATTGTATAAAAGCATAATTTACTACTTTTTCAAAATTAATCTTTAAGAGCCATTTCACAATTTTACGCTCTGCAAGTTTAGGTAAATTTGGTCGCATCGCGCGAGTCGTACGAGCCGCGCGATCTTTGTGCTAGTACGTATAGTGTGACAACCAAAAGACCATCGTGATCATTTTCTGATGTATAATAAAAATTATAACTATGGTATAAAATGTTTTTTACATAATTAATTTGTTAAAAATTTCAAGTATGTTATATAACAACAGTCAATAAATTTAAAATAAAATTAAAAAAATCAATTTTATGAAACAATTTTTTTAAATTGATTTAGTTTTTTCAGTTTACGAATGAATCTAATATTTACGATATGAATAAAAAAGCATTTAATGACATCGACACCGACAAACATATTAATTATCAAATAACAAGACAAACAGATTGAAATGCCTATTTGTATTGATAGTGTGAGAAAAGAAAATTAAATTATCCATTTGTTTACAGAAATTATCATTATATTATTTTACAGTCATTTTCGTAATATGTTTATTTTATTTATATTTTATTATGAAAGTATCAAATGCGGTTTATCCGCTATAACAACAGGCACTTGGCGCGTGTGAGCGGAAGAGACGGCTGCGCAGAATTTGGCGTGGACCTTACCTCTAAGAGCGCTAGCGCTCGACTGATTTACCGGGCTTGATGCGTGGCAATATATACTATCTTTTTATTATTTAATATAAAATGTATTAAAAATAATTACATCTTTTAATTATTTTTTTTGTATTCCTTAATGATGTAAGTTTACTTTGATTAAGATAGTTCGTTAAAATGTCTTAGTTTTCTAAGAGAAATATCGCTTTTAAAATTGTACTTATTTGGAAAATATTCGTAACTTTAAATTTTTTTTATCGTTTAATAGAGATACAAATGGAATAAAAATCTATGATAGTGGACAACAAAATTATATTCCACATATTGTGATATTTTTTTAAAATGGTTTCAACATAGAGGTTATTGAAAAGTAGGACTTCAAAGTATACATTGCGACCGTTTACCCAGGGAGGAGGCTGATGAAAAGGTTAATAATTTTATACACATAATATAAATCAAAATTCTGATCTGACTATGGACTACAACAAAGGTTGCTCTATTATATTTCAAGAATATAAATTACATTATTGCATCCAACACTGAGATTAACGACGTCAAAATATTACAATTTCGCGGATTGTTACCGATTTTTGTGAAATGGCTCTTAAGATCTTTACTCAGAGAAAAAGAACATTTTTTTTTGCCTAATAATATATATATATATATATATATATATATAGTAGTTACAGTTTAAAAAGTATACATAATCTGTTTAATATGAAATTCTTTTCTGGTTTAAAGTTAATATTTAATGATCAATGATTATTTATATTATAAATCTGTTTTCCTTTCCTACTACAACTACAACAGCCTTCTTGTAATTAAATTTTATGTAAACACGATTGAGATACGCAATCGTTTGAAGAACTTAAACATGTCATCAGACATTCTGAAAGAATATTCTAATATTAAATACGCAATTGTAGTGTTGTTCGTAAATAATTCTTACAGAATCAAGCAAAAGTGGTTCATCAGACCAACAGTGGGCTCGAACATTACTTGCTAAAGGTACAATAGGGGACAGAGTTGCCGCAGCTACTATATTGATACAGGTAATATTTTTATTCAATGGTAATGACTTTTTAAATTAATTTAAAACAGTAATTCCTGATCATAAATGTGTATTTTAAGATAAAAGTTAGCATATGTTAAATTCTCATTCATATACTGTCTCAAACTTTCACGTTTATGCTATTATGAGAATTTTTAGAATGAAAAAATGTGTGTAATAATGCTTACTTTATACTTAATTAGTTATAAACTTACTTCAGTGTGGAGTGAGGCCTACTAGTGAGAGGTTTACAGGTTGATTGATACATTCAATTTACTATTACAATTTATTATTTTTTGTAATACAAAAACAAGAATACTGTACACTTTTGTAAGGTATAAAAATTTGTATAAATACTGCGGAGCTCGTTTTGTAAGGTACCTAAATAAAAAATTCTGTTTTAATTTCAGGATAACCCGCTTTACAACTTAACAGCTTTAAAAAATCTTATAAGTAATGTAAAGCCTGCTAAGAAAAAGGATGGAATAGTTATAATAGGTAAGAATTATAAATTTTACAAGCCAGCTTAGCCTAGTTTGTAACTACTTCATTCACTGTCATGTCCAAAATTGTCATGTTGTCTCATATATTATGGTATCAAAAGTAATAAATACCCCCATTTTTGTAAGATTTTTTTATTAATATTGTAGATTTTTTTTAAATTAATCTGTGATTTAGACTAAATTCCACAAAATACTCATATTTATAACTTGATAGTTTTTTTTTTATAATTACCTATTACAATTGAAAATTAAAAAAAAATCAATAATTTACTGTTCAAAGTTTTACAAAACGGTACACAAATGTCAACGGAAAAGTAAACTAGATAACATTTGCTGTAAAAATAAACAAGTAATTACATTTGTCGGCACCTGCGCTGTCGTAGGCAATCAGCAAGGAATTTATTAACAAAAGATGCACCAATCACGCCACTTAGCACATCGTTCGATACTCTATGTGAATATCGAACGTTATGCTAACCCTCACCTCCACTCACTCTTTCTATTACTCGAGTCATTCTGACGTGTTTAAAACGTCCAGAGCAACTGCGGCTAAGGCAGTCTTGGCTTTGGCTTGGTACGGTGCAATTGTTGTATCCTGCTAGTAGCTTAACCTAGACTCTTTCAATAATTAATTTGTGCTAATGAATTAATTGTTACGTGGGGCGGGCAAGTCGAGCAGTGAAGGTGAGTGTTGATGCGCATCTCAAAGGGGGCTCCTTAAACCTACACCTAGGTCGCAAGTCCTAGGAACTGCTCTGAGTTTCTCCCTCTGCCACATGATGAACGCGGCACCCACATGGTGAATCCATCGAATGCTAAGTTAGTCTCCCCCCATTAACTAATAACTATCTTGTGTTACCCTTACATTTTAATTAATCAGTATGGACCACCTTCCTACATATTTTACCCTTATAAAACAATTCTTAATCAAAAAATTATTTACAGATGCATTATCTGAGCTTCTGATATCAGAATTGCTCATCCCAGATGTAAAGTTACGAACATTCACACAGCATCCCTTGGATAAGATAGATGAGATGACGTCTGGGAACAAACAAGCGAGACGGAATATATTGAAACTTTGGTACTATGAAGATCAGCTCAAAGAGTTATATGGAAGTAAGAGAAAAGTGTATGAAACATTATGATAAATGAAGATTAATTGTATTAAATGTTATAGAGTCATTTTAAAATAAGAACCAGTAGAATGATTCATAAAATTGGTGTTAAAATTAACATTAATGTTTCTTAGGTATATTACTTGATTAAAAAATAAATTCCTCCAACATCATCAGTAAAAATTAAAATGCTGAAATAATAAATCAAATAATTGTCAGATTTATTGAACGGTTTTAAAACGTCTCCTCTTTGGGTTATGGTATTTGCATATATAATAAAATCCAACAAACGATTTTGCTATTATCTGAGAATAAATTTAAATTTTGTATTAAAAAGAAATTAATAGCTAAAGCTTAGTATTCAGTGAAGGATTATATTTATGATAAAGATCTGTGGACTTAGTGCAGTGTATTTAATGCAAGATATTACCAATTTTGTATAAAAATACAGTTTTTTTTTTAATAAGAGTAACTGCGGTTTTCTTGCCAGCAGATTCTACATTCTGAGTCAGTTGTAGATTCACGTTTTAACTTGATTAAAATTTTAATTTGTAAAATGACGAATCGAAGTTGGTATTATAGACTATTTGAATAAATCTATTTTTTATTTTAATTTTGATTACTGTAATATGTATTGAATAATTTATCAAATGTCTTTCAAAAATATTTAATTTTAAAATTAACTTTTGAAATGATCAAGACAGTATGACAGTAGCCATTGTGATTAAATTCCAGACGGATTATTAATTTTGTGAATAAAATTTCAGCGTACGTAGAGGCGTTAAATAAATTCTCACAAGATTCTGTAGAAGCGAATAAAGAAAAAGCAGTTAGTGCTATGTCTTACCTTCTTATGCATCATCCTGAGAGAGAAAAGGTATGTTGTTATTTTAATATATGTATATTTCTTTGGTGCGTGTGTTTGTAATTGAACTTCTCCTAAACGGCTGGACCAATTTGGTTAAAATTTTGTACGTATATTTCTATCCGTTCATGGATGGTTTGAAAACATGGCTGCTATCAATTTGTCAGCAAACAAATTTGGTAGTTGTATTCCCCCGGGCCAGACAACGTTTACCGGGTCCGCTAGTTTATAATAGAAAATTATTGTATGTCTAGCCTGTTGGCACAGTGTTCAGTGAAGTGACCCAGATTTCTGTTCAGGTTTTGTGGGTTGTGGGCCCTAAGTCAAGGTGGTTTTGTATTTCTTTAAATGTGTATTGTTTGTAGGTATAATTAACGAAAAAAAATGTACATACCTTTATCAATCGGCTGTTACCCATATCAATCATTAAGTTGTTTATCTTAGGAACAGTTTATGATGTGGTTTTTTTTATAGCTAGGTCGTCAAAACTAGCGTACGGCCTACCTGACCGTAAGCGATTACCGTAGTTTATAGACGTTTGCAACACCAGAAGCATGGCAAGCGCTTTGCCGACCCTATCCCCTAGGAGCTCTGGTCACCTTACTCACCAACAAGAACACAACTCTGCTTGAAAACAGTATCATTTAGCTGTGATCCCCACCCAGTGGGGCTGCTCCATATTTTGAGCAGGAAATTTCCTTCTGTGCCCTACCTCAGCCAAAGTAATATTTCTTTTATATTATAGTATACTATCATAGGATTAGAGTGTTTTGTTCATTTATTTACTGTCTATTTATTTTTCAGATGCTCTTAATGTATATAATAAATAAACTCGGTGACCCCAGTCAAGCAGTGGCGTCGAAAGTCATTTACCACCTTTGTCAACTGCTATACAATCATCCGAATATGAAAAACGTTGTTTTAGGTGAAATTGAGAAAATGCTGTTTAGGTATTTTATTTTTTTGTTTATTTTATCTACTTGAAAAAGTATTATAAGTTTAGTAACTAATATTTTATGTAGCAAAAATGGCGTGGGCGATTTAGAGTACCTGGATGTCGTTGAAATAATAAAAAAAAGAATAGAAATGCCCCGATAATGAGCTATAATGACCTACTTTTTATTTGATCTAGGCATTAGGAACTATTAATTGTTGTATTTCTTTTAAATTTTAATCTTTGGCTCAGAACAATTTAATAATGTCTAACTGTTCCTTTCATGAAATAGGCAGTCAATATCATATTAATATTTGCTGGAAAAAAAATCAATGCGAGCAAAGTCGCGGGTAAAAGCTAGGAAATTATAAAGGACTGATCCTGGAGAATGAGTCTTCCCGTGACAATGGTCGCTGTAAAATATCCGAAACTTCGTGCCTATATTTATTTAAATGTTAGTTATTAATTTATAATATAATCTTTTTCAGAACTAACATTTCACCTCGGGCACAGTACTATGGAGTGTGTTTCTTGAATCAATTCTTCCTGGGTAAAGATGATAGCAAAGTTGCTGAAAACTTAATTAGGATATATTTTTCTTTTTTCAAGGCTTCTATTAAAAAGGTAAGTTGTAGTATAATTAGTATATTTTTTTAATATCTTATGAGGACGTGATGTGTGGCAGATCGACTCATGTCTCATATCCAAATCTCCTGTGTTGGGCATTAATACCACCTAACTCTAGTCTTTTTACCCCAAATATTGACTTTAGTCGGTATATCCAATCTGGTTCCACAATATCACTGAATAAAAATCGTTTTGCAAACAGGGGCAGATTGATTCACACCCAGTGACGGTATTTCGGGACTGGGACATTAATATAATTCTATACAAATCATCTTGCCCTAGGGACAGGTCAACATACACACTAAATTTGTTGTATATCTTGTCTGGGGCAACAACATAAAATAATACGAATCATTATGCCCTGGGGCAGATTAGCTAATGCTGCTAGGTTGTAATTGAAATTAAGTTGTTGTTGTAATTAAGAGTTGAATATATTTAACCCACTTAAAAAAATGAGGGTACTCAAATAAAAAATAAATATAAATATTTAATTAATTTATTTTTAAGAGACAATTAAGACAACTGTACTTTATACTTAAGAGCCATTTCACAAAAATCGGTAACAATCCGCGAAATTGTAATATTTTGACGTCGTTAATCTCAGTGTTGGATGCAATAATGTAATTTATATTCTTGAAATATAATAGAGCAACCTTTGTTGTAGTCCATAGTCAGATCAGAATTTTGATTTATATTATGTGTATAAAATTATTAACCTTTTCATCAGCCTCCTCCCTGGGTAAACGGTCGCAATGTATACTTTGAAGTCCTACTTTTCAATAACCTCTACGTTGAAACCATTTTAAAAAAATATCATAATATGTGGAATATAATTTTGTTGTCCACTATCATAGATTTTTATTCCATTTGTATCTCTATTAAACGATAAAAAAAATTTAAAGTTACGAATATTTTCCAAATAAGTACAATTTTAAAAGCGATATTTCTCTTAGAAAACTAAGAAATTTTAACGAACTATCTTCATCAAAGTAAACTTACATCATTAAGGAATACAAAAAAAATAATTAAAAGATGTAATTATTTTTAATACATTTTATATTAAATAATAAAAAGATAGTATATATTGCCACGCATCAAGCCCGGTAAATCAGTCGAGCGCTAGCGCTCTTAGAGGTAAGGTCCACGCCAAATTCTGCGCAGCCGTCTCTTTCGCTCACACGCGCCAAGCGCCTGTTGTTATAGCGGATAAAACGCATTTGATACTTTCATAATAAAATATAAATAAAATAAACATATTACGAAAATGACTGTAAAATAATATAATGATAATTTCTGTAAACAAATGTATAATTTAATTTTCTTTTCTCACACTATCAATACAAATAGACATTTCAATCTGTTGGTCTTGTTATTTGTTAATTAATATGTTTGTCGGTGTCGATGTCATTAAATGCTTTTTTATTCATATCGTAAATATTAGATTCATTCGTAAACTGAAAAAACTAAATCAATTTAAAAAAATTGTTTCATAAAATTGATTTTTTTAAATTTTATTTTAAATTTATTGACTGTTGTTATATAACATACTTGAAATTTTTAACAAATTAATTATGTAAAAAACATTTTATACCATAGTTATAATTTTTATTATACACAAAATGATCACGATGGTCTTTTGGTTGTCATACTATACGTACTAGCACAAAGATCGCGCGGCTCGTACGACTCGCGCGATGCGACCAAATTTACCTAAACTTGCAGAGCGTAAAATTGTGAAATGGCTCTTAATGTGACAAGATTAAGTGTTCAATTTAATTTAATAATTAAGCCAACCGAGTTGTTGTTATTACATATACTAAATATTAAACGCGTGGCAACTGGCGTAGAATAGTGCCACCTCATCTCATCCCGTGGGTATCATAAGAATCTTTAGAGGGAAAACCACTAGAGGGTGGGCAGCAGCACCTTCTAAACACATGGTCACAACTGCAATCGCTAACTCGCCTGGCAAGCGTGGCGATTACGCCAAATCCCCATAAATGTCAGACACGACAAAAAATTGTCCAGGCTACGGTGGCGGCCACGGTAACGACGGGGCAGGGGGCCATAATCTCCGGCAGAAGCCAGGCCACCACACCCAACGATGACACTTTGTCCTGGCAACACAAAACTAGGACGCTGCGGACCGACGCGAAGCTCATTGGGCTGGAAGAAGCTCTCAGCAGGTTAAGCTGGGATATTACAGGGTTATCTGAAGTCCGAAGAGAGGGAGAGATGGAGGGCTCGATGACCCTCAAGTCTGACAACCTGCTATACTACCGGGAGGGTGACCAACAGTCCCAGGGTGGTGTCTTGTTCCTGTTCCACAAGTCTCTCATCAACAGCATCGACATCGTCAGGAGCGTGTCGAGCAGGGTGTCGCACCTTATACTCAGAATATCCAAGCGGTATTTGCTGAAGGTCATACAGGTTTACGCACCGACCTCGACACATCCAGATGACGAAGTGGAATCTATGTATGAGGAAATTTATTGAGCCATTCATAGCTCTAAATGCCACTACACTGTTGTGATGGGAGACTTCAACGCGAAGCTGGGCAGATGATGCGTTGATGAGTTGAGAGTGGGGCGATTTGGATACGGGCATCAGAACTCCCGGGGCCGGCTGCTGGCTGTCTTCATGGAGAAGGAGGAACTCTTTATGATGAACTCCTTCAGGAAGCCGGAACGGCGCAAATATACCTGATTGAGTCACCGTCAGGAACGAGATAGAATTTATCATGTCGACAGACAAGCACATATTTAATGATGTCTCAGTGATCAAAGCTGTGAAAACAGGAAGCGATCGCCGACTTGTCCGAGGCACATTAAATATCGATGTCAAGCTTAAGAGGGGTCGGTTGATAAGGTCTACGCTCCGACCTGTGCCTGCTCAAATTCAATACTCCGAGAGTTTTCAACTCGAACTCCAAAATCGTTTTGAAAGCCTGGTCGACTGCGTAGATGTGGACGAGTTCAACGACGCGCTGGTGGAAATTGTCCGCCCGGTGGGACCTAAGTTCTTCAAGACCCCCGACTTGTTTGTGGACTATGAGAAGGCCTTTGATTCGATTGAGACATGGGCTGTGCTACAAGCTCTCCAGAGGTGCCAAGTGGACTGCAGGTACGTCGAGGTGCTGAAACTTTCAACGCCACAATGTCGGCCCGATTACAGGGCCAGAGCTCGAAGCAAATACCACTTCAGCGAGGCGTGAGGCAAGGGGATGTTATATCTCCGAAGCTGTTTACCGCCGCGTTGAAGGACGCTTTCAAGCTTCTGGACTGGAAAGGCTTCGGCATCAATATCGATGGCGAATAAGTTACCAATGGCCAGTGATAACATATGGATCCGAAACGTGGTCGCTAAATATGGGCCTTATAACAAGGCTCAAAGTCGCTCAGCGGGCGATGGAGAGGGCAATGCTCGGTATTTCCTTACGTGATAGAGTAAGAAATGAGGAGATTAGTAGGAAAACCAGTCGTGGGAAGCCGCTGGATGCGTGCTGCGTAGGACCGATTGTCGTGTGAAACATTAGGGGAGACTTATACTCAGCAGCTGGCGTCCGTGAGCTGATATTATGATGATGATGATGATGATGATGATGATGATGAAATATTAAACGTCTAACCAAACAAAATAGCAATAACATTTAAGCATGTTACAATGCTAGCATCAAATGATCTGGGCAGATTGAACTTTTACCAATGTTTAATCTGATTTAAGGCATCAATTGGCCTATGTCCAGCAGTGGACTGCCATAGGCTGAACTGATGATGATGATGAAGGTATCAATATCTGTACATCTGGACCAGTACAATTTAACATAAATTACCTTTCCTCAAGGGCAGATTGACTTATGCCCTATATCGATATTTATAGCCCGCAACATCGATATAATTTAACTCAAATTCTCATTCCCAAGCGCCTCGTACAGTATTTGTAAAAGTATTTCGCAAAGTATTTGTAATAATAGTATTTGGTCTGAGGCATCAATACAGGATCACGCACCAGGGGCAAATAGTCTCGTGCCAAACATGCGTATATTGTGTCATCATCATCATTACAGCCTATCACAGTCCACTGCTGGACATAGGCCTCCACAAATTTGCGCCAAAAATAGCGTGAACTTATGTGTTTTGCCCATAGTCACCACGCTGGGCAGGCGGGTTGGTGACCGCAGGGCTGGCTTTGTCGCACCGAAGACGCTGCTGCCCGTCTTCGACCTGTGTATTGCAAAGCCAGCAGTTGGATGGTTATCCCGCCATCGGTCGGCTTTATAAGTTCCAAGGTGGTAGCGGACCTGTGTTATCCCTTAGTCGCCTCTTACGACACCCACGGGAAGAGAGAGATAGGGGGTGGCTAAATTCTTTAGTACCGTAGCCATACAGTAGTATATCGTGTGCGTAGTCGTAACCTAACGTTCGTGCTCACGTTCTGCCCCAGGGCGAGATCGACTCGCGACTCATGTCCGCCATCCTGACGGGCGTGAAGCGCGCGTACCCGTTCGCGGACCGCGAGCGCCTGAGCGAGGCCGCCGCGCACACGGACGCCGTGCACCGCCTCGTGCACCTGGCCGGCATCAACGTGGCCATACACGCGCTGGCGCTGCTGTACCACACGAGCGACGCGTCGCGGGGCGCGTCCGACAGGTGCGTAGCAAAAACTCTCATTCATACAGACAGACAGACAGAGAGACAGACAGACAGACAGACAGACAGACAGACAGACAGACAGACAGAGAGACAGACAGACAGACAGACAGACAGACAGAGAGACAGACAGACAGACAGACAGAGAGACAGACAGACAGACAGACAGAGAGACAGAGAGACAGACAGACAGACAGAGAGATAGACAGACAGACAGAGAGACAGACAGACAGACAGACAGACAGACAGACAGAGAGACAGACAGACAGACAGACAGACAGCGAGACAGAGAGACAGACAGACAGACAGACAGACAGACAGACAGCGAGACAGAGAGACAGACAGACAGACAGACAGACAGACAGACAGACAGACAGACAGACAGACAGAGAGACAGAGAGAGAGAGAGACAGACAGAGAGAGAGACAGACAGAGAGAGAGACAGACAGAGAGAGAGACAGACAGAATATTCAAAAGCCGATGTTTATCATGTGGTCACATTTAAATTTTATCGAGATCTTATTACAACTTTTGAAGTAATATTTGATAATCCGTATTTACTTGACTATTTGACTATTTAGTCGTTTACCTACGATGTATTTACTTGTCGATGTAATTGAAGTCGGTTTTTTCGATTGCCAGCAAACAATTATTATTAAAAAAACTCCACAGCTTATCACATTATGTTATGACTTAAAAACCACAAACACTACGGCAACAAAATTTTAACTTTGACAGCCTAAGAATGTATAGACCCAAGGAGGGTAATAAAGCAAAAATAAAATATAACTTTGTATGTCAAGTTGCGAACTTTTCGATCCACTCTCGTATATCCAAAATGACCGTTTAATTACTGGACTTAACAAAATCATCCCTATCATTCCAGATATTACACCGCCCTCTATCGGAAACTAACAAACCCAGACATATTCAACACGACCCACTCTGCGCTCCTGTTCTCGCTTATATACAAATCATTGAAACAAGATAAGAACATAGAGCGAGTGACGTCGTTCATAAAGCGTTTGTTACAACTCTGCTGTTATATGACACCAGCACAGGCCTGCGGTATGCTTTTCTTGATATCTCAGGTATTGAAAAGTGGGGATAAAAAGGAAGCCATTAAATTGGTTTGGACGAAAAAGGAAATAAAAGTGGTATGTTGAAAGTTTTTATTGTTACGGTTGTTTTGTATTTAAATTATATTAGAAATAATAAATTCCCGGGTTTTCCAATATGTTTATAAAAGTAAAAATTAGTAATTAATTTTTGATTATTTCTTGTTATTAAGTATAGGACTAGTGTAATGTAAGATACTTGCTTGTGTTTGATTTTTTTGTCATTTATTATTTATATTATTTATAATACTTGTCATTTATTCTTATTCAGTCATTTATTATTATTTATGATAAATGGCATAAAAAATAATAGAGTAGTAGCGAGAAGTATTAAATATTAAATATTCACGGGATGAGCACTAAGATACCTAAATTCTTTTAAAGTAAGCAGTATGCTCTAAAAATTTCAAAATAAATATTTGAAAACTACGTATTTAAACATATTTCAGGAAAAAAAAGAAGAAAATGATACAAAAGGAGATGGAGAGAATACGGTTTTAGATATAAATGACACGGCAGATAAGAGCATAGAGGAGATTGAAGAAGAGAAAGTAGAGCAGAAGAAGATTGATCTTCTGAAAGGAGATAAGAAAGACTTGTTGTTAGGTAAGTTTGTAAAAAAATTATAATATGTAAAAAATGAAAGCATATTTTTTTTTTTTTACTTTGGTTTTCTCTTGTTGAAATGAAATTCTTTTCTACAGTTAATGAGCTTTTGACGTTTGTTTATAAAGAGATATAGATTTACAATCAAAAATTTATTTTGAAATTGTCATCAATATTTTAATTATATTTTGAGTTAAGAGTTAGTTTTTTCGATTTTTTATCAAATTAACGAAATAAAATATGATTTTATATACATTTAAAATATCTCATTTTTAAGTGATAATAATTCAGTTTTAATGTCATCGAAATACCACTTCAAAGTTATATATATCAAACAGTGTCTCATCACCATGTACCTAATAATCTTTTTAGTAGGATTCCAAAAAAAAATTGTAATATTAAAAGTAAAAAAAGTAATTTTACTAAAAAGCTTTTTTTTCAGACGATGACGAAGAAGAAACCTATGTGGATCTAAAAATCGATGACCAGGGTAACATAAAGCCTAAGAAGCGTCACGCTACTTCCGTCACCGGTTGGTTCCACGCGAAGGTCACGTCTAGCAACGACCAGGGAGACACGCAGGACAAGGAGACCGCCAATAAGATACAGCTCAAGAAGAGTTTTAATATGGAAAAGGTAAGTTTCTGTTGTATTTAATCGAATATTCAAGCCTGAACCACTAGGAAACTATGAAGGTTAAAGAGCTACTAAAGTACAGTTAAAAAAATTGAATACGGAAAAGGTAAGTTATTTTTATTCTCATTTCGTCTAATAAAGTCTTCGGTTTGTATTTCTGACAGACACGTGCTGGGTTTTTTGGGCATGCAGGATTTGTTGTTGAGAGAGAGAAAGAGAATGCTAAGTAAATTGAGGAATTGTATACACATGTCTTAATACGAGTAACTCTGCACATTTATTATTTATTTATTTATTTATTTATTTATTAAAGGATAACCAACAACAAAATGTACATTAATAATAGTTTGTTACACATGAGCTTACAATAGGATGTCAATGCTCTTTTAATTATAGGTTATCACAACATGCATTATCACATCAAGTAATACAATTAGTTAATGAGTAAGTTTGCACATAAGCAATAATTAATAAAAAATCAAAATTACAATATCGTTAATATGTATCAAGTTTATGTGCTAATCTAGTAGCAGTTTAGAAATACCTCATCAAATACAATGTCAAAAGCATACAAATTCAACATGATCCAAGAAGAAAGAAAAAAGATTAAAAAATAAATAAAAAACAAAAACAAAAATTAAAAATGAAAAAAAAAAACAACACAACACGTTGGAGTCAAACACAATTAACAAATTACCACCACAGATTAGTATAAATGCATCTATCTAGCTAATTACCACGTCAGGTCAAAATAGTAAAATACAATGTCAAATTATCAAAATTAAAAATCAAAAATCGAATAATCAAAAAGATGGCGTTTGAGTGCAGATATTAACATCTGTATTATTATATACAAATGTAACCAAAAATTGATGATAAATATATAGTTAGTTCGACTCCCTAACTATGTTCCTTCAAATGGGGAATTCTTTAGGCGGTGATCTATATCAACTAAATCAAAATTTAAAGAGGGCTCAAAGTAAAATTTAAAAAGTACTTTGATTTTTTTTTCACACGGTGCGTGATCTATTACATCTACAGAAACCCCCATTTGAAGGAACGCAGTTAGTAGTCGGACATTCTGTATCAGTGAAAACCATATAATATGTCCAGCAATTTTTTGTTTTGCGGACTTTTGGCACCCCTGTGTGAGTTGCGCCCGGGGCATGATGCCCCCCCCCTCTTATCTGTCCATTCAGACCGCTCATCCATTTATTTATAAAATTAGTTAGAGTAAGAAATTGGAAGAATTGCATAAAAGTAAAAAGTATAATTATGATGGAATTAGTAATTCCATGCAAGTCGTAGTGCTACATATTCTACCACTCTCATAAAGATGCGAATCAAAAGGGCTTAACTACCCTCAGCTAAATAACAAAATCACTATTTTAAATTAGTATTTAAAGTTGAAATAAAATTTCCAGGTGACGACAGACTACAACCCCTTTGCCCGCAACCCCGTCTTCTCTGGAGCCCACACCTCTGCTTACTTGGAGCTGTTGCCACTGGCGAAGCACTTCCACCCCACCGTCAAACTGTTCGCGGAAAAACTCATAAACCGTGAGTTGTTAATTGTTAAAATTATTTAAAATGGGATATTTACCATGTATTTAAAAAAAAGACAATAAATATCCCATTTTAAACAATTTTAGTAATGAAAATAACCATACTAATTTAAAATCTTATGTTGTTTATTGTTGTCTACTAAAACATTTGCAATGTTAGTTTATAGATTGAAGAGTTATTCAGTTTCCATTTCCAGAATTTTGTTTTATATACATATTTTAGTAATATTGTTATTAAAAGGTTTAACGGGTGCGTAAATGTGTATTTATAAAATATTAATGTATAGTTTTAGTATTTTTACATGATATATAAGTTTATACAGCAGGTTTTTTTTGTGTAAAATTTGAATAATACTATAGTGCCAACCCAAAAATCCGGACTTGAGAATTATCCATCCCAAAGCTGCTGTACAAAATATTTGGCAGAAGATACCGTCCTAAAATTAGCCTCATTTCCATAGATCTATTAATAATAAGATAACTAATGTTTATTTAAATTTTTTCACAGAACAAATAATTCAGTACAGCGGGGACCCGCTCAAAGACTTTGCGGGTATACGATTCTTAGATAGATTTGTATTCAAAAATCCCAAAAAACGTACGGAAAAACAAGTTGAAGAGGGTGAGGTCAAAAAGGTCAAAGGGTCACATCCGAAGTTTGCCGTAAGAAAGAATTACTCTGCTAAAGGTATGGAGATAAAAATTTGTGTTTTTTTAATTTTGTGTCTATAATCACACTATTTAAGAATTCTAGGAGTCTATAATATTTTAATTTTTTTTTTTTTTTTTGAGTATATATGTATGGATAGCTTACATACAGCTTTATAATGACTATATCTAATACTGAGTAAAATATTAAAAAGCCAATAACAAGCAAATGTAATTTATAAATACTTCATACTCATTATCATATGTATTACTTCTGAAAATGTATTGAATTTTAGGATTAAAGAGTATACCGGTCAACTCGTCGACATATTTGAATGAAGATGCCAAGAAGATTCCTGTGGATGAGAAGTTTTTATACGAGTAAGTTTTTATTTACTATAAAAAAAAACTAAAAAAAAATAACAACCAATAAAAGTACTAGTTGATTAGATTCCCACATGAGTGTGGAAATATATTTATTTGTATATGTTCTTTCATATATCACATAGTAAATAATTATGTATGTCTATAATATGGCAGTCAGCGGTTAATTAAAAAACACGTTTCAAGTTGCTTACATTAGGAACAGATAATACTGTTACGAACACACAAAGAAACTAGCACCATCTAGCGGCAACCATTGAAACCACATAAAGACAGAGACCGCATGAAACTCTCTACTCAATACTAGATGGCGTTAGAGGAACTACTGTGGAACTATATAGAAGTATAGTCTCGAAAACCGGGTACATGCGCGAACTTTCCAGAATGGTCTGGGCCTCGCGTCGGCCGATATAAATAGCCGCAGGCAGGCGAGCGAGTACAGTTCAGTTTGAGCGATCTTCGAAGCGACTTCAAGAGTGTAAACTAGTGATCAAGAGTGGTACTAGCGAAACTTTATGACATTGGCTACGACATAGGACATCGTTAGTGCTTAGTGTTTGAACCTAGTGCTTTGTGTTGGACCTAGTGCTTGTGAATAAAGTCTTGAAAAGAGTCAGCAGGTCTTTCTCTCCAAATCCTTCGAACCCTAACACGTAACAATACTAACAAAAGAGTTCACTCTAGTAGCTGACGATATTCAAAAGATCAATTGTTCAAATAAAATTGCAGAAAGCAAAGTTCTGTACACAACTATTTTTCTTTTTATTGAAATAACCGATCACCTCTATTTATCCCTAATCTATATTTTGGATAAAACTTATAATAAATTAATCTGAACACAGAACTGTACTTTTTTTTTTTGAAAAATAAAATGTTAAAAAATATTTATATATATTTTGCCTGTTTTATGACAGTTTCCTACAAAAGCGTCGAGAAACCAAGGATGATGGTGATGATGACAGCGATGTGGAGTCCGTTACCAGTGAAGACTTCGAACAGTATCTGGACACCGTCACTGGCTCCAAGGCGGCAGGTACACACAGTAAACAATGTATTGTAGTTAGTGTACGGTTGTTATTGTAATTAGCAGTTGTTTATTTGTACATTATCAAACAATGCATTTATAATAATTTCTAAAAATTAAACTGAGTTTATTTTAAGAGTGTTTTTACTAGCTAGATATTGTTTACTTTGATACATTTATTTTTTAATTTGTTCCCACTGATTTATGAATACATAATAAAGTAGTAGACATGCATATGATTGACGAAAATAAATATAAATAAAAGTTTTGAGCTGCCGACAAGAAAGAAAGAGCGACTAAGTCTAATTTTTGTCTAAAGAAGTTAGGATTCTGAAAATGAAATTAAGGTTAAATAAAACCCAATGTGAATAAAGTAAAGTTCAATATAATTATAAATTTCAATATGGATGAAGTCACACATCTATCTACTTATGAATTATATATGTTGTGGAAAAAAATTAATAACATTATTATCGCTTCAGCCTATAATATCCCACTAATGGGCATAGGCCTCTTTTCCTATGTAGGATCAGAGTTTAATCCATCACGCTGCTTCAATGTTGGTTGGCGGATATATTCTCTACTATGAGTAACGATCGCTATCAGGTGTACATGATAACAACCGAGACCGACAGCTAAACGTGAGACTCACAAAGACTAACAACCAGACCGGAAATAAATATTTGTATAAACACAAATATCCACTACGAGGTGGAATCGAACCCGCGACCTTCGGTGTTTACAATACACACACGTGACACGGCACACACACTATTACACTAGAGCGGTCGTCATAAACGATTACTACCATTATTAAAATGAACATTATTTTCAGAATCGGATGAAGAATTGGATTATTTAGCAGAAATGGAAGCGATGAAAAAGAGACGACCGAAGAAAGGTGAACAACAAAGTGATGATGAACTCGACAACGGTGATGACGAAGATGATGATGTCGGTGATGACAATTTAGTTGACGAAGGTGATGAAGGTAGGAACGTTATCATCTATTCTGATATAATAAATAAATCTATCCGATCTAGCTGATCTTAGAAATGATTCTGAATATAAAAAGGAAAATTTTATTTATGTATTATTAAATTACATATCATAAAAAAGCACCGAACCTGCTACAGTTATTACCAACTATTGGTCTGATCACATCACAGTGCTGATCAAGTTCAATGCCTTTCTGTTTTATTTATGTTTTCGTGTTTATTTTAGGTGGCAGTGAGGACGACTTGGATATATCGGCAGATGAGGACGAACCAGTGTTGTCTGGCGAAGAAGACGGTAAATATTTATTGATTTATTATTTATTAAGAATTACTATAGTCGTCACAAAATAAAAGGCCTGTTTGGACATTTGCCAAATACCTTAGAACGTACCTTTGTACGAAACAAAAAAAATTTGAAAGGTTTTTGCCTCCTCTACCCAATTGTGTTACATTTTTAAATTTGGCGTTGTTCATCAATAACCTGATGTTTAGCAACCTTAGCAACTTATTACACCCCTACCCCTCTTAGTGATATGTGGTGGGGCTTATTCTTTATTGTATAAAGTATATCAAGATTTTAAGGATACTATCTTGAAATACAGATATAATCTAATTAAATCTTGAATAATAATTAGACACTTTTGTAACACGATGCTACAGACAGACATCTAGGTCCCATGGTGTTTGTTGGTTGTTTTTTGATTTAGAAATTGCGCGTTCAATGAAAATTAAATACAAGTGATATCTCATTAGAAAACCTCTGTTAAAGTTACCTAACATAACGGACGCGATTTGGATTTTATGTTTTTGTTTATTGAAAAAATGATGATTTATCGCCCCCCTTTCGTGTGTCACCCGGGGCCATGCACCCCACCCTTTGACAACCCCCACGCTACACCGGCTACTCAAAAAAAAAAAAAAAATCGAATATACTTTTAAAAGTAATTTGTTCCGTAGAAATATTTAAAAAGTCAATTGCACGAATTTTAATTAAAGCTGAATAAAAAATTCTAAATAAGTTAAAACCTAAATAAGTTATGTGCTGAAGGCGGCATTCTTTTGGCTGTTAGCTATCGTGTAACGACCTTTTTACAAACCTTTTTGGACTTCTTTAAATGATATTTAGCTGTTCAAATGAAGTTGCAAAGTCAGAGGAATTTAGTTTTTTTTTTTAACTTAACAAAACAGCAGTGGCCTAACTAACGTTAGCTAGCTAGTAGATTTGAAAAATAATAAAAAGTTAGGTAGTTGATAAAATTCTGTCTTGTTATCTGTAAAAACTTTAAAATAAGACTAGCCACTGTTTTGTAAATTTCAGTTAAAAATCCCTCTGTGAAAAGGTGTCAGCATTATTTTTGTATACAATATAATTATAAAGAAAAATAATAACAAAAGAGAGATATGCTAATGTTGTTATTCTTTACAGGAGGCGATGATCTTGGATCACTTTTCGCTTCAGCAGAAGAATTTTCAACACTGTTAGAAGATACCGCAACAAACAAGAAACAAGGTTCAAGTCAAGCTGTGTCTAACACGGACAATTCAAGCACTAAACAGCTAGCTTGGGAAGAAAAAAGAAACGAATGGATCAAAGGATACAATAGGAAAATCCTAGGTCATAAAAAAAAGAAGAGCAATAATAAGAAATTTAATAATAAGATGGCGGATAAAAAAGGCGGGAAAAGAAAAGGCGCCAACATTGACGTAGTCGGCGGAAAAAGGAAAAAAGTCAATAAAATAATCAAAGTATAAAAAAATGTTTTATTAATTCATATGTTGCATCAGTGGAGCAGCAGATGTGAAAATACCTCCAATCCCAATCCTACACGGAGAAAGAGGCCTATGCCCAGCTGTGGGATGTTACAGGCTGAATGTTAATTTATGTGTTGTTTTATATCGTATTATTTCAATAAAGTCAGGATTTGTTCTACTTTTTAATACTCTTAATGAGTACATATAAGAGATTGCTTTAATTTGTGAAGTGGTAAATAATTTTAATTAGTTATTTTTACGCAAAATACATATGGGGTATTCCATCACAAATCGACCATTTTCAAACCAACCCCTTTCAACCCAGCCAAAAGTTTTCCATTCTTTTCTACACTGAAATTTTTTTCAAGTTTTTTTCCAACCCAAAAAGTTATGAACTTTTAAAATTTTTAATGAAGCCTTCAAAACAATACGCCATTTTAAATTTTTTTTTCTTAAAAGAATTCTTTTCCTGTTACAATTAATTATTAATTTTTTTTTCACAAACTTTTATGTATTAAAATAAATGCAATTCAACGATTTTAATGAATTATATTCTTAATTTATAGGCTTGTGCTAAACGTGTCCAATTCCAATTCTTGTACAATTACTATTTTATCTTCATTAGTTACCAAATATTGTGTGGATTTGATTTTGCAGTGTAATTACTCGGCGATATAAGATTGAAATATTAAGCATTGTTTTTAGTGCAAATATAATTTGAGTTAACTTGTGGGATCTGAGGTCCCAGTATTTTTGTATTTATTGAGCGCTGAAATTTTTTGCTACTAACCAAAACGAAAAAAGGTCTATCTGGTTCTTTTTCTGCATTTTGAAGATAATTCAGTAAAATGTAATGGTAATGTACTTCATTATTTATATCGATGTTTTCGATATTGCTTCTCTCATTCTTCTCTATATATATTATATTACATTTTCCCGTTTCATAAAAAAAAAATACAATTAAACCTATGTGTACAGTATTTATTCTTTTAACTTCCGAAATTACGACAGCTACTGTTTGGACACGACAGGTTATTGAGACTTGATTGAGACAGAAACATCAAAATTTTATTATGTTAAAATATACTACTCTAAAGAGGGAGAGAGACTTGAAATCTATTCCAGAATATACTTTATTGACAATTTAATTTTCTTAGTACGTAAATGAATTAAATATAAAATAATCATTTCAATACTCGCTAAAATAAATATCAATTACAAGTACTTAAAATTTATAGTGTTTTTTTAAAGAATTTATTTAAAGCTATTTCTGTACAATATAATAACGTAAAATTACATTTTAATTCTACCAAGAAATTATAAAGCAAATCCCAAAAAAATTTAAATTTTGACAAAATGGCTTATGATCTTTTTTTGTTTGGTTATTAAGAAACGATGAGCAGCTTTATAAATCTGTGTATGCAAGTCACATAAGGCTCTTGCCTTATATGAAACTTCTAAAAAGTTGCCTACGAAAGTGAAATGGATATGTGTTTGTTTCTTTATCGTAATGCATTTTCGTTTCATCAAATTTAAAATCACAACCAATCCTAAACAATTTCTATCTATTTAAAACCCTGTGTTAAAACCAAATAAAATTTCACATATAATTTAAAATATTTTTATGGTTATTTATACCAGGTACAGCAGGAGTTATAAATTAAAAAAATGTTTTAGGAGAAGTTATTGTACTTATGCATAAACGAAACGTACATCCATAACGACTCGATTATTAAAATATTAAGCATTATTTCCTTGCAATAAGAGTCAAATTTGTCAAATAAATGCTTCTCTTATTAGTCAACTGTCAATCCCGCAATTGACGTTTATAAAAAGTCATTTCTAGTCCGTGGGGTGTAGCGTTTTAATGATTATTTTATTAAAAATACATTAATTATTATTTTACTTTAATTAACTTAAATATAAAACTTTTAAAATGGATGACCAAGGAAGGAAAGTTATCGTTTGTGACAACGGCACTGGTGTAAGTTTGTTCGAAATAAGAAAGAAGACGTTAAATCAGTTCTTTGTAGATAAGGCACTGAATCATCTCGGTAAATGTTAATATTTCAGTTCGTAAAGTGCGGATATGCCGGCAGTAACTTCCCAGCGTTTATTTTCCCATCGATGGTCGGCAGGCCGATTATCAGAGCAGAAAATAAAATCGGTGATATTGATGTCAAGGTATGCTAAAATTTCTATTTGTCGTATTAGTAATGTTCCAGCTGTTTTATATCTATGAAATTATTACCTTGCAGATTATATTATGGCATTATATTTAATGATTGAGCTTAGTAAAATTAATGTTTTTATATTTTGAATTTTAAATTAAATTTTGGTCAAGCTATTTTCAAACAACAGTCAAAAAGGTTTAATTTTACTTTTATTGTTCGAAATATCCGTACAACAATTGGAGGTCTACTTTAAGTAACTTTTGATAAATTTCCTTTTTTAAAAGTGTTTCAAAATATTTATTTTTACTATTAAAAACAAGATAAAGAAAGTTAAAAACTAAAACCAGACAACAAAAATATGAAAGGCAGTTTTGGAGATATGGAGGAACAGATGAATATAAAAACATACATTCAAAGACTGCTAAAATGATCACCTCCCTTTTGGCTTTACCATAGTCGTTTAAAATTGAAATTGATGAGTTATTATTACATATATTGGTTAAATATAATATATGTAATGATGGTTTAAATATGTTAAAATTACCTTTAAACAAAGATGATCACAATATTAAGTAAATTTCTTATGCAAATGTTCTTAGTATAAAATTTAAATTTTTTAAATATTTTACAGGATATGTGTGTTAAAGTAAGTTACCGCATTCTACTTGCATGCTCAATTACGAATTCTTGCATTTTGACAATACTAAAAATAACAAAATTGTGGCGTCATGCAAGAATAACAAATATTTCTCGTCAAATAATTTTTTTGTTTAATAAAAAAAATTGTTTGTAATTGTTTTATGTGAGAAAATAATATTTTGTGGCCAATTTCATTATAATCGTAGGTTTTTGGTACTAGCGATAGAATTTTGATGCAATGGCATATAAATAAAATGCTTGTTATTGATCATTTTGAGTTCACAATATATGGGTACAAATGGTAATCAAGTCCCATAATGTGCTAAAAGATCAACAATAATAATGATATAACATAATATCATCTTAGGTACAAATAGCACCAGAATTTTATTACTAGTAAACTGTAGAGGTAGATATTAGGTTATTAAATATTGTATGTTCTAAGTAATGTAATGGTCTGTTGAACATAACTGGTTCCTATGTGTCTCCTCGGCTCTACATAACACAGGCTAAATCAACAGTGCTACTCTGTTACTGTTTTAAGCCAATCCAAACTAATGAATATATATAACTGGTGTTTGTAATTGTTTTACAAGAAATGTGACTCCTAGTAGTTAAGTTAGTTTTCCTGAGGCAGAGCACAGCCATCAATATTCTACTCAAAATTTGGAGCAGCTCAACTGGGCAAGCACTTCAACCTTACAGAAGATCACAGTCAAATTGACACCAGCAATTTATACTAAGCTAACTCATAAAAGTGAACTTTACAATTGAGGCTTATAAAAGGGAAAAATGTGATACCTTGTATATTAATTAAGAAACTTATTTGAAATTTGGTATCTTTAATAGTTAATTTATTCATTGCAATTTCACAATTTTCATCATTACAAAAAAAAAAACACATTTATTCAAGTTGCATTAAGAAAATTCGAGTTGGCGTAGTATAAATTGTTGGTGTCGAAATAATACAGCACTCAAGTAGTTTTGTGTTTCTGTGGCAAGTAAGGTGGCCAGGGCTCCTGGGTAGGGTCAGGGTTAGGAGCGGTAAAGCACCTGTGGTGCTTCTAGTGTTTCAGGAGCGCAAAAGCTATTGTAATCACTTACCACCAAGTGGGCGGTGCTTTTGTTTTTCTCCTAGTTGTATAAAAAAAGTAACTTGTAAGTACAATATTACAATTTACATGCTAACCAGACGTTTGATTCCGAGATCATTCAGGTAAAAAGCGTAGATAAATTCAATTAGCTTCAGTTTATTTTCGTTTATTTTGCATAGGAATTGAACAACATAGTTACACCACTATATTTCATTTCTACAACTAATTATATTTACACAGCAGAATTAGATTTTTTTTGTCAGTATACGAATAATAGTTTAGCAATAAACATGGCAACTCATGGTATATTTATTTTACTGGCAAGCCATATACTGCTTTTATATACTTGTAGATTATTATTGCATAATATGTTAATGTTTATAAAAACAATATTAATCTGTGCTTAAATTATACAGTCAAATATTTCTGATTAAATCAATGTAGTATTGCTGCAATTTTTTTAAAATCTGTTTTCTATCTATTAGCACTTAAATAATTTGTTTAAAGATATAGATAATGAGAAAAAAGAAAATAGAATTTTAATAATCTGTTAACTAGATTTTTAACTGTTATGTATTTAATACCTAATTGGGCTGCCTTGCTAGATAGGCTGAGTAAAATTATACATTTTTATAATAATTTAATTTCACATCAACCTAATCAATATCAGACTTATTTATTATTATTATTACAAATATTCAATATGCGTAACAGCGATAGAGAATTGTTTATTTTTTATTAATATAATATTATAATATTATAGTCACATAACAATAGAGATATGTATATAGCTTATTTGATTAATAAATGGAATTGTGTTTGAATGATTTTGTTGCATATAACAGATCTTTGTTGTGTATTTTATACTAACGATATAATATCGTGTTTTCCATATTTATAATGTTAGGTTGTTTATAGGATTTGATGGTTGGTGATGAAGCTTCACAGTTACGATCGATGCTTGAAGTCAGCTATCCTATGGAGAACGGTGTAAGTACTTTTTTCTAATATTTTATTGCTAATAAAATATGACTATAGAAAAATGGCTAATTACAATGAGCAGTAGTCAAAGTATATAAAAAAAAAAAACAAGTGTGCTTTAGACCACAAAAAATTATCTAATTAATTATAAATTGTAGGTGGTTCGCAATTGGGAAGATATGTGTCACGTTTGGGACTACACCTTCGGGCCGAGCAAGATGAACATTGACCCCAAGGAGACTAAAATATTGTTGACGGAGCCGCCAATGAACCCCACCAAAAATAGGGAGAAAATGATCGAGGTAGGCGCCACTTACCATTATTGACTAGCCTAGCTTGGCGCAGTTTGTAGTGGCCTTGCTTTCTACTCGGGGGTTTGTAGATTCGATTCCCACCTGAGTCTGATAAAAATAATTTTGTAAAATAAATTTATAAATTAACTCAACACTAAGATATACATTATATAGACAGTTGGCGCGAACTTGGAATCATTATGAAAATGCGTCATTCGATTAAAAATATTTTTTTAATACTATGAAATATATTTCAATACATTGTTACAGGTTATGTTCGAAAAATATGGGTTCGACAGTGCATACATCGCTATACAAGCAGTATTAACGCTCTACGCACAGGGTCTCATTTCTGGAGTGGTTGTAGATTCTGGTAAGTCCAAGACAATTTTTAATTTTGTTCTTATTCTGCTAAATTATGATATTTTATTTTGCCTCTAAATGTAATAATACTGGATTCGGCTCTGTTTCTAGAACGGATGAAACTTGAAGCGTAACCCAAAACTTTCTAAAAATTGAAGGCCTACCAGTTTGAATTGTAACTAATGATAAATTTTTATCAATGTCAAATAAAACTCTATTTGAATAGAGAGAGGAAATGGGTCAAGTCTTTGTCCAGCATTGGAACATAATTACAATACCCCCAACAGGTGACGGAGTAACTCACATTTGCCCGGTGTACGAGGAGTTCGCTCTGCCCCATCTCACTAGGAGGTTGGATATAGCTGGTAGAGATATCACGCGGTATCTTATAAAGGTAAATGTTTTATATATTTTTGAAGTAAAACTCCTTTATGCACGCTTAACTTTGTAAGCTGGTGAATGCGTGGCACAGTGCAGGCCTATTGTGCAGAAGTTTTACTTCAGTCCTGTGTTCTAAAGCACATTCGTTTTTTTTAATAGCTACTGCTCCTCCGCGGTTACGCGTTCAACCACTCAGCGGACTTTGAGACCGTCCGTATGATGAAAGAAAAGTTGTGCTACATCGGTTACAACGTAGAGCAAGAGCAGAGACTCGCTTGGGAGACCACGGTGCTTGTCGAACCTTATGTGGTGAGCCTTAGTTTCATATTTTTTTAATTTTTTTAAAATCAGGACAGTCAAAATAATAAGTTTAATCAAAAGCAGTGTCTGATATTAAGATAGATATAGAACAATATAATACCATATAAAGAATAGTAGTAGTGACAGTTACAAATTGATTATTATTGCGAAAAAAGCAGGTCAGTGTTACAAAAAAAAAAAAAAAAAATATATTTATATATATATATATATGCATTACCAAATTTTATTATTATTATATTTGATGCATATCTTATCTTGATAAATAAATAATAATGATATAATAATTATAATTCATTTGGAACAATATTTCTTACTAATATATATAACTTTTTTAAACCAAAAATTTGTAATCAATTTTTGTACAAAATCCAGAAATAAAAGGGTTTTTTTTTATTACATATAAAAAGTATTTTCTGTTTTAAAACCTGATTGGTAGTCTACGTCATAAGGTTTCCAAAGTTTGCAATTTGAATCCCCATAAATTACCTCATGATAAGTTTCAATAATTAATGTAATATTTGTATAATACCAACCAACAACCAAGTTTTTTTAGTGTAATGAGCATGAGAATGTAAATAGAAAAATAAATAAATTGGGATATCGCATTTTACTTGTGAAGTAAGTGGTAGTCAGGAAACTTTGGGAATCTATGCACTTACATGTCAAAAATTGACAAATTTCCCTAAATGTCTACTTTATATAGAGATAGTGTGTTTCGCATCAAAACCAATGAAAAATGCTTTTCTTTTATATAATATTTTTTATTGTCACCAGTTACCAGACGGTCGAGTAATCAAAGTAGGCGGTGAAAGGTTCGAAGCCCCCGAAGCTTTATTCCAGCCTCACCTCATTAATGTGGAGGGACAGGGTATCGCTGAACTCGTTTTTAACACCATACAGGTATGTGACTAGTACAGACTTACAGAAAATTACAAAAAAAAAAAATGATTAAATTATATGGCCACCCAGTATATATTATTTAATAGCATATACGCTTCAGCCTGTAATATCCCACTACTGGGCATAGGCCTCTTTCCCCATGTAGGATAAGCATTAGAGCTTAATCCACCACGCTGCTGCAAAAATAGCATATAATAATCATAATTCTACTTTTCGTGTCTTTATTTATATATTATGCTTTATTCTGCAGTATATATGTATATATATACAAAAAGTAAGTAAGTAGGTAAAGATGCGTACATTTCGTTTAATGGTAATCATCAGGAGCATAGTAAGCATTTGCCGACCCCACCTCTGGTAGGGAGGATTCTCTAGGATATCTGACTACTTTAACTGACCATAGGAACACAACAAAATCAAAATCTAAAGTTACTTGATTCAAGTAGGCTTTAAAAGCACTATGAAAATCATCACTATACAAATTAAAATGATATGTGTGCTTAATAAATTATTTATAGCTCAATATTTTAATTGAACAGTAGCACCGTCGCCTCGGTCAGTTGACGGACTTTATGAATGCGAATATTGCGGAGCTGAGTCTTCCAGTAAAGGATGACAAATGATTATTCCAATGAAGTTTTTTAATAAATAAATAAATAAATCTTTATTTCTTCAAACGTTAGTACATAATATTAACATATATTACATCAGTTATATTTAGTCACAAAAGAACAGTATGTCTCTGGTCCCCACACTAGGATTCCCTGTGTCGTGGGGTCCAGTCCCTTCCATTAACTTAATAATTATATATATTTATAATAATTTTGTTTTCGAATCCAAATTTATTCCTAAAAAAACATTTCTATTACTACTAATTATTAGTCTAATCTCCAAATTCTAAATCGGATACATAACACTCGGCAACGGAAACACAATGCATATGGTTTACGTGGCATTCAAAAAATGTTGTTTGTCTGAAACACTAA
Source organism: Melitaea cinxia (assembly GCF_905220565.1). Classification (NCBI taxonomy): domain Eukaryota; kingdom Metazoa; phylum Arthropoda; class Insecta; order Lepidoptera; family Nymphalidae; genus Melitaea; species Melitaea cinxia. The sequence continues at coordinate 8,089,677 of NC_059421.1, read as the reverse complement.
TCTTTCATCACTAAATATAATCATCACTATGTCACAAATATCCTCAACATAAAATGACAGATCATTTATGTACATATATCAGATAAAGAAAAGGACCAAGAATTGACCCCTGTGAAATGCCATTTGTTTGCACAGATCTAGAAAACTTAGATCCGTTAGTTGATACATGTTGAATTATATTAATAAGATATGAAGCAATGGAATTAAAAGCTTTACTATCAGCACCGTTAATATATATATATATTATATATATATATATATATATATATATATATATATATATATATATATAAGGTTTCATTTATAGAATCCCTTAGTCCACGCAATCCAACGCTTTTGATAAGTCACAGAATACACTAATAGCATCTTGTGATCACTATCTATTCCGCAGGCGGCCGACATCGACATGCGCAACGAGCTGTACAAGCACATTGTGCTGTCGGGCGGCTCCACCATGTACCCGGGCCTGCCGTCGCGCCTCGAGCGCGAGATCAAGCAGCTCTACCTCGAGCGCGTGCTGCGGAACGACTCCGACAAGCTGGCCGTGAGTACACTGGGGCACGGGGCACGGGGCACGGGGCACGCGTGCCCTGTGAGGCGTGTGTGACATCAGGCTCCACCATGTACCCGGGCCTGCCGTCGCGCCTCGAGCGCGAGATCAAGCAGCTCTACCTCGAGCGCGTGCTGCGGAACGACTCCGACAAGCTGGCCGTGAGTACACTGGGGCACGGGGCACGGGGCACGCGTGCCCTGTGAGGCGTGTGTGACATCAGGCTCCACCATGTACCCGGGCCTGCCGTCGCGCCTCGAGCGCGAGATCAAGCAGCTCTACCTCGAGCGCGTGCTGCGGAACGACTCCGACAAGCTGGCCGTGAGTACACTGGGGCACGGGGCACGGGGCACGGGGCACGCGTGCCCTGTGAGGCGTGTGTGACATCAGGCTCCACCATGTACCCGGGCCTGCCGTCGCGCCTCGAGCGCGAGATCAAGCAGCTCTACCTCGAGCGCGTGCTGCGGAACGACTCCGACAAGCTGGCCGTGAGTACACTGGGGCACGGGGCACGGGGCACGGGGCACGCGTGCCCTGTGAGGCGTGTGTGACATCAGGCTCCACCATGTACCCGGGCCTGCCGTCGCGCCTCGAGCGCGAGATCAAGCAGCTCTACCTCGAGCGCGTGCTGCGGAACGACTCCGACAAGCTGGCCGTGAGTACACTGGGGCACGGGGCACGGGGCACGCGTGCCCTGTGAGGCGTGTGTGACATCAGGCTCCACCATGTACCCGGGCCTGCCGTCGCGCCTCGAGCGCGAGATCAAGCAGCTCTACCTCGAGCGCGTGCTGCGGAACGACTCCGACAAGCTGGCCGTGAGTACACTGGGGCACGGGGCACGGGGCACGGGGCACGCGTGCCCTGTGAGGCGTGTGTGACATCAGGCTCCACCATGTACCCGGGCCTGCCGTCGCGCCTCGAGCGCGAGATCAAGCAGCTCTACCTCGAGCGCGTGCTGCGGAACGACTCCGACAAGCTGGCCGTGAGTACACTGGGGCACGGGGCACGGGGCACGGGGCACGCGTGCCCTGTGAGGCGTGTGTGACATCAGGCTCCACCATGTACCCGGGCCTGCCGTCGCGCCTCGAGCGCGAGATCAAGCAGCTCTACCTCGAGCGCGTGCTGCGGAACGACTCCGACAAGCTGGCCGTGAGTACACTGGGGCACGGGGCACGGGGCACGCGTGCCCTGTGAGGCGTGTGTGACATCAGGCTCCACCATGTACCCGGGCCTGCCGTCGCGCCTCGAGCGCGAGATCAAGCAGCTCTACCTCGAGCGCGTGCTGCGGAACGACTCCGACAAGCTGGCCGTGAGTACACTGGGGCACGGGGCACGGGGCACGCGTGCCCTGTGAGGCGTGTGTGACATCAGGCTCCACCATGTACCCGGGCCTGCCGTCGCGCCTCGAGCGCGAGATCAAGCAGCTCTACCTCGAGCGCGTGCTGCGGAACGACTCCGACAAGCTGGCCGTGAGTACACTGGGGCACGGGGCACGGGGCACGCGTGCCCTGTGAGGCGTGTGTGACATCAGGCTCCACCATGTACCCGGGCCTGCCGTCGCGCCTCGAGCGCGAGATCAAGCAGCTCTACCTCGAGCGCGTGCTGCGGAACGACTCCGACAAGCTGGCCGTGAGTACACTGGGGCACGGGGCACGGGGCACGCGTGCCCTGTGAGGCGTGTGTGACATCAGGCTCCACCATGTACCCGGGCCTGCCGTCGCGCCTCGAGCGCGAGATCAAGCAGCTCTACCTCGAGCGCGTGCTGCGGAACGACTCCGACAAGCTGGCCGTGAGTACACTGGGGCACGGGGCACGGGGCACGCGTGCCCTGTGAGGCGTGTGTGACATCAGGCTCCACCATGTACCCGGGCCTGCCGTCGCGCCTCGAGCGCGAGATCAAGCAGCTCTACCTCGAGCGCGTGCTGCGGAACGACTCCGACAAGCTGGCCGTGAGTACACTGGGGCACGGGGCACGGGGCACGGGGCACGCGTGCCCTGTGAGGCGTGTGTGACATCAGGCTCCACCATGTACCCGGGCCTGCCGTCGCGCCTCGAGCGCGAGATCAAGCAGCTCTACCTCGAGCGCGTGCTGCGGAACGACTCCGACAAGCTGGCCGTGAGTACACTGGGGCACGGGGCACGGGGCACGCGTGCCCTGTGAGGCGTGTGTGACATCAGGCTCCACCATGTACCCGGGCCTGCCGTCGCGCCCCGAGCGCGAGATCAAGCAGCTCTACCTCGAGCGCGTGCTGCGGAACGACTCCGACAAGCTGGCCGTGAGTACACTGGGGCACGGGGCACGGGGCACGCGTGCCCTGTGAGGCGTGTGTGACATCAGGCTCCACCATGTACCCGGGCCTGCCGTCGCGCCTCGAGCGCGAGATCAAGCAGCTCTACCTCGAGCGCGTGCTGCGGAACGACTCCGACAAGCTGGCCGTGAGTACACTGGGGCACGGGGCACGGGGCACGCGTGCCCTGTGAGGCGTGTGTGACATCAGGCTCCACCATGTACCCGGGCCTGCCGTCGCGCCTCGAGCGCGAGATCAAGCAGCTCTACCTCGAGCGCGTGCTGCGGAACGACTCCGACAAGCTGGCCGTGAGTACACTGGGGCACGGGGCACGGGGCACGCGTGCCCTGTGAGGCGTGTGTGACATCAGGCTCCACCATGTACCCGGGCCTGCCGTCGCGCCTCGAGCGCGAGATCAAGCAGCTCTACCTCGAGCGCGTGCTGCGGAACGACTCCGACAAGCTGGCCGTGAGTACACTGGGGCACGGGGCACGGGGCACGGGGCACGCGTGCCCTGTGAGGCGTGTGTGACATCAGGCTCCACCATGTACCCGGGCCTGCCGTCGCGCCTCGAGCGCGAGATCAAGCAGCTCTACCTCGAGCGCGTGCTGCGGAACGACTCCGACAAGCTGGCCGTGAGTACACTGGGGCACGGGGCACGGGGCACGCGTGCCCTGTGAGGCGTGTGTGACATCAGGCTCCACCATGTACCCGGGCCTGCCGTCGCGCCCCGAGCGCGAGATCAAGCAGCTCTACCTCGAGCGCGTGCTGCGGAACGACTCCGACAAGCTGGCCGTGAGTACACTGGGGCACGGGGCACGGGGCACGCGTGCCCTGTGAGGCGTGTGTGACATCAGGCTCCACCATGTACCCGGGCCTGCCGTCGCGCCTCGAGCGCGAGATCAAGCAGCTCTACCTCGAGCGCGTGCTGCGGAACGACTCCGACAAGCTGGCCGTGAGTACACTGGGGCACGGGGCACGGGGCACGCGTGCCCTGTGAGGCGTGTGTGACATCAGGCTCCACCATGTACCCGGGCCTGCCGTCGCGCCTCGAGCGCGAGATCAAGCAGCTCTACCTCGAGCGCGTGCTGCGGAACGACTCCGACAAGCTGGCCGTGAGTACACTGGGGCACGGGGCACGGGGCACGGGGCACGCGTGCCCTGTGAGGCGTGTGTGACATCAGGCTCCACCATGTACCCGGGCCTGCCGTCGCGCCTCGAGCGCGAGATCAAGCAGCTCTACCTCGAGCGCGTGCTGCGGAACGACTCCGACAAGCTGGCCGTGAGTACACTGGGGCACGGGGCACGGGGCACGGGGCACGCGTGCCCTGTGAGGCGTGTGTGACATCAGGCTCCACCATGTACCCGGGCCTGCCGTCGCGCCTCGAGCGCGAGATCAAGCAGCTCTACCTCGAGCGCGTGCTGCGGAACGACTCCGACAAGCTGGCCGTGAGTACACTGGGGCACGGGGCACGGGGCACGCGTGCCCTGTGAGGCGTGTGTGACATCAGGCTCCACCATGTACCCGGGCCTGCCGTCGCGCCTCGAGCGCGAGATCAAGCAGCTCTACCTCGAGCGCGTGCTGCGGAACGACTCCGACAAGCTGGCCGTGAGTACACTGGGGCACGGGGCACGGGGCACGCGTGCCCTGTGAGGCGTGTGTGACATCAGGCTCCACCATGTACCCGGGCCTGCCGTCGCGCCTCGAGCGCGAGATCAAGCAGCTCTACCTCGAGCGCGTGCTGCGGAACGACTCCGACAAGCTGGCCGTGAGTACACTGGGGCACGGGGCACGGGGCACGCGTGCCCTGTGAGGCGTGTGTGACATCAGGCTCCACCATGTACCCGGGCCTGCCGTCGCGCCTCGAGCGCGAGATCAAGCAGCTCTACCTCGAGCGCGTGCGTTGAAACCATAATTCATTTCTTTATCTTTATTTTAAATGCTTTGTCAGTTATGTAATTCTGACTATGTCGCTCTGTAATTTAATACATTTGTGTATATTATAAATTAAATGTACGAAAGAAATAAAAGACCAGATGCAAAAAATGAATATTAATTTATTTTTATTAAACCTAATTACACCTAAGTCAGCCATACTGGTTGTACCAGGTTTGAAAATTTTAACATAAGAAGATTTAAATGCTTGAGTTGAATCGACAATGAATAAAAGCTAAAATTTGAAGCTTAAAGTCAACAGTTTTTAAAAACAAAATATCATTAAACCTTCAGAAATTCAAGATCCGTATTGAAGACCCGCCTCGCCGCAAGGACATGGTGTTCATCGGCGGCGCCGTGCTGGCCGAGGTCTGCAAGAACCGCGACAACTTCTGGCTCACGAGGCAGGAGTACCAGGAACAGGTAATTACATCAAACTGTAGCCCGCAGGCCATGTGGCAAGAGGAAAAAATTGGTAGATCACGTAGCTAACCTAAGCGTTGTGATTTCAAATGTGGGTTTAAAGTTAGTAGCTAAAGTTTGAAGTTGTTTTTATCTGTTCCGAGATCAGGATACACAGATCGGGATATATACTAAGATCGGGGATAGTTTTGGCAGCGCTTGCTATGCTTCTGATGTTGTAGGCGTCCATGAGCTACGGTATTCGTTCACCATCAGGTGGCCCGTACGCTTGATTCACACCTTTATAGTATGAAAAACCTCATTAGTACTCAGCGTGTTCCATTAACTGTTCGACTTTGTATTAAAGAAATATTAATAAATTGTCTCCTTTTCAGGGTCTGTCCTGCCTTCGGAAACTCGGACCCAGAGCGAGTTAATACCGCCAGCAGTATCTTGTATATTTAATCTACTTAAGGTCATTTCCAATACTTATCATAATTGTTTTATACTTAATGAGATTTAATTATTTAGAAAAATGAATTTAATCGTAAAGTATTAAGTTTCTTGCTCCCTAAAAGTGATAAAAAGGCTGAAAACTTGGACGTAAAAGTGTTAATTGCCGAAAACCATCAAAAAAAAAATAAAAAATAGATTTCTTTATGTAATCAAATATCTTTCATTCATTTTTGTATCCGAAGTGCAAAAAATACATTGTTATTTATTCAAATTAATTTTACTATAGAAAAAATTAAACATGTATTACCTGACACTTAAAGAAAATAAAGTTCTAAGACTGTATGTTACTTTGCATTTAATGTATACTTTGTCAAAAATATAATTTATACAACCATATATCGAGGAATATGCAATTGAGTAAAGACGATATGTAAATTATTTTGTGTTTTATTTTTACTTAGACATGTCAAAAATAAATCGTTTAAAAATAAGTAATTAATGTTTTAATATTATATCTCTTAACTGGTAGAGGCTACCACGCTACAAACGCGGGCTTAGAGCTAAGCGTTCAGTAAATACACCCCTCGGCCTTCGCTCACAACAAGGCCACCCCTTAGACGTCCCTCCCTTCCCCTATCAATCCTATCCTTCCCCTAACACAACGCTCAGGAAATTCAGGGCTCCATACTGGGTCCTCTTATTTCTCTTGTACGATCCAGTTTTATTTGAATACAAAATAGAAAGTATCATGATGACCAGGATAACAGTAATGTAAGATTTGGACCTTACATTCGACCAAAAAAAGTAAGTTCCAATGATCACATGGTAACCGTTTGTTGTTTAAAAACTCTAAATATGTTTTCGTGTGTGGCAATTTTAATGTAGACATATTATAGGACAATGTTTAGAAGTAGATTAATTAATTTGTTGTACTCATTTAATTTAATACACAGATATTTTGAACCAACTCGAGTCACTAACGCCGAGTTGCACAAAACAACTATTTGTATAGATAACGTTTTTAGTAATATTGAAATTCACAATAAATCTGTTATAACTGTTTTAACTTACGATCACTGCGGTCAAAAATTCTCTCGTAATGAGAAAATTAACACATTCTCGAAGAATTACATGTAGATCAATAACGGAAAAGAGAACGAATTGTTTTAGGGATATCGTAGCGCAAAAAATATTTAAAGTAGATATGATGGCACAGGATCCAGATGTAATCTATAATTTAGTTTTCAAATTAATTTTAGATGAATTCTATAATATTTTTAAACTCACAACTTACGATATAAATGTAAACTTAAAATTTAGTGACCTCTGAAGATATTTATAAGAGTAGAAATAGGTTGTACGAATTTACAGTATGAAGCAATGGAAGCAGGAGACTAGATTTTTGAATTATGTAAAAGAATATTCTAAAACTTTTAAAGCTGTTTGTATGGCTGCTAAATCAAAATATATCAAAAATAAAATTATTAATTCTGATGATAAAATCAAATGCACATGGAATATAATTAATAGTATCTGTGGGAAACGTGATAAGCAAACTATACCAATTGAATTAAATATAAATGGTGCTGTTGTAAGCTCGGATGACAAGTTGGCAAACGTCTTTGATTGAGTAACTGCGGAATTTCTTACCGATTCTTCTCTGCAGAATCAACATTCCGAATCGGCGGTAGCTTTATTTCTACAAATATAATAATTTATTTTTAAACTTTCAATTTGTAAATGACGATTCGAAAGCCTATGAGCCGATGAGCCTATTTCAATAAAGCTGTTTTTGATTTTGATTTTTGTTGCTAAATAATTTTTCCAGCAGTTAGGATTCATCCTGAAGATCGCATTTAACTTCAAAACCAATCGTGTAGTATGGTTTCTATGTAATTCGCTGGTTCGTACTACACTAGGGGCTGGTAGAAATGCGTGGAAACCCTCGGAATGAAGTCTCCTTGTTAGAGAGAGGCAATTTTGGATATCACCCGCTCATGTACCCTACGGCATTCCTCCTGTGGTGCCTTAACTTCAGTTTCTTCAGGACTAGGAAGGCAAATGTACAGTTGGTGACTTAGCCCGTTACGTCGTTCCGAATAATTACCGTTGATGCCGGAGAAGAGTTTCGCATTGTAACTTCCCGATACCTTGCACATTGTTTTAATAACGTCGTTACTTTAACGCACTCATTGAGAACTCAATAATCTCAATATTACGTTATGGACACGCGTAACGTGTCCACTAGACAGAACAGTGCATTTTTGGCTTAAGACAATTGGTGAGAAGCCTCCTGAAGCCTTCTGAGAAGGTACCGAATTGACTGACCACAAGGTTCAACAAATTCCATCCACCGTAGTATGCTGAGTTTTAAAATGGATTGCGTTAAAGCCAGGTAAGGCAGGAGGATGTAATGTCTCCAAAACTGCTTGAAAAAGCAATGAAGGATGCTGTTAAGACCTTAGATTGGGAAGGAAAAGGCGCCAATGTAAATAGTTAATTCATCTTCACATTAGTTTGTAAGTCGCTTGAAAGTTCATCTTACTTACTGTTTTTTTTTTTACTTTTACGCTTTCGAGTCTTGCCCTTCCCCCCGATAACCCCGCTATGTTACTGCAGTTAGTATGTAGCAGCAGTAGTGCGACATAAGTTTCTTCGTAAACGTCTAAAATAGTAAAAAAATAACGTAATCTGTACTGAGAGAAAGAGAAAAGGGGTAATAATAATAAAAACAACTCATTTACGATTAATTATTTATTAAAAATCGCAAATGCAAAAATTCCTTCCATTAATAAAGTACGCTTAACGCATCGCTAGGTAAAAAAGTAGAAAATTATATATGACACGAGAAGTCAGTCTATCACATAAATATACGAAATTATTTAGAACTATGTGATTAATTAAAGCTAATTTAAAAATAACTAAATTATAAACGAAAATGTTATCAAAAAATACATAAAAAAGTAATTTTATTGACAAAAAAGCACCAGTGACTTCATACATTACACAAAAAGTTGCCACAATAAAAAAAAGATCAAATATCAAGCGTTCGCGCGTTCACTTTTCACAAAGCAGAATATAACTTAAATAAAAACAAATTAAAAGGAACTCAGTTTTATACAAAACGATATCGTATAATTAAAGAATCTTAAGTATAATACATTATTGTTAAAATACAAAATTGACACAACGATAATTCTAACCTCTTGATGGGTGTATGACGCATCTTTCGTACTTAAAAACTGTAATAACTAGACATGTGCATGTTACATATGTTATGGGCATGTACTTTCAAGCTCCAATATTATAATTCAAAGAACGTGACACTTTGTAGTGCGTGCAGCCGGTGTTCATCGGTTTACAAGACGTTATCACGTCAAAACTAATAATTTTAATATATAAATGTTATTTATAAATTGCTGACAAATTTTATCCTAACAGTTCATAGATATTCAAATTATAAACATACTTATTAGAGTTTCAAATCACTTTACTACTGTTTCATAACTTCAATATTGTTCATATATTAGCCACAAATCGAAAGAGAATAAATCCGTATATAAAACATTAAACATTTTCAATACTATTTTTCTTAGTAAAAACAGTTTTCAAGTATCAAAAAGTTGTCCTATACTAAACAAGTACCTAAACTATCTGGCACTAAATAATAAAAACTAACCTACGTCTGTCAGTTCTGAACCGACTATTACCTATTCGAGTACATATTTAAACATTATTAAGTAGTAGAAACAAAAAAATACAGTCAATTTGAGAACCTCCTCTTTTGTTGATGTCGGTTAAAAATAAATTACGATACTTCACAATGACGAATGAAAAATTAACTGTCAAAATGACGTTCACAGACAAAAAATTTCACAGATAAGAAAATACCTAAGCAAATGTATTTTTTTGCTGCAGTTACTAGGTAAAAGTTTGATCAAAGGTTTTTTTCTACTATCGAATAAAATTAATAAAATAAATACTCTAAAGCCTACCTTATTCTCGTAAGTCGTTATTCTATAAATGCATCATCTGGTATCAATTACAATGTACAATTTTAAAACACAAAAATTCCTATTTTACACATAAATATGTAAAAATGGAACCGTTTGTGTCTAATTCGCTTTACGAGCGAATAATTTATAATTGAATTTGCTTTGTTAATTTAATTTATACTACATAACTTAACCCTAATGTTAAGAATTACATTTTAAATATTTTAAAATAACAAAAAGAAAAAAGAAACTTACAACCTTAAAAGCCTACTTGAACAAAGTAATTATTTGATAACAAAATATAATGTTCACACTGTCAAAAAATTTATCCTTAAAACAAGTCATTTTAATTACATTTCAAAATAAATTAACAAAGCAAGTACATAAAATATTACTATTAATAAATAATAAACCGCTAACACGCTCATATGCTTAAAACTATAATTTTCGATTCAATCAGGACGAGCGTTGACAAATTTCGGACGAAAATATTATTATTTCAAATTACATCGTGACTACATCAGTCTTACACTAATCTCATTATTTACACAAATGGCAGTATCGTGTAGCTTCCGTTATATCACTTACAACTAAAATCTATGCTAATTTTTTGAGAATCGACTAGACTAGCCAACTCCATAAAACAAAATTTACTATATAAAATTTTGAGGTGATTTAATTTTTTAAACTACATTGTGTTGATAATGAAAAAAAAAAACCGACTTCAATTAACACAGTAAAAATTACAAGTAAAACAATGTGGGTAGTCGAAAAAAATAGCCAATTCAATACGTATTATTTGAGATCAATCTCAATTGAATTTAAATGGCCTCACGATCCATTAAAAATTTATATCGCAACGTAAAAAATACTGTCAAATTGAAAACCTCCTTTCTTTAAGTCTAAGTCATGGCCGCCATTTCAATAAACGTCACAGCTATATTTTGTCTCTGTTTCACTTCAAGAGATTGTTAAGTAGAAGTAAAGAAAGAAAAGGACAGAAGACGTTCATTAAATGGAAGCCAAGTTACTTATAATTAACTAATATTATAACATTATTCTTAATTGATATTTCTTTTATCAGTGCAAAAATGGCTTCCATATTTTTTGTAAAAAGTTTATCTTCACTTTGTTTTAATATGTGGCAAAAAGGTTATAAAAAAAAAATTAGAGGCCATATGGCATTATTACTATTGCAATAATAATTATTAACAATATATTAGATAAAAAAAAAAAAAAACTAAAAAGTTTGTGATTATATTTGGTTCGTAATTCAGTAATACTTTTTATCACAACATACTTTGTCAAAATATACTAAATTTTCTCACAGAGAAATAGAAAATGTGACAAATACATATATTTAGAAAACCATTTAGGTTTCCTTAGTTACAGAACAGTCTGTGCTGTATAATTGAGCAGTTTTGAAAACCAAAAAGATTTCTTTAGAAAAATGACGCCATAAAAAAAGTTTCTTTTAACCTTTAATATTGACAGTCATAAATTGATGGATAAAAATATGAATTGGTAAAGCTTTAGATTAGGTAAAACCGAATTTCGGGACCGTGGGGGGAAGGGGGGGGAGAGGGTGGGGAACGCCCACACCCAAAAACCCCATAATTCGGTTTTTCTAATTCGGTTTTACCTAGTCTAGATCTTAGCCTATGAATTTTACATTAATTTATATTATTTACCGAGCATTTGATTATAATTAAATAAATGATTATAAAAATTTTGAAAACATTGTTATTAATACATTTGGACCCGCACAATTTGTATGGAAAATGGCTCTCCTTGGGTCCTAGGGTCCTTTCCTTGCAATCACGTTTAGTACCAGCTAAAATTAAGTGCAAATTGTAAACGTGCTCTAAAATATATAATAATATAAATACGTACATCACGTATATAACTAAGGTACATAAAATTATCGCTAACATGAAGTACATTTTAAATGCATCGAAATTACTAAAAGCCTAAAATTATAAAGTCTTTTACTGGTGGTTATACTCGTATATTATGATATTGATAAAGAAAGCCTTTTGAATAATTTTGTGTGTGAGTGATTTGATATTGAAGGGATAATTATAATTAGTATTAATTATAATTACACAATGTCAATTTTTTAATTTTGTAATATTAGAATTTTATATTTTAAGTTCATTTTTAGCGGTGAAATTATTATACTTGCGTATGTATCACGTTATTTCATTTCCTTATTAAATATTATCAATATACTATTTACAAAATTTAGAAAAGTTTTAATTTCATCGAATAAATATTTTCGTTGTTTACACGAAAAAAAAAATTATATCAAAATTTTTGAGATTAAGTTTAAGTCTTTTAGTTAATATTCAAAATGGATGTGTAAATTTAGACATTTTCAACATTTTTTTTTTGTATGTTTACGTACTTTACTAGATCGTTCAATAAGTCCCGAGACTAACCTGGAAATGGCGCATATATTAAAAACTCTTTTGATTTTTAAAAAGTACTGGCTATCAATACAAGAATATGTGTCAAATTTTTAAAAATGGAACAATAAAATTATTGATTTTGAAACATTTAAGTGACGCTACGGTTGTAATTTCGATACAATGGAAAAAAACGAGTTTCGCGTGTTGATAAAACATTGTTTTTTAATAGGAAAAAATACCGTTGAAGCACAGCAATGGCTCATAAAATGTTATGCAGGATCAGCTCCCTCTAAAGCAACCATTTGTCGGTGGTATGCCGACTTCAAACGCGGTCGCATGGACACCAATGATGGGGAACGCTCAGGCCGTCCAAATGAAGCAGTGACTCAACAAAATATTAACCAAGTCCTCAAAATCGTATTAGAAGATCGGAAGGTAAAAGTGCGAGAGATAGCCGAGATAGTGAAGATTTCAGCTGGTAGTGTTTTCACTATTTTACATAAAAATTTGGCCATGAAAAAGCTTTTTTCTAAGTGGGTGCCGCGTTTGCTTACAACTAATCAAAAGGAACAACGTATCAATGATTCAGAGCGATGTTTGGCGCTGATGAATCATAATAAAAAGGATTTTACGTCGGTATGTAACAATGGATGAAACCTGGATATACCATTTCACTCCGGAATCCAACCGGCAGGCAGCGGAGTGGAGAGCGGCTGGTGAAAGCCGCCCGAAGCGTCCAAAGACTCAGAAATCGGCTGGTAAGGTTATGGCGTCTATATTTTGGGATGTGCATGGAATACTTTTCATCGACTACCTTGAAAAGGGGCAAAATATAAATAGTGACTATTACATGTGCTTATTGGAGCGATTGAAGTACGAAATTGCGGATAAACGGCCTCACATGAACAAAAAGAAAGTGGTGTTTCACCAGGACAACGCGCCTTGTCACAAGTCCGTGAGAACGATGGCCAAAATTAACGAATTGGGCTTCGAATTGCTTCCTCATCCCCCTTATTCGCCAGACTTGGCCCCCAGCGATTACTGGCTGTTAAAAAAATGCTTCAGGGTAAGAAATTTGACTCAAATAGTGAAGTTATCGCAGCAACGGAGGCTTATTTTGAAGCCAAAGACAAATCGTTCTACACACATGGGATAGAAAAGTTAGAAAAGCGTTGGAGGGACTGTATCGCTCTTGGAGGAGACTATGTTGATGAATAAAAACTAATTTTATAAAAAAAGACCTTTTTTTAGTACTTAGTCTCGGGACTTATTGAACCACGTGTTATGTTTAGAGGTCTTGCTCGATTTTGTCTTGTGAGTGTTGGGAGGCGTTTTCTGAAGTCATTTCCTGTATGATTGTATTAATTTCTTCTGATATATCAGTGAATTGAGGACGATCGGTCGGCGATCTGCTCCACGCACGTTTCTGAAAAATATTTGAGATGTATTTTGAAGAAAGATATATATATATATATATATATACACATATATACATATACATATTGTCTTGGATATTATCACCAGCATCATCAATACATATAATAAAAATGTAACGGATCGCTGTCTGTACATGGAAGATATATGAGAAAAAATATTATTGGGAACTTTATCAAATACGAGTAGCACCCAAATCAATGAATGTTAGAAATATTGTCTGTTTGTTTGTGCGTTTGTGCACGCTAATCTCAGAAACGGTTTATTCAATTTAGATGTGGTGGAAAATATATCCAAAACTGCTGTCTATAAAGTATTCCAAACGAACAAAGTCGCGGGCACAGCCAGTATAAAATATTTAATTTTATGTACGAATCGAAAATTGTTTGAAATCCAATAAAAATTGAAATCCAAAAAACACTTTAAAAATTATAAATAGTTTTAGCATTACGTTTCTCAATAAATTCTTACAAAAAATCCACAAAACCTTAAGTAATGTTTAAGTTCTACTTACAAGTAAAGCAGCAAGTCGCTCGGGCATCGACTCTGGTATACTCCACTCAAGCGTGTTGCTTTTCAGTCTTTCGAGCACGGAGTTGTCGTTTAGTTTTGCGAATGGCATTTCCGCTTTAGTATATATCTGTAAAAGAGAAGGCATAATTCGTACAGTGTCATTGTACATCTTTTATCGATTCAGCATATAACATCCCACTGCTGGGCATAGGCCTTTTTCTCCATGTAGGAGAAGGGTCGGAGTAGAAGAGTAAACCATCGTGCTGCTCCACTGCGGGTTGGCGGGTATATGTATTATATTTACTACTACGAGTAGCCATCGCTATCAGGTGTACATGATAACAACCGGGACCTGCAGCTAGCGTGTTCTCCGAGGTACAGTGGGGAGACCCACAAGGACAGACAATCAAACCTTACACAAATATTTGTACAAATATCCCGGAACTGACTGAATGAGAAATTGAACCCGCAATCTGGCGGTTTTAGTCACCTACACGGCACACGCACCACTACACCAGACTGTCCATCTTTTACGAGTCAACAATTTAGTAAAAAGCACTTAGATTCACCCATTATTATAATTCAGTTAGCTTCGAGTTATGATAAATATTAATTTAATTTACTTAATCCATTAGTCCATTTAGTTTCAATAAGTTTGGCACAGTAATAGACTGTGTGACCAGAGTTCTAGGTAAGGGTCAGGGGTAAAGTCGGCAACACACTTGCGATAATTCTGGTGTTGCAGGCGTCTAAAGGCTTCGGTAATCGCTTACCATCAGGTGATTCGTACGCTTGTGTGCCGACCTTGTAGTAATATGTTTTTATCACATTCACATAATAACAAGTAACTCACCTCCCATATAGTAGCAGCGAACATGTAAACATCCGACTTGGTGGAGTACTCGCCCTCCATCACAGCTTCGAAAGGTAGCCAGCGGAGCGGTATTACCTGTAGCGGAGATATGATTTTTATTTAAATATTTTCAACAAACACGGCCGCTGTCCCTATGGTGGGTAACTTGATGACTATCGACAATATTATAGGTGATAGCTGATTAAAATAAATGTGCGATGTAGCATTCATTACACATAAATTTGGTTTGGGAATCAGTCCTACACCACCGGAGCGGAAGCAATTACGTTATAACTTATACAATATTTTGACGCTAATTATACAATAGCCTGAGACTATTTACACAATAACCTTATGCTAATAGCCCAATATTCTGATGCTATTTACACAATAGCCTGATGCTAATAGGACAATATTCTGACGCTATTTATACAATAGCCTGACGCTAATAGTACAATATTCTGATGCTATTTACACAATAGCCTGCCGCTAATAGCACAATATTCTGACGCTATTTATACAATAGCCTGACGCTAATAGTACAATATTCTGACGCTATTTACATAATAGCATGACGCTAATAGAACAATATTCTGACGCTATTTAAAAAATAGCCTGACGCTAATAGGACAATATTCTGACGCTATTTACACAATAGCCTGACGCTGTTTACACAATAGCATGACGCTAATAGGACAATATTCTGACGCTATTTAAACAATAGCCTGCCGCTAATAGCACAATATTCTGACGCTATTTACACAATAGCCTGACGCTAATAGTATAATATTCTGACGCTATTTACACAATAGCCTGACACTAATAGTACAATATTCTGACGCTATTTACACAATAGTCTGCCGCTAATAGTACAATATTCTGACGCTATTTACACAATAGTCTGCCGCTAATAGCACAATATTCTGACGCTATTTATAAAATAGCCAGACGCTATTCAATAATGAAATGAGTTATCTGTAAAGACACCCAAAAATTTTTTAAATCGGTATTTATAAATATTTCTAACAATTGAAAATAGTTTGTAAGCGTATTTTAAGTAAATTGTTAAGTTTTGTACAAACAGTTATATTTACTCTAAGTCTACTTGGTTGCTTTTTGGGGTTTACCTGATCGTGTAGTTTGTAATACTCGTGAGAATTAGGTCCGCGAGTGAGCGCCGGGAACGAAAGCTTCAGTTGAAGCTTCGACGTTATCACACAGTTACGGGCCGCTATGTCCCTGTGGAAGAAGTAGGTTAGCTTAATATTATATTTTTGCTTCAATTGCCGTGAGAAAATAATTATAACACCGTTTATTGAAGTTTGACACAATTCGAATGGTGATTCGCAGTCGCATTTGGTTAAACCATGTTTAAAGCTAGTGTTTATTACGTTGAAACATTTTTTTATACCCCCCTTTCGTTTTATAGTCTATTGAAAGTAGGACAAAATACGATTTATTTATTTGTCGAGTAACACTAGACGTCAATTGATTATTGTCAGTGTCATATGTTTACGTGCTATGTTGCTGTGACAAGCAGCATTGTGTGATAGTGTATGGTGGTAATGTGGTGGTGAGGATGTGTGTGGTTGCGTGTGTGTGTGTGGTGGAGTGGTGCGGTGTGTGGTAGAGTGGTGGGGTGTGGGGTGGAGTGGTGCGGTGTGAGTGCGGTGTGTGGTGGTGCGGAGTGTAGTTTGTGTGCGTTGTGTAGTGTATGTGTACGGTATGTTGTGTGTTTGTGCGGTATGTTGTGTGTGTGTGCGGTGTGTTGTGTGTGTGCGGTGTGTAGTGTGTGCGTGCGGTGTGTAGTGTGTGTGTGTGGTGTGTAGTGTGTGTGTGTGGTGTGTAGTGTGTGTGCGGTGTGTAGTATGTGTGTGTGGTGTGTAGTGTGTGTGCGGTGTGTAGTGTGTGTGTGTGGTGTGTAGTGTGTGTGCGGTGTGTAGTGTGTGTGTGTGGTGTGTAGTGTGTGTGTGTGGTGTGTAGTGTGTGTGCGGTGTGTAGTGTGTGTGTGTGGTGTGTAGTGTGTGTGTGTGGTGTGTAGTGTGTGTGCGGTGTGTAGTGTGTGTGTGTGGTGTGTAGTGTGTGTGCGGTGTGTAGTGTGTGTGTGTGGTGTGTAGTGTGTGTGCGGTGTGTAGTGTGTGTGTGTGGTGTGTAGTGTGTGTGCGGTGTGTAGTGTGTGTGTGTGGTGTGTAGTGTGTGTGCGGTGTGTAGTGTGTGTGTGTGGTGTGTAGTGTGTGTGTGTGGTGTGTAGTGTGTGTGCGGTGTGTAGTGTGTGTGTGTGGTGTGTAGTGTGTGTGCGGTGTGTAGTGTGTGTGTGTGGTGTGTAGTGTGTGTGCGGTGTGTAGTGTGTGTGTGTGGTGTGTAGTGTGTGTGCGGTGTGTAGTGTGTGTGTGTGGTGTGTAGTGTGTGTGCGGTGTGTAGTGTGTGTGTGCGGTGTGTAGTGTGTGTGCGGTGTGTAGTGTGTGTGTGCGGTGTGCACCTGTGCGTGAGCCGCTTGTGCGCCAGGCGCGCGGCGGCGGCGGCGAGGTGTCCGGCGAGCGCGAGGCGGTGCGCGGGCGCCAGCGGGACGGCGCGCGTGTCCCGCGGCGGCGGGCCGTGCGCCGCGCCCACGCGCGCGATGTACTCAGCATTCTCTTCCGGCGTGCGGGTCGCGATCAGGAAGCTTTTGAGGTCGCCCTGAGAATATATGTACCAACTTACTGACTTGGCAAACTCTGTCCCGCCATATTTTTTTAATTTTGCTATAGAAATACCGCGATCATTGATCGAAATAAAATACAGCCTATGTTTTAAGTTGGACACTTCAGCCTATCGCAGTCCTATGTCTATCAGTGGCTGAACATAGGCCTCCCCAAGTTCGCACCAAACATCCCGGTTTCCTGTTATCCTCATTCAGCCGCCACCGGCAATCGTACGTAGATCATCGGTCCAGCGGACCGGAATACGTCCCACACTGCGTTTGACAACACGAGGTCACCACTCCAGGACACGTCTGCTCCAGCGGCCATCGGTCCTGCGACACAGGTGACCAGCCCACTGCCACTTCAACTTGCTAATTGTGTGAGCTATGTCGGTTACTTTCGTTCTCACGCTCTCATTTCTAATCCTTTTTTTTGAGACAGACCCCAAACATAGCCCGTTAACTATCCCCTCGTCAGTGTCACACATTTCTCGAAGACTTTTATCTTTAAGCATTGCGGAATCTTTAATGCAATGCTGCACGTGCATCTCAGGTGTCCCAAGTCTCAAGCTTGGGTGCGCTCGACGAGTATAGCTGTCCATAAAATTTCTTGACCCCTTCTAGGATCTGAGGGCGAGAGGAAACGGTTCTGCCATCCGATGTTTTGAGCTTGGCAAGAAGGCTACTCCCCAATGGTCTGAAACTTTGGAAAGAGAAAACTTTGGACTTTTGGAGTTCCATTTGGAACTTCACTTGGAACTGCTTAAAGCCACATAGTATTTGGGGTAGCGTAGGTCGGACAGTACATTTCATTAAAGGGGCCCGCTCTTTTCAGAGGCTAACTGGTTGTCGCTTTCGGTGTTAAACCTAGGCATAACTGGTGGTCGCTTTTAGTGTTAAGCCTATTAACTACTTGGACACCTCTGAATATATGCCTTTTATCTAGTATGATGAAATCTATCTCGTACCTCGTCATAGTATCAGAGCTTTGCCGTCGTCACCGCCTTTTAGGCTTCCTCTCAAAAAAAAAAAAAAAAAAAAATGAATTCATCAAGAAGAGTCCTTCCGCTTCGAAGAAGTTGACGAGAATCTGCCGCCCTGCGATTCCTGCACCCTAATCCGTGTGGTTCGATTTTCGATTCACTGTGTCTTGTACTTCTACTTTAGCTAAGTCGTATCGTCGTCTCTCGTAACAACGTTGTAGGAGGCCGAAGTAGTGCCATGTATGGCTCTTCTAATACCGTCATACAAGGCTTCGACTTCATCGTCAGTGTGTCAAGGTCGGCGCATATATTAAATTATTTTATACCTTTACTATTTTCCACTTACCATTTTATACCTGTATTATTTTCGGGGAGTACCTGTCCAGTAACTGTAAGTACAAGGTACGCTACCCGGGTCGACACACTGCTGACTTCCACAACGTTGTTAGTGAGAGTCGTGTGGACCAGAAAACCTAAGGCACCTTGGGAAAGCACATCACCTTCACGGAAGTAGAACAAGTGTCCGGAATCCAGCATCATCGTGTCCTCACCCTCTGTTCAAACTTCAGATAACTTCAGTATGCTCCACTTAATGTGACTTTTTTTTTTTTTTTTTTTTTTTATATATCCACGGGCTCATAATGCCCGTGCTTTTATTATTCCAATATTAGTTTGTTAGTTTCTATAACTTGGTACTTACACATGCAACTTAGAGGACTAATTAAACTAGACTTAGTATCTCTAATCCTACGTGAGTCCACCGACCAAAAATTTAAAGTTATACTAAATTTACTTCTATATATATTAATTACTATATATTATATATTTTTTGTATTCCTACTGTCAGTTTTATTATCTAAGTTTATATTTACACTTATATACTAGTTACCGTATATGTACACTTATGTCCTAGTTACCTTATATATACACTTATGGCCTGCTGGCCTACTTACAATATACACTTAGCCTAGGTTACTGTTAGTAAGACTTTTTTTTTTTTTTTTTTTTTTTTTTTTTGTAGTCAATATTATATAATTTATCCTAATTAATTTGGTACACATGTAAAATTATTTTGCACACGTTTTGTAATATGTAATTAATACTATTTAATTTAACACTAACTTTATATGTTTATGTACACCCTATTTCTTTACTGAAACAAATTTCTTCACACGCCAAAAGTTTTCAACATATCGAGCACACTCTCAGTGACGGCTGCGTCTCTATGATGAATCGCCATCTTGAGACTGTGCTCGAGTATTTCCTTGTCCGTGGTCTCCACTGCCCTCGCCACAAAGCGACCAATTGCGTCGTCCCTGTCGTCGGTGTAATAGACACAGGTGTTGGTGTGTCTAGTCACCGCGACTACAGCGTGCGAAACGCTGTCGTGAATCCTGAGCCTCCTCGTCTTCGTCTGGAGGACTATGACGTCCTCGTAGGTCTGGCCCTGCGCCTCGTGGATGGTTAAGACGCGCGATCCCTCCCCGGATCCGTATCCCTGGTCAGTCAGCAACCTCTTCTCCTCTTGCGTAAAGACCAGGTATAAGGTCCGGTCTCTTCCTGCAGGAATACGCGCGCCCGTGAGGCTCTCCACTCGCAAAGATCGGATCTTTGAGCTTGAGCTGTACACGTCCTTATAAACTTCGCTGATGGCAAGGGCGACGTCTTTGGGATTACGATGCGTGCATGACAACTCGCACGAGATGGTTGTTATCTGGGTTGGTCTGCAGTACCGCATTTCGAACAGGTTGTCCCTGTCGATGTACGGCAGCTGGTTTATGTCTCCGATGAGGACCACCTTCTGTGCTCCCGATAGTCGGGCGGCCATTACTATGGCTCCGAAGTGGTTCATGAGGGCCTCGTCCACCGTTAGGCGGTTGATTTTTGAGCCCTCTTTGAAACCATTAACTAGTACGGAGGCCATAGTGCGCACCTTTTGCTTGGCTTTGTTGCCGTAGCGGTGCGCCAGTTTTTCTTTCAAGTCTTTGGCCGCCTCGACTGTGGTCGTAATCACGACCTCCGTGTCCTCATCGAAGTCCCCGACTATGCGAGTTGTCTTGCCGCATCCCGGTACCCCGTTTATCCACTCCAGTGATGGTAGTTCCCAGGGCACGGTCAGTAAGCCGTCCCGGTCGCCTGAGATGGTTTTCGCCATCCGTAGCATCCGGTCTCCCAGCATTACCTTCGTGCATCTGGCCACTACCACCACTGGGTCCCCTTCAGGTGTTTCGAAGGTTTGTGGCTCCTCGTCATTCCCCTCCGACTCGACTGCGCTCACGAAGCCTGCAGTGCTGTTATACGCTGCCATATACCTACCCGACATCTTGCCCTTGAGTGTTTGTCGGGTTTCACTGTTGTATATGGCCGCTTCGGCTTCCTCGAGTTCCACCTCCAGTAATCTTTGGTGATCATACTGGTAGGCTTGCATGATCTTTTTGCAGGTGGCAAGGCTTACCTCGCGGTTTGCCTTTATTATCGCCAGGAACTCGATTAGGGCGTTCTCCGCATGTTGTAGCGGTGTGGTCGCAGGTCGAAGTCTCGGCGGTGTTACATGTCCCATGTCGGCCTTAGTACGAGCGGCCGGTGACGCCTCCGGGTGCCTCGGACTACTGTCTCTGGTGAACCTGCTCAGCGCCGCCGATTGCCGCTCACCCTGTCCAGTCTTTTTGGGAGAGAGGTGATGCGGGAGCTTGCCTGGTTTTGGGGAGATGGTTGCGTGGATAAAGGTCGCCAGTGGCATCGAGCTCAGTTCAGGTGCAGCCTTTGCCTTAATTCGCTCTGCCTTCTGGGTCTCGATCCGTTGCTGTAGGCGCTCCGAGCCGCTGAGCGTGGACTCGTCGACAGCCGGAGATGCAGGAGGTGTCGGTGTTATGGATTTCGGTCTTAGATATCCGAGATCCTCCCCCCTGTCTTCGTAGACTATGACCTCACTGTACTTGGAGGCCATTAGGCAACCGTACCTATCAGATACGTCACCTCTATCATATCCGACCCTCATCGAATCCACGCTAATTCTTTTGGGGACTCCACCGGGGGTCTCGCTCAACCGGCGTAGCCACACACTAGACTGCGCGAAGGGGGACGTCTCTCCCCACTCGAACAACGCGTTGCATTTGTTGTTCAAACGCACCAGACGGTAGGTCGAGTCGCCCTCCCGTTCTTGCGATAGCGCTGTGATTTTAGTGCGCTTTATACTTGTCTTTTGCGTGCTACCCTTTAACAGTAAAGCGAGCCCCGGCGAAATCGCCAGCCGATCGCGTCCTTCGGAACGACAGAAACTTATTCCCATCCTCTCTACTTCGCTGTCCATGAACAGAGCCACGCATCTGGTTTTAATTCCCACTTCTTCGCTTCCGTTCCCTTCGCTAAGCGAGGATTGTGTCATCCCGCTGTGGGTCGGTTGCGGAGGTGCGTTTTGGTCGGCTCTATTCCTGAACAGCTTCTGCAGCGAGGAGGGCATGGCCTTTGTTATTTGACCCAGAAGGGTGCGGCCAGGAGTCATCCGCGGACCCGTTGAGCTGTTACTCTGGGTGGCTTGTTGGACACAGTTTTGTTGTGTTTGTGGTTGTGCGTTGTGTGTTTGGGCGTGTGTTGCGTGTGTGTGTGTTGCGTGGACGACGGTGTTAGCGCTCTGCGTGGGTATTACAGCAGGTGGTGGAGCGGTCGTGCTGTTCCTTTTTGTGGCTATATTGACGGCCTTTCTCGCGAATGTGAGGAAGACAGTTCTGTTTGTTTCGCTCTCCAGGATGGTATGGAGCGAGGTCTGCTCAAGTTTGGTCTGGAGTTTGAGTTCCAGATCCAGCCTATCCTTACTAAATCTCGGACAGTCCAGTATAACATGCAGAACTGTCTCCTCACAATTCGGATCGCAGATACACGAAGGACTGTCAGTGAGGTGGAATCTGTGGAGATACGCCGCAAATCCTCCGTGGCCGGTCAGAATTTTTGTGTCGACAGCTGTTGGTGCCGATTTCCTTACCAGCCTGCAAGCGGTCTTTACATCCGGTAGGAATATTTTCGTGACCGAGCCCGTCTCCGAAGAATTGTATCTTTCCTGCCACATCCTGACAGTCTCTTTCCTGATCTGCCTTCTGACATACGAGACGGGTACTCTGTCGTAGTCAGGTGCCGTCTTTTTTGTCAAGGCCGCTTTTTTGGCCAACCCGTCCGCTCTCTCATTGCCCGGTGTTCCAACATGGGCCCTCAACCAAAAGAACCGCACTGTCTTATTCTCCTCCCGGAGCTGTCTGATTCGACTCTTCATTTCCAGGGCCAGAGGGTGAGTCACTGAGGGGCTCCTCAGCAGATCTAAAGATGACCTCGAGTCGCTCAGGATGTTAATGGAGCGTGACTTTGAGGTTTTTGCCATGTCCACGGCTCTGAAGAGTGCGTACATCTCCGATTGAAAGACAGTGTTGTGCGGCTCTAACCGGAAAGTAGAGTATCTTACTTCCCTGCCTTGGTCCCATCATGTGAGGGCGGCTCCTACTTTACCCTCTATTTTACTACCGTCGGTAAAGATGAGGGGCCCGACGATGTTGTGTTCTTCAAGGACTTCGGGGTTCAGATTCTCTAAGCGCTCGTACTCTGTTGTCATGAGTAGGGAAGGGTGGGGATTTTGCATTGGTCCCACCCTGCGCTCTAGCTCTCTTCCCGGTGGAAGAAGATCCGTGCTGTGGCCTTTTTTGGTTTTGAATAGTATGGCCGCCTCTCGAACGCGAAGGTCTAACGGGAGCAGGCCGGTGAGGACTAGTGCCGATGTCAGAGACACCGTTCTGTACGCCCTGCACATTTTTTGTGCAAATCCTCTCTGCAGTGAGTCTAGCTGCTTCCTTATCGATAGCTTCTCTGCTGCAGGGGACCATACGCTCGCTGCGTACAGAACGATGGGCTCTATCACCGCCACATATATGGTCCGTACGATCTCCCCATTCAGACCCCAACTCACTCTCGCCGCGCGCGCAAGCTGTTTATAAATGTCCGCCGCTTTTTTACATACGGCGGATACGTGCGCGTTGAAAGTGAGCTTTGAGTCCAAAATGAGCCCCAGCAGTTTTATTTTATCTACAAGCCTCAGTCGAGTGCCGGACATATGGATTATGGGGGTGTCGTATTTGAGTTTTTTAGTGAGCACCATCGCATTGGTTTTGTGCGCGGCGAAGCTCAGCTTATTACGTATACCCCACTCTTGTACGGCCGCTAAGGTGGTTTCGGCTGAGGTCTGTAGGTTGCTGGTTTTTTGGCTGGAGAAAACGAGGACAACGTCGTCCGCAAAGGCCTGACAGTAAACTCCCATCGCGCTGATCTCTCTCAGAAGCGAATCCAGTATGAGGTTCCAGAAGGTCGGCCCGCCAATGGATCCTTGGACACAACCCTTCGTGGTCTCCTTTTCACTGGTCGCTCTGGCGTAATTTACGATGACCTTTCGGTCCTGGAGGTATGAGGCGACCATAGCGTATAGGTTTCTCGGGCAATGCTTGTCCACTAGCTGTTTTTTGAGAGCCGGCCACCATGCATTGTCGAAAGCGCCCTCTATGTCAAGCGATACCAGAAGTACTATCTTCTTGGACTTAATTTCTTGCCTGATATGCTCGACGAGATCGTAGAGGGCGTCTTCCGTTCCCCTCTGTGGCATGAATCCGTACTGGCTTCGGTGCAGCGTGGGGAAGAGTCTCCACTGAAGTCTACCTATAAGCATTTTCTCAACTGTCTTTCCTAGGATTGACAGGAGTCCTATAGGTCTATAGGACTTCGGGTGGGTGTAGTCCTCTTTGGCTGGTTTGCGGAGGATGCGTACGTGGGCGACTTTCCACTGCTTGGGGAAGTGGGACAGCGATAGGCATTTGTTCGCCAGCGCTAGGAATAACTCCCTGTTGCAGTTTATTGCCGCCGCGCATATATCCGACGTTAACCCGTCTGGGCCTGGAGCTTTTTTGGGATTTTGGCTCAAAAGAACCTGTTCCAGCTCTGCGGCCGTAAACGGCGGGTCGTCGTCGGACAGATCTTCTAACTCCGCGGGAGTTCTGCCTTCTACGGCCTCTCGGATCTGTTTGTGATGGGCGGTTTCGGTCTCTACAGAGTCGTCAGGGTAGAACGTTTTTGCTAGGAGTTTAGCCGACTGTTCTGGTGACAGTGTTTCGCCTGATTCGTTCCTTAGCAATGCGTCCTCGTGTCTACGAGAGGTCTTCCTGATGATTCTGTAGATGCCGTCCCACACGCTTTCACGGTCCTGTGCCGTGCAGAAGTCTTTCCAGCTCTGAGTGGCTGCTTCGTCTGCCGCCTGTTTATATTTTTCCTTGGCCCGTACGTATTCTTCGATGACGCCAGCCCTTCTGCAGGGTGCAGCATTTCTGATGCGACGTTTGGCTCTTAGTTGCTCCCTTTTCAGGGAATCTAGCTCTACCACTCTACCTCTCTACACTTAATGTGACTTAGTTCTACTTCAAGTTCGGTGAGGTGATGGTTCAGCCGTAGACAGCATCCATTAAACGTCGCCAGGTGTAGTATTGGTTGGCAGCGTCCCGTAACCCGGTGATGTTTAGCACCCTCTACCCCCCCCCCCCGTTATCACGACCGCTACCGTAGCCGGGAATAGTGGCGCTTCCGGGAACTGAGGGCCGAAATTCTTGGCGCGAACTAATGGTTTTTTGCCCATAGTAACCACGTTGGGCAGGCGGGTTGGTGACTACAGGGCTGGCTTAGTCGCACCAAAGACGCTGCTGCCCGTCTTCGGCCTGTGTATTTGGAAACCAGCAGTTGGATGGTTATCCTGACATCGGTTGGCTTTAACAGTTCCAAGGTGGTAGTCATCATCATCATCATCATCACCATCACATCAGCCTTTCGCAGTCCACTACTGGACATAGGCTTCCACAAGCTCACGCTAAGAATGGCGTGAACTCATGGGTTTTGCCCATAGTCACTACGCTGGGTAGGCAGATTGGTGACCGCAGGGCTGGCTTCGTTGCACCGAAGACGCTGCTACCCGTCTTCGGCCTGTGTATTTCAAAGCCAGCAGTTGGATGGTTATCCCGCCATCGGTCGGCTTTTTAAGTTCCAAGGTGGTTGTGGAACTGTGTTATCCCTTAGTCGCCTCTTACGACACCCACGGGAAGAGAGGGGGTGGCTATATTCCTTAATGCCGTAACCACACAGCAAAGCAATTTTAAGTTGGACAAAGTTACATATCTCTGCAAAATTTAATTAAAATCGGTCCAGTAGTTTCGGAGATTAGTTCGGACATATATCCGGACTCACACGAGATTTTTATAAATATCGTTAGAAAGGTCTTGCCCTAAATATTGTTAGAAAGAAAAAACATATTTTCTATTATAAACTTAACATTTATTTATTTCAGTGTGTTCGATTAATAGATTAATATAAAACCATTAAAAATATATAAAGCTAATCCGAATTGGTCTCCTTTGGCTACAATACAGTCCTTCAAAAGTTGATGCCAGTTACCAATAGAAGCACGCACTATTTGCATGGGAAAATTCTTCACTGCCAATGGTATGGATTGTTTTAGGAACTCCAAATTATCATGGCATTTAGAGGAAGCCGTACTCTCTAAAACTGACCATAAATCATAATCTAGCGGATTAAGATCGGGACTATATGACGGGCAGTCTTCAACTCTGATGAAGTCCGGAACGTTGGTTTCTAACCTTGGGTGGATTGAGCTTTATGACCCGACGCCGAGTCTTGCTGAATGGACCATTCTTGGTTTATTGAATGACCATTTTGGGCTTAACTACCTTCTCTGCTGAATGGACCATTCTTGGTTTATTGAATGACCATTTTGGGCTTAACTACCTTCTCAAGAATATTATCTTGATACACTTTTGCCGATGTTTTGATACCTTTTTCACAAAAAATATGGCTCAGTCACTTCTTCATAGCTAATACCCCACCAAACCATCACTGAAGTCGGATAATGTCACAGGTTGTACTCTGTTGATTAGGAATAGATCATTTTGTTAAAATATTGCTCAATTGAAAAAAAATTCTCTTTGTGACCTCCCTTTGTGTACCGCTTAAGTAGTTGTTTTGATTTTAACACCCTATGCTTTTTTACATGATCAGTTAAGAAATGGCCAGTACGTCTCTTATAAGCTGCAAGTCCTAAGTCTTCTTTTAAAATACGCGACATGATTCTAGGTGCTATCTTCATCTCCCGAGATAAAATCTTTTGCTTTTGGACAGGATTTCTTCGAATTCTTTCCCTTACTGCTTTGATCGCCTTTTTCGTACGAACACAACGTGGACGGCCAGATCTTTTTCTCAAACTGAGAAGGGTGTCTCACCAGCTTATTCACACCCTCAAAAGTCGTATGCTTGTTTGCCGACCTAACCAAATAAAATAAAAAATATGGCCAGACTATGATTATGGTAGGAGAGCCATACCGAGGATTTCGGTAGTTTTTCGAGCGCATCAGAATAACATAATGGAGGTACCCTTGCACCTTGTGAAGTACTCCTGCAACACTGCTTGAAAGTACTATTTAGCTGTGATGTGATGAAAGTCAAAGTACTTGCCTAGTCGGACTGCTACAGATTTTGAGCGAGTAATTCTCTGCTGTGCCCTATTTCAGTTAAAATAACTCGAGCGTGTCAGATTATTTTGTATTAAGTAATGAAATAGTTAATTTATAATGTATCTATCTATATAGGAATGTATGTATGTCTATAGAGTTGTTCCACATGATTATTGTTAATGTTGCTTGTTTATTTTATTTCTTGTTTGGTGTATACTAAAGTGTGAATAAAGAAATGTAGTATTTGATAATATAACATGTGGGTAGGACTATACTTTTTTGTCGTCGTCTATAAAACGAGTGTTCGGACTCGATTGGGGATTTCTTGTTTGACACGTCGACCGGTGCGGAGCTCTCGGGGAAAAAGATAAGTATTATTATGTATTAGTTATGGTATACATATAATTATAATGAATAAGTACTTATGTAATAATATTAGTGATAAATTGTTACAAGATATTTAATTCATTATACGCTTCTTAAAGATAAAAGTATTTAATTTCACTGATCAGTTAATAATTCTTAGATTAATAAAGTATGAATATATTATAAATTGTTTATTATTTATATTTTACTTTCTTTTTCTTAACAAGCGCGTCATCATCCTACTGTTCTCATCATACTGACCCAAAATCTTACAATTATGTGGAGGAAATTCCTTAATCTGACGGTTTAAAAAAATTATTACTTCGAACGGTCACACCTACCACGCAAACAGGCAAATTAATATCTGACACACTCGAGTACCTATTTCTTTGTGATATGCCGTCCTCACCACTAAAAGGGCATAAAAATTTTTTAACTTTATATTATATCACGCTCGAGTAAAACCCACATTTAGCTTTTTTAACCTCCAATAATATTCACCATTCAAGACATTATTATTTACTACGCCTTTAACTAAAAGTTTTACTATGAAAATTAGGTAAATGTGATACTAAATCGAGTAACATGTAATTAAACTCACCCAGTCAGTATGTTCAAGCAACATATAGTGTGGTTCCGCTTCGTTACACAGGCCGATAAGACGTGCGAGGTGCTCGTGACGAATTCTACTGAACAAGTCTAACTGACGTCGGAATTCCGCTAACTGTACCTAGAAGCATCGAGATTTTTTATTTTATTTTGAGCAATTTTTAGATCATTGTTTTTGATTGTCAGAACACACAGATCGTAATAAAACCTAATATATATTTTTTTCGTTTTTGTAAACTATCAAAAAATTTATATTTCACAAGAAAAAAGTTACGCAGTACTTTTGGATATATTCGTATCATACAATGTGTCAAAAACTTTTATCATGTGTAAGTGCGTTCTGTTTAAAATTAAGTTACTTATTAGATGTTAGTAAACAGCATGTTAGAAAAATATTTTGTAATCACTTTTTGAAGTAAAACTTTTTTAGTTAGGCACGCTTTACTTAGGGAGTAAGCTGGTGTATCCTTTACGAGAGCTTCACAAAATGTGTGATCGAGCAAGGCGAACGGAAGTTGAGTGGAAGATATAAGTTAGTGAAGATATATAGAAAAAGAGAAAAGTTACGTTTCGTAAGTTTTAATTCAGTCGTGTGGTCTAAAGCACACTCGATTTTTTTAAAATGTATATCTTACCTCATCCTTCGTGGTGAGAACTTTAACAAGCACAGGTTTAAGTTGAGGTTCGCCGTCCTCGTCCTTGTTCCGTAGCTTCCGAACTTGACTTATGTCTATTTTACCTAACATTACGTCTCCGAATTCGCCTCGACCTGATTAAAAATAAATAAATTACAAAAAAATAGAAATAGAAAGAAATTATGTATTACTTATTGAAACAAAAATATCTATATTGATATTATAAAGAGGTAAAGTTTATAACTTTGTATGTAGGGGGTAATCTTCGCAATAATACTGATCCGATCATGAAAATTCTTTCACTCAGAAAGCTACACTATTCAGAAGTGGTATAGGTTATATTTTATGGTTATTGAACAAAAAATTCAGTGAAAAATAATAGTATATGTAAATCAAGTCGGAGAAATGCGAGCGAGATGAAAAATTTAGTATACATTTGCATCACATAAATAATTAACGGCCAACGAAGTGGGCACTGGTCGGCTAGTTATACAGGGTTACAGGAAAAGTCGACCTAGATCCGTTAAGAGCGTATAGTACACACCATTTCTGAATGATTTCACTATGGAACCCCCCATCCTAAACTTAACCGTTTTCGAGATATTCGAGTTTTAATTTTTTTTATGAAAATGCCCAATTTTTAGGCTATTGAATTGAATATTTTGAATTTTTTTGACTCTTATGATTATATTTTTGGTTTTTTACATGAAGAATGAGATGCTTAATGACCTTTATGACTAAAATTGCACGTAAGTTAACTAAATAGGTCGTTGTAGACGATCGAAACTTAAGAAAATAAGTACAAATTATAAAAAAATATTTTTCTTTTCTGGATATATCAAAAAATTATTATGGCACTTGCTCTGCAGATGTGCTTAAGAACATCTACGTTTTATCAGCTATCCAATGAGGTATAACAACCTAGGGTCGTATTTAAACTCATAGAAAAAAACATAGTTGAAAAGGTTCAGGTAGTAGGTCTAACGGGTCGGCTATTGTCCTTCAAGTTAATCCGGTGCGTGTGAGCGAGACAACTTAAGATTTATGCAGGTGTGAGTGAGAAAAATAATGTGCAAAAACAAGATCTGAATGGTGATACTTATGAAAATTTCTTATGAGGTGACTTAGGTGACCTTCTAGATGATCTCCCATTAAAATTACTGCGGGACATGTGGTTTCAACATGATGGCTGCCCTGCTCATTTCAGAAGAAGCGTTAGGGACATTAACTATCCTAACAAATGGATTGGACGAGGTGGGCCTTTACCCTGGCCAGCCAGATGTCCCGACTTGACCCCCATGGATTTTTATGTATGTGGGCACATGAAGAGCCTCGTTTACAGTGAGCCCAACTCCATATCGTCAGTGGAAGTTCTCATAAGACGACATAAGAAGAACATTAACCATTGGTGTAGTGAAAAGTGGACTACGTAAAAGAATGAGAAAATGTGTGCGAAATAGAGGTGGAAACGTGGAACATGAACTTCAAAAACATTAGGTGAATAAATGTTATTTTGAACTGATTTATTGTTTCATTTAGCTTACTACAATCACCGACGATCTTGTAATGATGATGATGCTGATCTTAAGTCAAATTAATTAAATAAGCGCTATTTATTCTGACCACCATGTAGCCTTAGAAACTAAGTTTCACCTTTGAGGTTAATAAATAACCTAGAGTGTTATACCTCGTTGGATAGCTGATAAAATGTAGATGTTTTTAAGCACATCTGCAGAGCAAGTGCCATAATAATTTTTTGAGATATCCAGAAAAGAAAAATATTTTTTTATAATTTGTACTTATTTTCTTAAGTTTCGATCGTCTACAACGACCTATTTAGTTAACTTATGTGCAATTTTAGTCATTGAGGTCATTAAGCATCTCATTCTTCATCTAAAAAACCAAACAAATAATCATAAGAGTCAAAAAAATTCAAAATATTCAGTTCAATAGCCGAAAAATTGGGCAATTTCATAAAAAAAATTAAAACTCGAATATCTCGAAAACGGTTAAGTTTAGGATGGGGGGTTCCATAGTGAAATCATTCAGAAATGGTGTGTACTACACGCCCTTAACGGATCTAGGTCGACTTTTTCTGTAACCCTGTATATAAAATTGGTATGTAATTATTTTGAATCTAAACAAAATTTTATGTTGTTCCGCTCACCGGAAACCACAAATTTTAATTTAGTTTAATTTAATTTATATAATGTAATTGTTACTAACCCTCTTTTTGTTTTATTTTATTTGAAGTCTATTTGTTACTAACACCTAATTTAATTTAATTTAATTTTTATTATGGATTTTTTCTGAAATAAATGATTATTATTATTATTATTATTATTATTATAAATAATTTAATTATTTCTCTGATTCGAATATGTACACTATTATTTGTGCAACATGCGACAATCAGTATTAATGTACAAATTTTAATTAATATTTTTAATTTAGTGGACGGCTTCATGCAGTAGACTCTAGCAGAGAATATTACTATGAGATTACTTTTGATACGACTTTAAAAAAAAGTGCTAAGAATGTAGTTTTCATGCGAAATGCAATCTGTAACACCTACAGGGGAGATGAACAAGGGGGAGGAGGAATTTCCTTTTAAGGGACAGACACCCTTATATCAGCGTTTCTAAACCTTTAGTCTGTAAATCAATGTTTATCCATGGAAGCATTCGAAATAATTAAATACCCCAGAAATTTAGAAAAAACCCCCAAACAGTTTGTGGTCCCTAGCAAAACAGACATTCTGCGATTCCTCGCCACTGAAAGGTTAGGAACCACTGCCCTATATAAAAATATACTCACCCAAAGTAATCTGTTCGGTTATCAGAGTCCTAGGTACTGTGAGTTGGTCGTATTGACCTGATTTCTTGGAGGCCCGCGATATTCCCGATACCTCGGAATTATCAGCACCTAGAAACGAAAGTAGAAAAATTCCATTACATCATCATCGTATGCCCCGGGCGCTATCTCACAAAGGGATGGTAAATGGTCCGCAAAACAAAATATTGGTGGACATATATGGTTTTCAAATGGCTGGTCTGGGCTAAAAACTTATTGTGCCCCGGATGCCAGTTAAGCTCGCTACGTCACTGAATATAGCCCAAAAACTTCTTTTTCATAGGAGAGTAACGCCTTTGCACAGTTTAAGGACATTTACTAAGTGTACTGTAGGCAGGTGTCTTTTGTTTATTAACCCGCTACCATATTTATACATATTTATAACTTATAACTAGATCATATCGATTTGCAATTTTGAATTTAGTTTTAAGATTACCAATGAGGTTCTACATTAGAAAATTTTTAAAACCACGAAAATACACACACACACACACACACACGCATGCACACGCACACACGCACACACACACGCACGCACACACATACACACAGCTAAATAGCTAGTGTTGTGTTCCTGTGTCAATAAGGTGGAGAGCTCTTGAGGAGGGTGGGGGGTATGGTCGGCAAAACAGCGACGTTCATGGTGTTGTTGGCGTCCATAATCTACGGTATCCGCTTACCTTTAGGTGGTGGACCATACGCATGTTTGAGACCTTTGTAAAAACAAAAATAAAATCAGTAAATTACCGCTATCCTTATCATGCGGCAATAGTCTACCGTTCTGCGCAGGCGCACCGTTAACCGTCACCTTCTGTTTATCTTCTCCCTCTTCTACTAACTTCTCTCTGCCTTCTGCCATTTCTAGTTCCATCTTTTCTCCTAAATAAAAAGAAATATGAATTCATTATAAAACTTACAAGTATATCACAAATACATAGAAATTATTTGGATTGTCAACATTTCCTGTTACGTTTCACATCTATAATACTTAAGGCATGGGAATGGGGAAGAGAGGGGAGAAAGGTAAATATCTGTTTATTAAGTTTTACTAAAATATTTACCACAAACGCGAAAATTTAATAACAACATGTTAGTTGTATATTCAATGTTGTATATTTTAGCTTATTGGAAAAAGGGGAAGGTTTTCAATTCGATTCTACTTTTATTTATTACTTAAGATTTACCACTTCTTTTTATTCGAAAATAAGTACAATTATTAATTTTTATGTCGGAACGATTATTAGCTTATACAGTTGGAGTATTAAACAAACTTGAAAACAAGGAGTGTGCTTTCGACCACACGACTGAAGTAAAACTTACGAAACGTAACTCTCCTTCTATCTTCACTAACTTATATCTCCATCTCAACTTCCGTTCGCCTCGCCCGATCACACTTTTCGCAACGCTCTCGTCACGCATTCACCAGCTTACTCCCCAAGTCAAGCATAGATAGTGAAGTTTTACTTCAAAAAAATAATATTAAATATTATAAATTACCTCTCTGCCTCCGTTGCAAACGTCGTCGTCGACAGTACAGCATAAGAGCTAGCACTAGTATCATATAAGCGCCTGCGACCGATATAGATACTAGGACCGCCTTCCCGGCTACGCCCGTCGACTCTTGAGGGGGTAATTCGCCTTCTAGTAAACAAAATAAATTACTAATTTAGTAAGTATTTACAGATTAATAAACTTTAAATGTCATCAAATAATCATATATATATATATATATATATATATATATATACACCTAGCTGACCCCGCAAACGTTTCTTTGCCATATATATATTATTAACCAGCTTAATCCCCACCCTCCCTTATAAACTTAGGGGTATGAAAAATAGATGTTGGCCGATTCTCAGACCTACCCGATATGCCCACAAAATTTTATTAAAATCGGTCGAGCCGTTTCGGAGGAGTTCAATGTTTAACACCATGACACGAGAATTTTATATATTAGATATATATGTATATATATTAATCAACTTACCAGGGTGTACTATCAGCTCCAGTTCTTTCCTATCAAAACCAGCGATGCTACCAGCAGTGCAAGCATATCTATCCGAGTCCTCTTCTTTAGTATTACGTATTAGTAATGTCCCGTTGTTAAGGAGAAGTAGCCTGGAAAGTAAATTTGCTATTAGAAAGAGATGTTAGATATGGATTTGGGTAAGAGTAAAAGAGATAGCTATAGTACCAAATGTTTTTCTTTTCAGTTATATAAGTACATTTATAATCAAAGTGATATTTATTTAGGGTTATCAGATAATAAAAAGAAAAAAAGATATAGATAGATAGAATATACTTTATTGCACACCACTCAGGAAAGATTTAGATAAAATAATTATTTACACATAGAGAGGGTAATGTACAAGGGCGTTCTTATCGCTTAGTAGCGATCTCTTCCAGACAAACTTTAGAAAGAAGAAAATATGCATCGTAACGGTAGGCAGCAGCGTAATTATCTTAATTATCTATATAATTTGTAAATAAAACATTATGTATGCAAACATGATGCATTTTCGTTCCCTACATAATTAATACAAGATATATTACAATAGAAAGAGATATCAAATAGATATTGATATACATAATGAGAATAAGAGAGAATTTCAATCAATCATAACAGCCTATACAGTCCACTGCTGGACATAGGCCTCCACAAGTTGACGCCAAAAATAACGTGAACTCATGTGATTTGCCCATAGTCACCACGCTGGGCAGGCGGGTTGGTGACCGCAGTACTGGCTTTGTCGCACCGAAGACGCTGCTGCCCGTCTTCGGCGTGTGTATTTCAAAGCCAGCAGTTGAATGGTTATCCCGCCATCGGTCGGCTTCTTAAGTTCCAAGGTGGTTGTGGAACCTTGTTATCCCTTAGTCGCCTCTTACGACACCCGGGAAACGGGAAGAGAGGGGGTGGCTAAATTCTTTAGTGCCGTAGCCACACAGCAGAGAGAGAATTTATTTTTGTAATAATTTTTTTTTCTTTTCCAGTTAAATAAATAAATAAAATGATATTTATCAAAACTTAATTCTTTAATATTATCTTTTAATACAATAGCGAGTGTGATTGTTTTGGCGGAATCATTAATTTTGATTATTCCTAAATATAATTTATCTGGATGTAATGAGTATAAGTTCATTCAAGACGACTAATGTACGCTATATATTTTTCATAATTCTAACCTTGAATTGGAAGCGTTAGCACCGCCTTCGATGTCGACGCCCTCTTCTGAAAAAGAAGTAAATACATTACGTTATATATATAAAAAAAATATATATTTATAATTATTTATCAGTTATCTGATATAATTCCATAATTTATCGTCAGTGTAACCTCTAGATCAGATGTTCTTAACCTTCTAGTGGATAATTTCTAGCCAACTATAAAGAATTGTTATAACTTAGTAATTGGAACTTTCTCCGGTGTAGTGGCGCGTGTGTGCTGATTCGATTCCCGCTCGGGATAGATATTTCTATTTGTACAAATATTTCTTTCCGGTCTGGTTGTCTGTCTTTGTGGGTCTCCCCACCGTGTCTCGGAGAATACGTTAAGTAGTCGATCCCGGTTATTATAAACAGATGATAGCGATCGTTACTCGTAGTAGGGAATATATCCACCGACCCGCAGTGGAGCAGCGTGGTGGATGAAACTCCGACCATTTCCAATCAATCAATCAATTAAGTAATTGGAATATTATTAGAAAAGTACTTACGTAATTGAAGTAAGACAGTGCGATTCCTGTCCCAATGTGTAGTGGGAGCTGGGTCTCCAGTAGCCACACAGTTGAGAGACACATTCTGACCTACAGACACGTGTACCTGTTGACCGGCTATCGGCTCGACCACCTTTGGTGCCACTAGACAAACATACATACAATATTACTTACATTGTTATAATTTTACTGTACCATCAATTGTCTTAAAAATGTAGGCATATGTCAAAAGGAATGGAATGTCCGAAAATGTTCTTTAAAACACGCTGATATCCCCAGGAAGGTTTTCGCAATTATTAAAATGCAGTAGGCTTACATTTACTAAATTAACTCTAAATTTTGCCTCATGTTCTCTTGCCCCCTTAGCCCTTTAATTTTTGGGTAACAAATTTTGCAAACTTTGGTACTGAGTTTTGATAGTATTTTTTTGAAGATTCATCATCACTTCAGCCTAATACAGTCCACTGCTAGACATAGGCCTCCACAAGTTCGCGAGAAAAATGGCGTGAACTCATGTGTTTTGCCCATAGTCACCACGCTGGGCAGGCGGGTTGGTGACCGCAAGGTTGGCTTCCTCGCACCGAAGACGCTGCTGCTCGTCTTCGGTCTGTGTATTTCAAAGCCAGCAGTTGGATGGTTATCCCGCCATCGGTCGGCTTTTTAAGTTCCAAGGTGGTAGTGGAACCGTGTCATCCCTCAGCCGCCTCTTACGACACCCACGGGAAGAGAGGGGGTGGCTATATTCTTACTGCTGTAACCTTTAGTCTTTTTAGAAGGTTAGGGAATATATATGAGGTTTTTTTACGAGGGTAGTTTTAGAATGTTTGTTTTGGAGGAACAATTGATAAAAATCTGCAGTCGAAGTTCAAACTTTTTGCACGGAAAATTCAGGAATGTTTTGCCAAAAGTCGCTAACCTTCTTAATGAATATATTATCAAAATTAATATTCAACACGCTTACCGACAACGTCCAATGTAATTGTCGCAGTGATATTCTGATCGCCGTCTGAAGCTTTACATGTGTAGTTACCGGAGTGACTCTTCTTTGCTTCTGATATCATCAGAGTCCCGTTCGATGACGTCACGCCTTCCGGTAGAGGGTCCAAGTCATTCTGGAATAAAAAGTTGTGATTAGGTTTAATTTTATTTATTTACTTGCACTTAATAATATTGTAAACCTTACAGATCCTAATAATCTAATGCGTTTACAAATTTTCGGTTATATCGAATCTTTGGTCTCATTATACCGCTTTACCGCTCTGCGAAACACAGCAGGCGTTGAAAAAACTAAGTCTAAAGTTGAATCTTACGCCAGCACACCATTAAGCAGAGTCAGTGCTCGAATTATGACTTTCGCATCAACCTCGAACTGCATCCCATCATTGCAAACAGAGTAAGTCGCCGAACGTGGTTATATGACAACTGACAAGGTATTCCATTAAAGCAAAACGATTGGGAGGTTTTGAATACTTCTTACGCAACAGTCAAAATATTGTTGTAAAATATACAAAAAACTCAAAACATACATGCGCAACACCAAAAAATATGAACTCCTTCAACTTATCATTCAGGGGAAAGTAGCAGGTAGAAGGAGGCCTGGCCGCAGAAGGATATCGTGGCTAAAGAACTTGCGCCAGTGGTTCGGGAAGAGTACAAGATCACTGTTAAGAGCAGCGGTCTCAAAAGTTGAAATCGCCCTAATGATTGCCAACCTTCGCAAGGAAATGGCACTTTAAGAAGACAATACGTAGGACTCGGTCTACACCAACGTCAAATAACGCATGGCTGGACAAAGCTTGTCTTAGAAGGGTTATGAAAAAGATCTTTAGCAATCAACAAGAAAAATATAATTTATTTTTGAGTGAGTGACTCAGCCTGTAACATCACATTGCTGGATATAGACCTTTGTGAAGTGAAAACTAATTTTGGCGCACCGCACGTAGGTAGTTCGTAGGTAGTAAGTTAGGTTGATCCGTCACACTCTGTGGTGAAATACTCGATCGGGTGACCTCGGGACCGCCGAGTGTACCCTTCTGCCTTGCGGTCTTAAGCACACTCTATTCTTTTTTTCTATGTACGAGAATGGTCGGAGCTTAATCCACGATGCTGCTCCACTGCGACTTGACGAATAAGTATAATTCCTACTATGAGTAACAATCAATACAGGTGACTATGATAACAACCGAAACCAACAGCTAAACGTGCTCTCTGAGGCAGGGTGGGGAGACCCACAAGGGCATACATCTAGACCGGAATACAAGTACTTATCACGATAAAGAATCGAACCAGTGAGAGGACCGAGCAGATTAAAAAAATAGAATACTTACTAAATACCACGTAACTGTTGGCGAGGCTCCACCGGCAACTTTACAGTGTATCTTGCCAGAGCTATTCGGTAACAACTTCTTGCTGTATGGTTCAGGTTCAAAACGGAGAACGCCATCTATCAGTAAAACTTAGTTATAGTAACGACCTAAAGATGGCAGTAGTGTTTTTGTTTATCTTTATTTATAAAGTACCCACGTACGTGCTTGAATAAATTTATTATTAATTAAAAATAAAACATCATTTATTTAAAAAGCATTTTATCTCGATTGATTTTTGTTTAGAATAAATAATTTCAATTTTAACACATTTTTTTTGATTGACAAAATAGATTCTCTCAAGAGGGATAAGCCAATATTTGTAACCATTTCTTTAATTAAATAATTTTCTATATATTCTATTGTAATTTAATTAGAAGTCAAGGGAAAAAAGTTTCTTAAATAAATATTTCAATGCAACTAGTTACTTGGGGTTTTTCCTGCGTTAACATATGACTATCATTCTATAACAACTGTGTTTTATAGTCTATCATTTCTGAATTTTCTTGGTTTTTTGCTTTCATTACTTCCAAAATGAATTATTACAATCGATTTAGTTTCAGAGTGTATCGGATAACGAACAAACTAATGATAATTGGCTTATTACATTGTTTTATAAAGAAATAAAAGAATTCTTTTTTTAAATCCTACACACTCGTACTTACGACGATGTTGCTGCATGTCATTTTGATACTTGTCATAAAATATGTCTAGTTATAAAAAAGCAAATAAATTTACCGGTTGCGGCCCTGTGTCGTCTGCTATGCTTATGAGCTCGTACATGATGGGCGCCATGATGAGATTCTGAAAAAAATATATATATATTTAATTTTGTATAATTATACATTTACATAATTCTATTTGTACAATTAAAAGATCAAAATCTTATGTAGTTGTATATAAACTTGGAATTCCTACTCAAATTACAACACGAAGAATAATAATTTACGTGGATCTAAAAAACATATATTTTAGATTAAAAAAATAATAATATCCTTCAGTCTAAAACTGAGTGCATCAGACTAGTTATAAATAAAATAGATACGGAGATTTGGAACGTCATAAAACTTTTGACTCTGTTGAAATATACTAAATATAATGTAACACTTTAAACTTGAAATCTGTGAAATCATATAGCAAACTAAACCACATATGTGTACGTCTTTGTTAAGCCTATAAGCTATTCGTTTTTGCCATTGGGTCGGCTATGTTCCAGTCTTCCCCCCAATCTTATTTAAGTAAGTTATGTAAAGTATTTGCGATTTTATCTCACCTGACACCTACCATTTCCAACGGAAGGCTTCGTTGAAAATTTCAAAAACAAAGTCGCGTTTTGTACTAGGTGCAGCCGTTAATAAGCGGAGTAAAAAAAAAAAGTCGTACCTAAACAAGGGTCGTCGGTTCGGTTACTGCGAGTACAGAACGTGTGTAAACATAAACGTTAACGCTACGTCGGCTACATCAAACGGAGTATTCTTGACTTGCCCTTTGTAGGGTAACCATGTGTTACGGGATTTTTGATTTTTATAATTTCTTTTCACAAATTGAAATGAAAGCACTTCGCTGTAATTTGTTACGGTTTCGTCCGCAGTTGATAATAGTGTACTAGAAAAAGTTGTCGAAGCTCAACTGTGCTCGTTACGTTTAAAGGTTTTTGGTACAGAGAAAAAAAATGACAACTAACGAGCGTATACTGAACAGTTTAAAAACTGACTACTGACTATTTTTGCACAAAATAAATTACAAAACTGTGCAATAGTGTTTAAAAACTTCAATTATTCTAGTAATTTATATTCTTTTAATTATACGACCAGAAATCACCAATCAATAAAAGTCATCGAAACAAACAAAATTTGGAGTAAATGTATTAATAAAAATAAATAAAGGATTATAATATTTCTGTCATATTAAACAATAATTACAACATTTTTTTATTTTCTCTCTAATTTATCCACTAACCAGTGACAAATTTTTTGCCACATTTTATTTGTTATATATATTTTTTATGCAATTTTTGGCGGTGGAAAAGAAACAAGAAACGATGGCCTTCTGAGTGTAGCGTCTTAAATACGGACTAACGCACATTGTGCAAGTATTTTATTTATAGTTAACACAAACAACATGTTAGAAATACAATTTCTAATAACAAATATTTAAGTAATGGTGACTCACAAAGCTCCAATGTTATTCGTAAAAGCCATTTGACTTTTTGTCTATATACAATAATATAAATTATTATAATTGAAACTATCCATACTATAAATAGTTAACTAACATTATTGTTTAGTTTAATATTTCATAAATACAATTCATGTATCACAATTGTGTGCTTATTTTAAATCCATTTTTGGGTCGGAACATATTGAAATCATTTTATACGATTAAGGTTGATGAATCATCGTTTATACCTTATAAAAAGCTTGTTCTGTAAATAACGAATTAAAAAAGGACTTATTCAATTTAGTGCAGTCGCTATTAAGTTATTTACGTACATACATTTCGGTAACTCATTTTATTTATCTTATTCTATCTATCTTTATTATTAAATCTATATTTGATAGATATTATGATAGCATTGGTCGTTATAAAATATTGATGATACAAGGGAAACTCAAACAAAACAATTTGGTCAAATCTCTGAGATAAGTCAAGTCATTGTTTGATGTCATCATTATGACTTTGATAAATCGCGCTGTCTACTCAACTTTTATTATGGCGATAGAACTCTATTATTTAAAATTTGATTTGTAGTGATGTCTTTTTAAGGCTTGTCGCGAAATTTATCTATGAAGATAAACAAGTAAATTAGTTTAAATTTTTTAAAAATTACTACTAATCTCTCTAGCGACAAGCTTTCGTATTGTATAAATTGTGTAATAACTTTATGTTAGTGACGAGTGATAGTAAAGTTTTAAAGGAAAAGTTTATTTTATTCTTTTTAGTGCATTTAATTAAAAGCTTATTTTTCCTTTATAATAGTATTTTTTACTTTTAATTAATTTAACGTTTAGTCTAGGAAGGACATTAAAGGGATAGTAGTCTTTGTGACTTCACGTGATGTACGCCTTCAAAGAAAATGTCAAATAACTACTAAACAGACTTTCATTAGAGATGTAAGACTGCTTGACAACTTGACAAGGACATCAAACAGAAACAAAACGATAAAATGCTTGATGTAGTACATCAAATATTAATACGTTTAAGATAAATTGTAATGTCAAAAAAATATTTGTTTATAATTTTATTATACACCGGAAATAAACAAATCAAATTAAAAAGCGACCTCTATCAAACAACCATAGGGATAGAAAAATTGCTATTAAAATATATATTTGAAATATGATTCAAAATTAATAGTTTAGTACATTCAAG
Source organism: Melitaea cinxia (assembly GCF_905220565.1). Taxonomy (NCBI): domain Eukaryota; kingdom Metazoa; phylum Arthropoda; class Insecta; order Lepidoptera; family Nymphalidae; genus Melitaea; species Melitaea cinxia. The sequence continues at coordinate 8,048,725 of NC_059421.1, read as the reverse complement.
AACACATCCTTTAATGTAGGTTTCTATATTCCAAAAATTAGTTTGTTTAGGAAACCTTTAATAAATTAAGATCACGATATATTCCAAATTGAATGGTTTATGAACTTAACGAAACCTTGTCTGAATACAGGAATTTGACATTAATGTTTAATAAGCGCAATCTTTTAAGCACACAACAGTAACTAATGACAAAACGCAAATGAAAATATTGACAAAAACTAAAAAATAAATAAAAAAGTGTGTGTGTACTTATGTACGCACGTAAGAAGTAATAAGTACCTACTTCATTGGCTAGCTAACTTCTTGTTCGTTGACTAGGTAATTTTAGGGTGTCGGTTTTTTTTTTGTTACGTTGTGTAAAAAAGTATAACTTAAAAAAACAAATACAAATGTCAACAAAAGTTACATTTATTTTCCAATCCAAAAACGTCTATCAGAATAGACAACAAGTTTATATACAACTTAAAAAAAATATTCCAAGCATATGGCATTATTTATGTTTTCGTGATAACACCGCCATGGGCACCCTATGATCTTTCGTCGGCTCCTGCAACCCATCAGTCGAACCACCCGGCCGCGTCTATTATCACTCGATTAAAACAAACCGAACACGTAGAGCACACTTAGTTCGTATAGAGTGCTTTGATGGCGCGGATGTTTCTTTTATGGAATCGTGTGTCTGTTAAAAGATTCTTAAAACAATGGGTTTTACGTGTAATGTAGGACTGATCATAATCAGTAGACGGTAGGTAGGGATATATGGTTTTACTATCTTTGCCGTTTAATACCCCATAGTTACTACCTTTCTATTAAAAATCAAAAATGTTATCCAAAACGGTATAAAATTCATTAATCAATTTATTCCATTTATAATCTTCTAAGTTTTCAAGATGGTTATATTAAAATCTTGACGTCTGTATTAAAGCAAAACGACAAACGAACAGATCTGATATTATTTAAAAACCAGCTGCCCGCGACTTCGTCCGCGTGGAATTTAACAAAAAGTAACCATCGTAGGTGTACCCCAATAAAAAAAAAACAAAAAAAAAAAAACAAAAGTAATTATAAGTTTTCTTAACTTCAAATACATCATTATAACATTAATTGGAATTAGTGTTTTATTTGTGCTGGAGTATACTTACTACAATTTGTACAATCATTTTATCAAAACGATAATTCTGGCATCGCCTTTAAAGATCTGAAGTGTTTTTTTTTTTATGTCACTAGGTCGGCAAACAAGCGTACGGCTCACCTGATGGTAAGCGATTACCGTAGCTTATAGACGCCTGCAACACCAGAAGCATCGCAAGCGCGTTGCCGACCCAATCCCCAATCCCCCCAGGAGCTCTGGTCACCTTACTCACCAACAGGAACACAATACTGCTTGAAGACAGTATTATTTTGCTGTGATCTTCTGTAAGGTCGAGGTACTACCCCAGTCGGGCTGCTCCATATTTTGAGCAGGAAATTCCTGCTGTGCCCTACCTCAGTTAAAAAGTGTCAGGGTTAGTCACTAAAAACAGCAGGAATTGAGGGGGGGGGGGGGGATAGCTTATCGCACGGCCAGTTTTACGTGGCCTGCTCGAGAGTGAGCTCATCTAACAACTTGGTCGTATTAGCATCTGAAGGCAGAGCCTCTCATGTAGTATATAAAGAAGTACTTTCATAATAGACTGAAAAAATAAATAGTCTTAACCCTTAGGTACTTCCTTAGCTAGGTTTCCTGCGCGAGCGAAGCCGCGGGCAAAAGCTAGTAAATTTCTAAAATAAAAGTAGCCTAAGTTACTCCTTATTACATTAGCTATCTGCCAGTGAAAGTCCCGTCAAAATCAGTTTAGCCGTTTCAAAGATTAGCCGGAACAAACAGACAGACAGAGTAGTATTATTGGGTTGAGATGTGATTCAAAAGAATTTCAGAGTAGAAAATTTACTTACATCTTAATGCCTATTTTGGCATTCATCTTATACTATTAAACGAGCAATTCTTGTATATATATGTATATATATATATAATCTGAATCTCGGAAACGGCTCCAACGATTTTCATAAAATTTAGTATTTAGGGGGTTTCGGGGGAGATAAATCTATCTAGCTAGGATTCATTTTCAGGAAATGTCGTTTTATCCCTGTTTTTAGGAATTGAAAAAAATATCGTTAGAATACGAAGGTAAATTTCGCATAAGTCAATGTAGTTGAAATAGCTCGGTGGGAAATCGGCCGCTCGGGATCAACCGAGAAGATCATGGTTCAAATCCACATGTCCCTGATCAATTATTTTTTCTTTTTCTAATTGCACTCGTTATTTTTAATTTAAATAGACTGTTCTTATTTTTTATTATTATGTCGGTAAAATCGAAAAATATTATTCATATTTTATCAATATGTAATTCGTATTTATACTTTATGATTTCCAAAAAACACGATTTACTAAAAATACCGAGCTTAGCTCGGTCACCCGGGTACTTAACATTATATGACAAATTATTACTACTTCCTCTTACTTTTCTTTATATACTGTGAGACTTCTTGTAGACCCAATACTCGAGCGAAATTGACAGCTAAACATACAAATGTTACTAACATTTTTATAACCTTTATATTAAATAAAATAAAAATCCGATCAATATACACGAAGCGGCCGTAACGCACGTACTAACGGACAGATAATTTTTTTTTACGATATTTGTTCAGGACAGTTATCAAACCATAAAATTCGGATGGATTATAGTAAACCATTCGGTAGGTTTTACGATAATTTTATGTGTATTTGAAGTTTTGTCAATTTGGTAGTTTGTTCGACACGTGGACAAATAGACGAAAAGGCCCAATCGATCTCGATAAAATTAATTTTATTAACATAGTAGACAATACCCGTGTCTTTACCCGCTTTGTAATTGAAGCTGAAACGCTCTGCTTCTTACAATAGTACAGTGATGTGACTTACAGAAGATACTGCCAATTAAAACTAAACGAAATAGTGTTATGTTCTTGTAATGAACAAGGTAGCAAGAGCTTATGGGCATGTATTGACAGTGAGGGTAGGGTCGGCACACTTGTGATGTGATCTTGGTGGTGCATACATCCGTAAACTGCGGTAACCGCTTACCATCGGGCGAATCAAATGCTTGTTTGCTACATTAAAAGTATTAAAGAATCAAACATGTTGTACTAATACTGGCTGTAAGGTTACACGCGCGTTAATTTGGAAAAAAAAAACATTAAAAAAATTAAAAATAAATAACAAAAAAACCAAATCCTTCGAGCAATACATGAAGTAATATGTAAACAAAAATTAAAATATATATAAACTCAAAAGAGCGACACTAGCGCCGCGCGGCGCGTACAGGAACTCAATAATGGCGCGGTTGCCATGGTTACCGCTCGTAAAATTTGATGGCCCGCGCCCCCTGCTTCACGCTTTGAAATCGTAACGCAAACTTCCATTAGATTAAAGTATGCTTTCGACTCGTATTTGAGATTTGGACGAATCGTATTTATAGTGGGTTTTATCTTCGACGGTTAGTTCCTGTTGTTTTTTTTTCTCCATTCAGGTTTGCTAGGAGTTTATAGTAAGTGTTAATGGATTAGCTGGGATTATATGAGCATATAAAGTAAATAATATAATAAATTTAAATAAACTAGTAGTCGCTCAGAGGTCGGTATTCGATCGTAATTAAAATTTTAAATTAAAGGAAACCAAAAAATAACGAAAATAAAAACCTTTTTTTTTTTAAATTTTCCAATTTGACTACAGAATTTGACAATGAACAAATAATTGTGTTTGCTCGCAAACGAAAAAAAAACCGACTTCAATTACATCAACTAGTAATACAACGTAGATCGACGAAAAAATAGTCAAGTAACAACGCGTTATCAAAGATTACTCAAAAAGCAGTTATCAGATCTCGATAAAATTTATATGTGACCACATGATAAACATCAGCTTTCGATTAAATTAAAAATTATCAAAATCGGTACACCCAGTAAAAAGTTATTGCAGATTTTCGAGAGTTTCCCTCGATTTGTCTAGGATCCCATCATCAGATCCTAGTTTGCTTATCATGGTACCAAACTAAGGATATCCCCTTTCCAACAAAAAAAGAATTATCTAAATCGGTACATCCAGTAGAAAGTTATGTGGTATAATACAACGTAGGTCGACGAAAAAAGCGTCAAGTAAAAACGCATTATTAGATATAACTCGAAAAGTAGTTGTTGGATCTCAAATAAATTTAAATGGGACCAATTGGCACACAAAACCTTTCGATTAAAACAAAATTTGTCGAAATCGGTCTACCCGGTCAAAAGTTCTGATGTAACATACATAAAAAAAAAAAAAAAAAAAAAAAATACAGTCGAATTGAGAACCTCCTCCTTTTTTGGAAGTCGGTTAAAAAGTTTAATAAAAGCGTGTGTATGTTAAATACATGGTAGTGTGTGTAATGTATATTTAATTGATTTAATGTACTTTTTACTAACTATAAGTGTGTGAAATTTCATATTGCTCCGTCCGCGTAATATTCGTAAGAGGGGTATAAAGTTTTTGCTTCACGTATTAATATATAGATAAATTGAATGTACAATTAGTCTAAGATCCGAACTAGACATGATCTTCATCCATCTGCTTAGTGGGTAAAAGTTAAATAATTATCTACTTTAGTATGTTAAAGATAAACCACGAAAGAGTTGGCTGGAAAACCTGGCCAGGTTATATTTATTTCAAAATTGAAAAATTGATAATATTTAAAATAAAATTCGTCTCTAGTTCGGATCTCGTACTAAATTTGTTGGTTCTACATTCTTAATCGACAATAATAACACATAATTAAATAAATAATACTATATATTTTTTTACTAATTATAAATATAATTTTATTACTAATTTCTATTCGTCATTTTATAGAATAATGAAATAACTAATTGCTATGTGCAATGATAATTCAAAAATATTTGTGAATGCTTTAAATATGAAAATTTATTAGTACTTGTGTTAGTCAGTGATCACTAAAGTAATTACAACATTAAGATTGTACTCAATAAACCTTATAAAGTTTATAATAAAGAGGAACGCTCAGTAAAATTCAGTATTATTGCTTACATGTACTGTTGAGTTATAAATAAAACGTTAATGTGATGTGATCGCTAATATTTGGTCTAAAATTAATTACTATAAAGCAAGCCTTAGATTATGATTTAGGCGTTCTGATTTCGTATTAAAACTTATAAAGCTACTCGGAATACAAATAATACACTCCGTTGCAACACAATATGACATCTGAATATTGTATGACGGGGCTCGTCTTCGAGCTCGTTCGGAATAACAATGGAAGTCTCATCTTCCAATCGATTGTTGCAACTGAGAGGTTATTATTACTTGCTTGCTTTACTCGTACTTAAGATTATTGGAAAAACATAATTTATATACAACGAAATTTTTACAATTTAATTTTAAATATTTTTGTTTGTCTTTTTATAGATATACCTACTAGATGACCCCGCAAACGTTGTTTTGCCATATATTTTATTAACGCCCTTAACCCCCCCCCCCCTTATAACGTAGGGCTATGAAAAATAGATGTTCGCCGATTCTCAGACCTAGCCCATACGCACACAAGATTTTATAAAAATCGGTTCTGTCGTTTCGGAAGAGTTTTGTAACTAACATTGTGACACGAGAATTTTATATATAGTGTAAAAATGTCATATTGGTTAAAATATTTAAAAAAGGAATAATAATAGGCTATTATTAAAAATTATATTTCGAGAATCGAATCAGCAAATACAGATTGTAGTCAAAGCGAATGTCACACTGTCGCGTAAGACGTCATGCAGCGCTACAGCGTGATGGCTTCTTTTGCAATTGTACAAATAGGGGGATGTAATCCCGGACTGTTATTTTGATCCCGAGATTTCGGAATTAAGAGTTTTCAAGCTTAGTTAGCAATCGCTTTTGACAGATTTTACTTACTAATATAAATGTATCTATGTAACAGTCAAATATTATATTAGTTTTAGAATGCCATATTTTGGTTCTGAGGATAAGCTGTCTCAATATTTCCTTATGCCTCCCGGGTACGTGGGTCTCTGTCAACACGCCGTTTGTACCTCCAATAAAAAAAAAAAAAAAATATACTTTGAAATAACGGCATCATAAATCATGAGGATTTTGGAAATTACGCTACGATTTTCTAACGTTCTTATTTCAATCACGAACCACACACTCGGAGCACAAACTAAGTTCACCACTTCATAATATCGCTGGATTTATTTCAAAACGATAAATGCGGTAAACTGACCTATTTTCCATTTACCTCTAATGAGAGTTATCCGGCTTACAGCGTTCTACGTCTGGCGCTACGACACCGTAGCCAGCCAGCTACGAGAATTTTTAATTTATTTTTCACACTAAAAATCATATAACTCTTATTGTTCTTAGACGCAGATTCGTTTAATCACAAAAAACACTCAAAGTGAAGTGAAAGCTAAAAAAGTGAAGATCTTTAGTTCATACAGCTTAATAGTGAGGAGCTTTAGAAGTAATTTATGGTAAAGTTCTTCGCAGAGAGGTAGGGCACAGAAAGTATTGAGTTCCTGTTGTGGGCTAGAAATCACCTGGGGAGGGTCGGCGGGTAGGGCCACAACACGCTTGTGATGCTTCTGGTGTTGTTGGCTTCTAACCTAACCGCTTGCAATCAGAAAGGCTGTACGCAACGCATCGCTGGCGTTTCGCCGACCTAGTCTATAATAAAGCTTTGCTACTTTTTGACCATTTTTTTTCTAATAAGACTAAAAGTTATGCTATATATATCATCCCACTGCTGCACGGGTATCTTTCTTCATGTTAGAGAAAGTTTGGAGCTTAATCCACCATGCTGCTCCACTGCGGGTTGGCGGATACATTTATTACAAGCAACGATCGCTATCAGGTTGTTGTTTGTATTTATTTTATTATATTTATCAGCGATAGCAAATTGACCAATATATATTTATTTAATGCATAAAAATTTATATCTAACATTACAGGGAACCCAATGCGTTAGTTGGAACATAGAAATATTAATTAAAAAATATATTCCACATCGTAAAATTTTTACGATTCCATTTAATGAGAGCCACCGCTGCTGCGACGTTAAAGGCAATATTTAAGGGTCGAAATACCATCCAGCCGTTTTACGACTTCTAGGGGCTGGTTTTAATTATAAACGTGAAACGTTATTCGTGTGATTCGTGTGTTTTATTTCAACTAGTTTTTACACCCAGCTTTTACTACGTTTCGGTGTTTTGATGTATACAAAATAGTATGAGCGTACTTAGTGCTTATTTTTTTTATATACAACTAGGTCGGCAAATAAGCGTTCGGATCACCTGATGGTAAGCGATTACCGTAGCTTATAGACACCTGCAACAACAACATAGCAAGCGTGTTGTAGACCCTCCTCCTCAATCCTCCATTAGCTCTGGTCACCTTACCACACCGCTTGAAAGCAGTTTAAGTTAGTGTGATCTGTGAGGTCGAGGTACAGTCGGGCTGTCACAAACGTCTCTTTCGAGTAAAGTAAATATATATATAGTGAGTCTTAGTAACAGAACTTTTTACAGAGTGGATCCATTTTGATGATTTTTTTTTTAAATCGAAAGGTGGTGCTTGTCATGTGGTTTCATTTAAATTTAATTGATCTCTTAGTACTAGTACTTTTTGAGATATCTCTAAAAACTCCTATTTAACTGACTATTTTTTCGTCTACCTACGTTGTATTACTGGTCGATGTAATTGAAGTCTGTTTTTTCGTTGGCAAGCAAACACAATTATACCTTAAAGTTACCGTCCCACAACTTGTGCTAACTCAATCGTCAAATCGTCGGTAATGTGTGTGTATCCACCAATAAACGATGTCCGTTTAATTTTCGACACATTTCCATTTCGATGTCCGCCTATTTTTATAAACAGTCTTGAAATAAAAGAGACATATTGAAGATCGTTCCGGTTAAGTAGTATCAAATGTTCATTTAAGACCTATGGGAATACGTTTAATTCCTGTTTAGGGGTGAATAACTAGTAACTACGTAAATATTGTTTTTATAACCAGCGTGCTATTGTTAACGATAATTGTGCAGATACCGTACTATTGATCGCTCGGTTATTATAATATATATTAAATATATATTAAAATTAGATTAAAATACTATTAAGTATTTCGTAATCGAAAAGAGTTAGTGTTCAAATAGCCAACCTATTGCTTTCAAATCGCAATTTATTAACAATTATTGCACATTTCCTGCTGCTATAACTGGTAGTGTTATTGCAACGCAGACCCCAAGTTTACTTGACTTTATCTTCTTCTACCTGGCATAGTATTAGTGTTAGTATATATATATATGTATGTATATATATATATATATATATATATATATATATATATATATATATATATATATATATATGTATGTATGTTCGGGGATAATTACGTCGTTTATGAATCGATTTTGATAATTCTTTTTTTGTTGGAAAGGAGATATCCTTAGTTTGGTACCATGATAAGGAAACCAGGATCAGATGATAGGATCCCAGAGAAATCGAGGGAAACTCGAAAATCCGCATAACTTTTTACTGGGTGTACCGATTTTGATGATTTTTAATTAAATCGAAAGCCGATGTTTATCATGTCGTCACATTTAAATTTCATCGAGATCTGATTACAACTTTTGGAGTAATCTTTGATAATGCGTATTTACTTGACTATTTTTTCGTCTACCTACGTTGTATTACTTATTTTCAAACACGCTCCTTCATGTAGGTCAAGCTATCGATTCAATATAGTTATGTATAAGAAACCTTTCATAATTATTTTAAAATGTTTAAAATGAAAAGAAATATCACATAGCAAAATAACCTTTATTCTTTAGCGCTTTTGTAACCATTGATACTAAAAAATATATCCTCCAATCACACGTTATAAAACCATAAAACTACGAAAAAAAGGATACAAAGAAGACGCATCATATAAATAGATTACTCACATATGGCTCAGTGATTAAAAAGTATGCTTGGTACAAAGTTCTAGTGGTTGTATCGTATTCAAAACGTACCAATTATTTCACGTATGGATTTTTGAGCGTGAATGAATATCGATACCGTTACCGTACATAGTGGTTCCGTAGATCGTTTTAATTAGAATGAGAATATTTTTAGTATGGTTAGTTATAAATATGACTAAATGTGTCAATACTGCTGTTCATCAGCTCAGCCTATTGCAGTCCACTGCTGGACATAGGCCTCCCCAAGTTCGCGACAGATATCCCGGTTTTCCGCAAGACTACTCTTAGCAGAAGGGTCTCTGCCAATTCCGTTAATGGGATGGTCAAATACATAATAATACCCATATAACAATTAAATATGTATTTACAAACATTGTAGAAGGTAATCCACGATTCAGCCTGTAACATCGCACTGCTGCACATAGGCCTCATTCTCCATGTAGGAGAACAATCTTGGCTTAATCCACCACGCTGTTCCACTGCGGGTTGGTAGATATATTCACACCTGACACATATGACAATTAGTGTCACCTAGAACAATATAGTTGATATTGTTCTAGGTGACACTAATTGTCACTTCTCTGTATACACTTCCCTACCGCTTTTTCACTACGCTGTGTCCTATATGCCCAAAGGTTGTCTGGAAGAGATCGCTATTCTAGCGATAGGACCGCCTTTGTACACTGTTTTATTTTTATTTTTTTTATTTGTAATATCTTATTGTGTTGATTGTTGTTGTGTACAATAAAGAGTATCTATCTAAGAGTATCTAGATATACTCCCTACTATGAGTAACGATCGCTATCAGGTATGTATGATAAAAACCGGGATCGGCAGCTAAACGTTCTCTAAGAAGCACGGTGGGGAGATGCACAAGGGCAGACAACCAGATCGGTGAGGAACATTTGTAGAAATACAAACATCATCACATGTGTTTTTAGGCGCCTCCACGCACCACTACACCAGAACGGTTGTTGGAAGAGGTAATTTTTATTTAGCAGTTTCAACAGTAGTGCGTGACGCACTTGCTTTAACTACATTTTATAACAAAATACAAAAAGCGAATAATACTAAATAATTTTTTATTTGCTCTGACGCAATTAAGGGGCTGATTACATTTTATTACACACGGGGTCATTGGAGTTTTAGGGGTGACTCCTCCCCTAATTTCAAAGTTTGAATATCTGACATATCAATGAACAGACCTAACCACTGACACAATGATTTCAATAGCTCGTTAGCCCAGTTTGTAGTGGTTCTGCTTTCGGTTCCGTCGGTTGTGTGAGCGATTCCTGCCCGAATATGGATGTTGATGAACATTTGTATTTATTTATAGGTATATGTATTATTTTTATGTATATTTTAGAATAAAATGTAGCTTAATCAGCCGGCTGTTACCTGTGTATGTTATAAGAATAATTGTGTTTGCTCGCAAACGAAAAAAAAACCGACTTCAATTACATCGACAAGTAATACAACGTAGATCGACGAAAAAATAGTCAAGCAGCTACGCGTTATCAAAGATTACTCAAAAGTAGTTATCAGATCTCGATAAAATTTATATGTGACCACATAATAAACATCATCTTTCGATTAAATTAAAAATTATCAAAATCGGTACACCCAGTAAAAAAATATTGTGGATTTTCGAGAGTTTCCCTGGATTTCTCTGGGATCTCATCATCAGATCCTGGTTTCCTTATCATGGTACCAAACTAGGGATATCCCCTTTCCAACAAAAAAAGAATTATCAAAATCGGTAAATCCAGTAGAAAGTTATGCGGTATAATACAACGTAGGTCGGCGAAAAAAGCGTCAAGTAAAAACGCATTATTAGATATAACTCGAAAAGTGGTTGTTAGATCTCAAATAAATTTAAATGGGACCAATTGGCACACACCACCTTTCAATTAAAACAAAATTTGTCGAAATCGGTCCACCCGGTCAAAAGTTCTGATGTAACATACATAAAAAAAAAAAAAAAAAAAAAAAAATACAGTCGAATTGAGAACCTCCTCCTTTTTTGGAAGTCGGTTAAAAAATTAACAAAAGAATGAAATTAACACTGTTTAACATAATATACTATTTAGTATTATGTTTCAGTTTTGTGTAGCGACCGCTCTGGTCTATTGGTGTTGGCGCCTACACAACGGCGGTCGCCGGTTCGATTCCCACTTGGGATGGATATTTGTATTTATAAAAATATTTCTTTCCGCTTTGGATGTCTGTCCTAGTAAGTTTCCCCGCCGTGCCTCGGAAAGTTAAGCACGTTAAGCTGTCGGTCCCGGTTGTTTATCACAGACACCTGATACCGATCGTTACTTATAATAAAGAATACATCCGCAAACCCGTAGTGGAGCAGCGTGGTGGATTAAGCTCCAATCTTTCAACTCTATGGAAAAAGAGGTCGATACCCAGCAGTGGGATGTTACAGGCTGAAGCGTATTGTGTTATTATAGTGAGTAAGGTGACCAGAGCTCTGTAGTGAGGGGATTGGTGGTAAGGTCAATAGGCTACGGTAGCCACTAAGTATAAGGTGTGCCGTACCTTTGTTTTGTGTCACCCTAGCATTATACCTACATAAAGAGCTTTCAATATAAGAACAAGAACTTCAACACACGCAAAAAGTCAGCGACCGTATTCTAGTCACGTCTCAGAGCCGGTGTCTGTCAGCCGTTGATATAATTAATTTCGCCCGTGGAAGGCGTATTTTTGTACGGAACACGTATGTTATGTAACAAGCTGTTTACGTCAAACGTCTAGAACATAATACATAGATATGTAGAATGATTATGTTTAATGTTTTTCGGAAGAATCCTGTTATAAAGGGATGATTGTTTTACATGACAATAAAATTATATTTTATTACTACTAGCTGTGCCCGCGACTTCGTCCGCGTGGAATTCAACAAAGAAGTTATTGTTCAGTTCGCAGAGTTATATGATAAATAAATTTCTAAAATATAATTGTGTTTGCTAAGAAACGAAAACAAACGGACTTCAATTACATTGACAAAATAACAACGTAAGTAGGCAAAAAAAAATTAACAAACACACTAGTCATCGCTGCGATTTTCGAGGGTTCCCCTCGGTGTCTCTGGGATCCCATCATCAGATCCTGGTTTCTTATCATGGTACTAAACTAGGGATATCTCCTTTCCAACAAAAAAGAATTATCAAAATCGGTACATCCAGTAGAAAATTATGCGGTATAATACAACGTAGGTCGACGAAAAAAGCGTCAAGTAACCCTTGGGATATTCCTTTTCCAACAAAAAAAGAATTATCAAAATCGGTTCGTAAATGACGATTTATTCCCAAACGAATATAATATATATACACGGTCGAATTGAGTAACATCCTCCTTTTTGAAGCCGGTTAAAAACAAAAATAAAACACATCAACCGAATAAAAGTAACGAAAACATTAATGAAAAAGCATTCCAAACTCGCCGTCTGGATGTACGAAACAGAACTATGCAATTACTATAATAGAATCGAATACTTGAAAAAAATATATACGAATAACGCTACAAGGGTTTTTCATTCATTATGAAATAGAGATTTTATAACGATGCCGGGACGTCATTTGGCTTAAAAAATTGAACGCGAAAAAAATATTAATTAAAACAATGTCTATAGTTGGTGTAAATTTTTTACAAGCGACAAAATGCTATTTTTATAATATGTGATGTAATGATGATCCATATTTACATTTTTACCTAAAATGTTAAATGATTGAAATTATTATACCGAGTTCAATAACTCTCCACCGTTCGATATTTAAATTAAAACATAACTTAAGACACAGAGCCAGAACAGCAAGAAAAAAAAAATATAAATAAAGGTGAAATTAGAAAATTAATATATTTTTAAAACGAAACGCAAAAAAAACTGCAAAATCTTGCCTTGCACAGAACAACTAATCTTAAAATCTACTAGGAAACAAGAAAACACAAGTAATCAAAGCGTTTAACATTAAAGATTAATCTATTAGTATTACTAAAGACATAACTAAAGTATTATAACACAAAAAAGCGGTTTAACTTAGGTGGGGCACAGCAGAAAATATCCTGCTGCAAGATCTGGAGCAGCACGACTGGGGAAGTACATCGACCTTACAGATTACAGCTAAATAACACTGCTTTCAAGCAGTGTAGTGTTGTTGTGGTGAGTAGTGATGAGAGCTTCTGGGGTAAAGTCGGGGGTAAGGTCAGCAACGCGCTTCTGGTGTTGCAGGCATCTATAAGCTACGGTAAACCCTTACGAACTGGGGAGCCGTTAGCTTGTTTGCTGATATAGTCGTTTAAAAAAAAATAGCGACATCCCTCTATCACTAATCACAATTAAAATTAATGTAAAAACACGCCTAACACTCTGTCGGTCTCCAAAGATTTTAGCCAACTAAGTTCGCACTCTGTTTTATAATTAAATTATACTTGCCCGTAGTGCGTAATAATTCTTCGTTATTTTACTCAATGTTGATTTAATCTCAGAAGTGCTGTCACTCGGTAAAGCGTAAAATATATAGTCTGTAAAGTGAATTATTAAATTGTTACTTTGGCTTTACGTGAAATGTTTTTGGGAAATGTAAAAAAATTTGGTACATCTCTCCTTTTTTACAATTCCTACTTTCATTTCACACTCTTTATAAACTTATAAATCTTAATATGTCTTGTTCAAATTCACTGTTCAACTTTTTTTAAAAGTCTACTCCTACAATATGATTATCAAATGAATTTAGAGCAATTACTCTAAATTCAAAGTTATTAATATCTATTCTTTTCGAGATACTCTCAGCAAACCCTTTCATTTGATCTTTACAAAGCCGCCATATTGAATTTAGAGTAACCACTTTGTTTTTCGAGTTAATCTTAGCAAGCGCTCTAATTTGATACCTGTATTGTGATATTGTCATACAATTTTTTGTTTGTAAAACAAAAATATACAGCTAGTTAGTCACTCGCGGAATTTTCAATCTCGTGGGAATGTCGGGAAAATAAATAGTCTGTGTATTAATCTAGATCTCTTGCTATCTATGTACTAAGTTTCATTAAAATTGGTCCAGTAGTTTTTGCGTGAAAAAGTAACAAACATACATACATTCATCCTCAGAAACTTTCGCATTTATAATACTAGTAGGAAGTACTTTTCATGTACACATAATCTACTTTACGTAGACTGTTGTGGGAGGGATGGGAGGTGCAAGTGTACAATGTGAGGCTTTGTAATAACGAGTGTGTGCAATTATCAACACTTAGTATAATAATGCTTTCATCATTACGTTCCCGTTATATTTAAATTATATAATGCTTTGTGACTTTATTTTTTAAAATAGAAAGAATACTTGTCGTTTTTTCTCGCTCTTAATTCCTCTACGGCTAGGCGAAGGCCATTTCTCCTGATACGGCTATCGCGTCAATTACGAACAGAAAGGTCTTAGAATTTTCTAGAAGTAAATATTGAGGCTATCCGCGAGAGAACGAAAGTAACCGACATAGCCCACAGAATTAGCAAGTTGAAGTGGCAGTGGGCTGGTCATCTGTGTCGCAGGACCGATGGTCGTTGGAGTAGACGGGTCCTAGAGTGGAGACCGCGTCTTGGCAAACGCAGTGTGGGACGTCCTCCGGCCCGTTGGATCGACGATCTACGTAAGATTGCCGGTGTAGGCTGGATGAGAATTGCGGAAGACCGGGATGTCTGGCGCGAACTTGGTGAGGCCTATATCCAGCAGTGGACTGCGATAGACTGAAGTGTAAATATTGAGTTTATCTTTGTAACATATGATCCTTTTGCAATGTGCAAAAATTTAATCATTTTGTGCAATGTAGGATACAGTTTGCTCAAAGTCATAGCAGCCCGACTGGGGAAGTACATCGACCTTACAGAAGATTACAGCTAAATAATATTGCTTTCAAGCAGTGTGGTTTTCCTGTGGTTTGTAAGGTGACCAGAGCTCCTAGGGGGGATTGGGGTAACACGCTTGCTATACTGCTGGTGTTGCAGGCGTTTATAAGCCACGATTATTGCTTGCCATAAATTAAAATGTATGATTAATTACAATAACGTCAGTGTTACGGAACCATTGCGACGGTCCGGCTCGAGCTTGGAACTTTCAAGTCTAATCATAAGCTTTTAAGCATAAAGAGAAAAACATAAAGAGTCGCAAATAGACACAGTTTTATAATAACATAAATACCATGTTCGTAAAGGATGATCTGAAAACTCGTTTCATACGTAAGTGAACATTACACTCATCGCATACATACAATAAAACACACTTAGATAAAAGTAATTGAAAATCATAAATAATTACTTTCATAGAAGAAGAAGAAGAAAGAAGAAGAAGAAATATACTTTATTGTGCATATTACAAGCCAACATAACATACATCTTTAAAAAATAAAATTTGCAAAACAATATTATGCACAAAGGCGGTCTTATCGCTAGGTAAGCGATTTCTTCCAGACAACCTCATATTAATAATTTACTGAGATTGTTATGTATTATATTCAATTCCGGACACACACACGTCTATATATAAAACCAAGAAACTAAAAACAAATTTTTCAAGTCTTACCGATACAAAGTACTTTGGCAATATTGTTAAAGACACAATACAGGTAGGACGTTTCATTTATATACATTATGGGTATATAAGTATATAACATTCTGGTCACGTGCCGACCCAAATATTGCGCGCCAACGCTCTTCGGATGAGAAAATGGGGAAGAAAACGTTTATTCCAATTTTATGGAAGATTTGGGTTATCTTTATATATTTATTATGTTCTTTTGAGAGGTTTATGTTTTATGATAGAAATAGAAAGCTTTCACGACGTTGTTTAATAGAGGAATTAGATGTATGAGAAAGTAAATTATATAAACAATATTTATTAAAATAATAATATGAAAAGATTTTGCATAGATTAAAACTGTTTGTAAGTTATCATTTCTATTTATAATTAATGGCATTCACTAGTGCAAAGATATCACAGATGATATAATAAAACTATAAACTATATCAGATCGTCATAAGTCAATTCCCATCAAGAAGTAATGAAAGGCAAAAGAAACGCATAAACTAGATAGAAATAAAACTTAAACAAATCCGTATCCCAATTACAACCGTAACAGAGAACCAGGGAAAATATGATATTAAGGAAAAAAACAAGCTTGATCAAATAGAACACGAAAATAGTTATGAGACAGTAACAAGAGATCAGATAGATGGAGCATTATGTAAATTTCTCTCGGGACATCGAATAATCGGTTTTTGATCACATCATTCTACGAGTAACGAATACGGTGCTTGTTTTGATACAATGAAACATATAGCGAGTAATATAATTCAATATTCTATATTAATGTTTCATGAAGTATATATTTTATGTAGTGTTTTGGTTTACGGGGTACTTGATTTTTGGACAGTGTAGTTATATCATGGTAAAAGAGTTATTATCCATTTAGTAGTTTCAGATTTGATCGATATGAAACAAAAAAATAAATCATCAAAATTTAAAATATAACTTTTCAATCTGAATAGTTTCTAACATCATTATGGACAAATACCTGTGCCCTGCGATTTCACACACGTTAATTTAAAAATAGCCTCGATAAATGGGCTATCTATAACTGAAATAATTTTTCAAATCGGACCAGTAGTTCCTGAGATTAGCGCGTTCAAACAAACAAACAAACTCTTCAGCTTTACTTATAATATTTTATTATACAATATTTGTATCGGTATAAAAAATAACATAATATTTTATGGGCATCATTTTTAAGATAGACCGAAAAATATTAGGATATGTTATATCTATTAGTGAGATTCTCATTTGAGCTAATCACATATATTCTCAGCTGGGTTAATATTGTAAAGCTTATGTCAAACCTTTACCATGATGAGCGCTCCTAATTCCAGTCTTCATCAATTATTCCAAACCATTAAATTTCTAAATCAAAATTAATTTTCCTTGATAATCCCAAATGATAGTTCTGAATTCAGTCGAGAATCTAGATAATGTACATAAAATTTATTCTATAATTATTCGCGTTAAGAAAAAAGGTGACACATCGCTATCGTTAGCATTTGAAAAGTGTTTCAAAATCGGGGTTTTCTTTTTCCTTTTGAGAGCTTCAGCTGCATGCGCTGCGTAAATAATTAAAGTTTTGCAAAAATCATGTACGACAGAATTGTTCCTATTCCATGCGAACGAAGTCGCGGGCAGCAGCTAGTATTTTATAATAATACTTAAGAATATTATATTCATTGAATTTGAAAACACTTTTGGCCTTTAGATCATGATGAAAAAATATTCTGCGATATGATTTTGTTTCCATCCATTTCCATTGTTTTGAAGATTTTTTGAACGACTTTCAAAATAGGTATCACAAGGTTAATTAAAAATTTTCCATTGTTTTCCAATTTAAAAATATATTGCACTTTTTTTCTAGAATTAGGTTAATAAGTTAGCAACACAAAGCATACTCGTATAAAGAGCGCATTCCATATTCGAATTTTTAGTAAATTCTTCTAAAAATTTTATATCAGGTCAGCTATAAATCTATGTTATTCAAATAAAAAAAAGTCAAGCCATTGTTTCTCTACGATAAATTTCTAAAACCCACGAATCGCCACTAAAAATAGTTCATCAAACAAGCGACCTAAAACTATTCGAGTGATCCATAGCTTTGCCGTCAAAAGAACCAAACTACATAGTTGGTACAATGAATTCGAAAAACGTTCTAATCCGCTAACGAATCGAGATCAAAACAAAAAAAAAACGGTCTGTCTTATCAATTATTCGACGCTGGATTTTAGCGACCGGCAACACAATGGCCCATCAATCCTAACAAAAACTGGCAAAACACTAACATACCGGACAAAAGGACGGATGAAAAGCGCGCCAATGCACGCCGTGTCCGAAAGTTTGCATACTGTCCGATGTATGTATAATAAATAAACATTTGACAAATAAACTACAATATTACATCATTGCTAAGTAGAAAAATATATACTAAACGACAACTATTTTATTTATAGATCTCCAAAAGTACATACACATATCAAATTAACTAAACATAAATTCTTCACATCATTACACAATAGACGTACTCCTTTAATTCTAGGGTAGATCACCTACTGCAGCATTCTTATAGAAGAACAAACAAACAAGTGTACAAGTAATTTAATAAACACCAAATAACAAAAAAAAGCTTACCAATGTTAATTAGGACACCCGTTGGCGCAACGGTCACAGCACTGGTGTGTGGCAGTTGCGCTGGCGGTTGCGGGTTCCATCGCCGCACGTCAAGCCATCGGTCCCGGTTGTTATGATGTACACCTGATAGCGATCGTTACTCATAGTAGGGAATATATCCGCTAACCCGCCATGGAGAAGCGTGGTGGATTTAGCTCTGATCCTTCTCCTACACGGGGAAAGAGGCATATGCCCAGCAATGGGATATCAAAGGCTGATGTGAATGTTAACAACATATCATTCATCATTACAGCCTATACAGTCCACTGCTGGACATAGGCCTCCACAAGTTTACGCCAAAAATAACGTGAACTCATGTGTTTTGCCCATAGTCACCACGCTGGGCAGGCGGGTTGGTGACCGCAGTACTGGCTTTGTCGCACCGAAGATGCTGCTGCCCGTCTTCGGCCTGTGTATTTCAAAGCCAGCAGTTGGATGGTTATCCCGCCTTCCGTCGGCTTCTTAAGTTCCAAGGTGGTTGTGGAACCTTGTTATCCCTTAGTCGCCTCTTACGACACCCACGGGAAGAGAGGGGGTGGCTAAATTCTTTAGTGCCGTAGCCACACAGCACAACTGTGTGGCTAACAACATAACTATTCCTCAAATATCTCGATACAGTATTATATCTCGATACATTCTTATAGAAGACGAAATCACAAAAATAAACCAAAAATACTTTACTAATGCTACCCACCATTAAAAAATATCCCATTTTAAATTTCATCTCCTACTGAACTTTCTAATAATACTAGAATATCTCATAGATCTTCGACCATTTATTTGCCTATCCTAGTAGATGACAAATCACGATAAAATACAAGTTTGCAACCGTCATTCAGTCCTCTGGTTATTGAAAAGACGTCGTTACCATTCCAGACCGATTCAGCTCAGTCTTTACGTCCCATTTTCTTCCCTTTTTAATCTGTCACCAATCAACCGTGCATTAATATGCAATCGGCATTCGAAAGAATCCCTCTATAATACTCGTGTGTTCTCCGTCTCTTTCGTGTTGGTACAATACGAGGGGGACGGGTTGTACAAAAGAACGCTCCAGTATTCATGGGTGAGGCGACGAAGCGAAGCACTAGACTAGTCGATGACGATGACGTAGAGCTGCGAAATGGACCGATTTGTTTTGTCGATAAAATTTTCTTATACACAGCAAAGGGCTTTACTGAATACTCAAATAACGTAATAAGCTTTTAAATAGCATTAAGAAAGTATATTTATATTTGTAGACTAGCTGTGCCCGCGACTTCATCCGCGTGGAATTTAACAAAATAATTATTGTTCAGTTCGCAGTAATAAAAAAAAAACTAAAATAAAAGTAGCCAAGTTACTCCTTATTACATCAGCTATCTGCCAGTGAAAGTCCCGCCAAATCGGTCTAGCCGTTTCAGAGATTAGCCGGAACAAACTGACAGACAGACACAAAAATGGTAAAAAATGTTATTTTGGTATATGTATCATGCATACATCCATATGCATTTAATAAGAAGCGGTTATTTTAATATAACAGACACTCCAATTTTATTTATTTGTATGGATTATTATTATAATCTTACTGATTTTGATAGAAAAGGTCACATTTATTCGTAAAATTGTAATCTACTAAAAATGTATGTAGCTACATCTAAGGCAATTTATTGTTGAAAGTTATGTGAGGAAACTTTTAATTTTATTAACTGTTTGTTTTAAAGTTTTGAACACCACCATATTAGCGTCTACGACTACAATACGCAATAAACATTTCACAGATGCATTTTTAAACTTTGTTTAAAAATTTTATATTTTATATTTTCGTAAAGTAAAAACTAACTACACAATCAATCACATCACTACAGACGAAAATAAAGGCCTGCCACTTGATGACTCCTTGGGAGCACGTATTGAAACAGAAGAGCCTCTAGGTAGTAGGCACTCACCATTCATACGGATTTCAATTCCACGAATTAGTTTCCGTCATATTTTTTTAATTAAATAAAATATAATAAGGCGCGTTTTAATTATGTCGTTTTTAAAAAAATGTTAAAATATAGTTGAAGACGGCGTCCTGTCTCTTTTCATTAATTAGGGACTTGTGGAGCTTAAAAGATTTAATTTTATTATATAAATCGCGGAGAAAACATACGGACAAAAACCTTTTCATTTACTTATTCAGTTAAATATTTGTTTTGTATTCAATTAAGTTTATTGTATATACGTGCATGAAAAGTTAATTAAATGACATTACTCAAAATATTATAATTTATTAACTTTTAATTTACGGCCTAAAACTAACATTATAGATAATATATATATTTTTATATAACATTATAGATAATGTTTTGTTTCCCATATGTTGCTTGTTATCTACGAAGTTCAGCGACCATTAAGGAATGCGGTCCTTTTGATATCGAGGGATAAGAAACGGGTTCTCCTGCCAAATTATTGGAATATATTTATTTGTAAAGATATTACTCCACTTATTAGTCCACAAGTGGTATAAAATATTTTTATACATCTGTATTATGTCATAGTATAAAAATTAATTATAAAAACATTTATTTTATTACCTTCAAAGTATTTTTCACTAAATCGTCACTGATATATACTTTTAATAAAACGTGACGTACTCAAAGTCCTTGATGAATTCCTAAATTTTAACAATCACACTTATTAATATATATTTTTTTCAGTTATAACTTTAACTGATAAATAACTAGTTTTAATTTAATAATCCATCTTGTGAGATTACGAAAAACGCGGTTAAAATCGGTACATAATTGATGAATATATTACAAAATCAGTTAACAAGACAGTAAATCTCTGTTTAGATATTTCAACTCACAAAAACACATTTTTGTAGAAAATTAAAACAAAAAATTAATAACAAATACGTTTTAGTAACCACTAACTTTTATTTCTATTTAAATATATTATAGCATAATATACATATATTTCCAAAGTACAGCACACATATCGTCTGTACACATAGTCGTTACAGATGACAGGTAACTCGCCCGAGAGATACCCACAAAGGCCGTTTCGACAAACAATGATTTCCGGATCCGCTTGCAACATGGCGGTGTTATAGCTTTCAGATTTGCATCGAGTTGCGTGTGCTTTTGTGAAAAAGGGATACCGTTTTTAGTTTTGTTATGCTTTGTTTACTGAAATATTCGTATATTGGAAATTTTTAGATCTAATCGATTCGAATATTGTTAGATTGGTAGAAAAGAGCTTTTACAATAATTAGGTAATGACAGATAGAAATAGTGCATTTACAATAATTAGGCTTTGTCGAATGACCACGGACGAGCGCATCACGCTAACGTTTATGAGTTCAATGAAAACATCATCAAGCTCATTACAAATGTTTATATAGACCATATTGGCGGTCTAGATACTTATGTTGTTAGTTTACTAATATGGAGAGGTTAATCCGCTACACACTGCTTCACTGTGACCAATAGAGTTCTCAGAACTTCATCCACGGCATATAATTTTTCTCAAGACATCTGTGTTCACGGTCAAGCACGAGAAGAATTTTAATAGCAAATCTAACACTTGAAGATTCAGCAGTACCAGCCACTCCCTTGTTATATCCACTTGACCATTCTGACTCCAAAATAAATCGACTGAACGCACCATTTCGCATCCGAAACAGACTGAATCACGAGCGCGAAATAAAACTCTAGAGCCTCTCGTAACGTCTAAGTTTTACATGCTGGTTGTATTTTCAAACGCAGAGTGAGTTTCAACTTTATTAGTGCAGACGAAAATAAAACAAAACTCCTCATTTCGATATTAAAACATCACCACCATGGAAACCGTTCTTTTAAGTAGGTATTACAATATCAGGGCTAGAAAATTCTGCTATTCCATAACACACTTATTATTAGTTTTTTGAAAATCTCCATCATACAATTTCGTGTAAAATAGGGTAGACCTTAAATTATTTACAAAAACACTATTAATAAAATGTCGAAATGATTTTTTGGTTTTTTTTTTTTTTGTTTAAAGCTATTTTGTTATCTGTCTAAACCTAAATTATCGGAAAAGTTTTAAATTTTATGATTTCGTACATATTAGGTACACATTTGGAGAATAGTTTAAATTAACCATCTTCTATCAATTTATCTGTATCATATCTTTGTATTATTATCTACCTTTAATGAAAATTTTCATTAATCAGTCTGATCACGAGTTTGTTCTATTCGTTTAATGTTTCGAAGTTATGATACTGGTTAGAAAGCACAGTTTACTTTTCATTTCGAACGAAAGTGTATTGTGTGTGTGTATAAAGAAACGTGATACGACAGCTTGGTGGCTCATTGGAGCACCGAAGTCGTTTAAAGACAAAGGTCGCCGCCGGTCAAAAGCTAATGTCTGATACGAACTTGAAGCGAATAATCTGATAAAAGCTCTGATTCACACACTTACACGCCTACTCTTCTTTTATGTACCTATCCTTAATAAGTTTCACATTTTTAATTATATCTACCGTTATATTCATCTATGCAAATAAATAAAATTGGAGTGTCTGTTTGTAATATTAAAGTAACCGCTTTTTACTAAATGAATATGGATATATAGGTACATGGTTCATCTACCAAAATGACATTTTTTACACCTTTTGTCTGTCTGTTTGTTCTGGCTAATCTCTGAAACGGCTGGACCGATTTTGACGAGACTTTAATTGGCAGATAACTGATGTAGTAAGGAGTACCTTACGTTACTTTTATTTTAGAAATATTTTTATTTTGTAACTCTGCGAGCTGAACAATATATTTTTTGTAAATTCCACGCAGACGAAGTCGCGTTCACAGCTAGTAATTAATAAGTCAAATGGTTTCATACTCGTATGTACATAAAGCAAACGAAACTATCTGACCCGAGAGAGGGTGTCCCGTATTGCAAATTGTCAAATGATTGAAATTTATTTAAAGTATATTTCAAAAATACGTTTTCATAAATATTTCAACATTCTGCGCAATTTTTACCAAAGGATTAGAACAAACTAAAAAAAATTGCCGATTTGATCCAGCCGTTCTCAAGTTTTGCACTTAGGAATCTTTATATCAATTACATAAAAACTATAGAAGTCAATCAAAACCAAATAAAAGCAGAATTGCACGTAGTATTTTTATTATATTTTTACATATGGTAAAGCGGCATAATCGTTTGAACAGTAATTTCTCTTTGTGCAAAGAAATTGCTTTAATTAAGCAGGACACAAATTTCACAAAGAGGTCTCCAATAAAACAGACAATCTTCTTATCAAGTTTTATTATTCTATTAACTACTTTTTAACACAATAATTGTGTTTGCTAGCAAACGAAAAAAAATTAACGATTTTACTAGTCGTCACTACGATTTTCGAGGGTTCCCCTCGATTTCTCTAGGATTCCATCATCAGATCCTGGTTTCCTTATCATGGTACTACTACCCTTCTCCTTATATATAATATATACCGCATATATATATACTCAATTTGACCGCATATATATATATATATATATATATATATATATACATATATGCGGTCAAATTGAGTAACCTATTCATTTTTCGAAATCGGTTTAAAAAGGCTAGTACAAATAAAAAAACTCTTAGACTTGGTATACTGCAGTATTAAGTAGTTGAAACTTCCAACTGAACCCAATACTTTATCGATGCCTTATTAAAATAATTTGCCTCATGTTTGAAAGGGACTTAAAAACTATTGAACCGCTTTAGCTTATTTTAAAAGATTTTTTTTAAACATCGTCAAAACTTCTTTATAAATAAAAAATATGATTGGATGGGATTTTTGTTTGAAGAACCTCAATTTTTTTTAAGTTTTCTGTTCCAAAGGAGATGGATACGATTCCATACATTCTGTAATGTAATGAAAATGGTATCAATAAATGCATATGGGCTTATTAATCCCTCGCTTGATTTGACGAAAACTATCTTTCTCATATTTCTCCGCTTCCAGTTTCAGAATTGAGCTGATATTTTATATATTAAAATAAAAAAATATGACCAATTTTTTAAACCATATCTCTACTTATTACATTTTGGCCCAATAATCCCCATCTCCTCTCAACTACAAATAAAATAAAGCGGCAACTATTCCGTAGCTGGGACAAGGCTTTTTTTCTAGACTAGACTACTAGAGCAGTCTAGACTCTATACTCTTGAGCAGGGGTGTCAAACTCAATTTTGCAGGGACCAGTTTAAAAAAAAAAAAAAAAAAAAAAAAAAAAAATGTACTGAATCATTATAAAATTTTATTGATTTAATTATATAGTTGTTCTAGAGCTTCATCCGTCAAAATGCTTCGTTGCTCTAACGATCGTTATCGACTGTTTGTCATAACAACCGGTACAGACGTCTTTATTTGCTTTCTTAAGCACGATGGAAGCCACAAAAAGTTATAAAGAAATAACAGAGTAATTATTTTATAACTTTAAGAGTTTTTTTGTAAAATTCCAATAACTCGGTCTAAGAGTATAGCAATTCTGTAACACTTGATTTTTCAAGGGTGATCACGAAGTGTTTAGGGTTGGCATTGTCTATATTTACCCTCTCACCCCGTCTATATCCTTTGTGATAGTATAAAACAGAAACTTCGAACCCTTTTTTAATCAATACATATAAAAATGGATATACATATAATAACACAGTTTATTATTGACTAGCTTCTTCACTTCGTCCGCGTGGACTCCGCTCCTATTGATCTTAGCAGATAATATATAGCCTATACCCTTCCTCGATGAATGGGCTATCTAACAGTGAAAGAATTTTTCAAATCGGACCAGTAGTTTCTGAGATTAGCGCGTTCAAACAAACAAACAAACAAACTCTTCAGCTTTATAATATTAGTATAGATTATATCATCATTACAGCCCATACAGTCCACTGCTGGACATAGGCCTCCACAAGTTTACGAGGTGAGTTCAAAAATAAGGTGAACTCATGTGTTTTGCCCATAGTCACCACGCTGGGCAGGCGGGTTGGTGACCGCAGTACTGGCTTTGTCGCACCGAAGACGCTGCTGCCCGTCTTCGGCCTGTGTATTTCAAAGCCAGCAGTTGGATGGTTATCCCGCCACCGGTCGGCTTTTTAAGTTCCAAGGTGGTAGCGGAATTGTGTTATCCCTTAGTCGTCTCTTACGACACCCACGGGAAGAGAGGGGGTGGCTATATTCTTTAGTGCCGTAGCCACACAGTACACAGTAGTTAGTATAGATTATATATGCCGTCTGATTTAGACAGTAAAAATTGCTTTAGGAAAAGTTTTATCCGCCATCGCGCAGTGGAGCAACGTGGTAGATTAAGCTGCGATCCTTCTCCTACATGGAGAACATGGCCTATTATAGGAAATCAATAGAGAAGTTAAGGAAAAACGACTACAGGAGTTAGGTAAGAGTAAAAGATATCGATTATTTTTATTGTAACACTAGCTGCCCGGACAGACTTTGTTCTGTCGAAAGTTAATAGTAAAAATTAAATAAATGTAAAGTTTTCTGAGTGACCACTTTATTTTCAATTTTTTTAGTAACCGACTTCATACGACATATATATATTAATGTAAGTTCGGGGATAACTTCGTCGTTTATGAACCGATTTTGATAATTCTTTTTTTGTTGGAAAGGAGATATCCCTAGTTTGATACCATGATAAGGAAACCAGGATCTGATGATGGGATCTCAAAGAAATCGAGGGAAACTCTCGAAAATCCGCATAACTTTTTACTGGGTGTACCGATTTTGATGATTTTTAATTTAATCGAAAGCCGATGTTTATCATGTGGTCACATTTAAATTTCATCGAGATCTGATTATAACTTTTGGAGTAATCTTTGATAATGCGTATTTACTTGACTATTTTTTCGTCTACTTACGTTGTATTACTTGTTGAGGAAATTGAAGTCGGTTTTTTTCGTTTGCCAGCAAACACAATTTTTTTTATTTTTTTTTAGTATTAAAAACTTCCGTGGCCCTTAAGGAACATACAAAAAATAAATTAGCCGAATTGGTCGAGCCTTTCTTGAGTTACGCGCTTAGCAATATTCATTTTTATTTATATAGGTTATCTGTTTGTATGGTATGCTTGTTCCTGCATTATACAAAGTTTACTGCATAAATTAATCTCCTTAAAAAATTATAGAGAAATTGCAACGAAGTAATTTTTTACACACATAAGCCAAACAGGCGAATAGCCTAGTTTTACTAGGCAGTCACAGGACTGTTGATCTGTAGTATAATAAGTAGAAAAATCGCCTGTGGTATTATAATGCATGCATGATAAACAAAAGGCACGGGCATTTTGAGCCCGTGGAAAAAATTAATATTAAAAAAAAAAAAAAAAAAAAACAGGCGAAAAGGCAAGGTAAGAGTTAGTTTTGTTATGTAAATACAGTGACTAACTACTTCTAAACTACGCTGACGATATAGCCGGCAAATGTCGTTATTTACATTTATATGTCACAGTTAAGAACATATATTCGTTTGGAACACGCGACAAAATAACGATAAGTAGGTTCGGTCACGTCCTGGGCCATGTATATATTTTTATTATTTAGAACATTGTTTTGATTATAGTAAAGGCCTGTTACACCGATTACTGATAAAGGTTATCTAACGCATAAGTTATATAATATGGCCACCCCCTCTCTTCCCGTGGGTGTCGTAAGAGGCGACTAAGGGATAACACAGTTCCGCTACCACCTTGGAACTTAAAAAGCCGACCGGTGGCGGGATAACCATCCAACTGTTGGCTTTGAAATACACAGGCCGAAGACACGCAGCAGCGTCTTCGGTGCGACAAAGCCAGTACTGCGGTCACCAACCCGCCTGCCCAGCGTGGTGACTATGGGCAAAACACACGAGTTCACGTTATTTTTGGCGTTAACTTGTGGAGGCCTATGTCCAGCAGTGGACTGTATAGGCTGTAATGATGATGATGAACACATAAGTAACTGATAGGCTATAAAAGGCTAAGCCTTGTTTCAAATGAACCTTTTTATACAAATCTCAAGATGTATAACATCTTTACAGTTTACAAAGTATAAGATTAGCAATTCATTCAGTTACACATTACATATTTATAATATTTTTTTTTGTATTATCGGTCAATTAAAATTTTTGGCACGACGATTACCAACTTAAAAGTCGTTTAGATTCTTAATATATTTAAATATAATAATTACGTATGCATGTATTCATGTGAACTAAAATTCCACGATTACGGGCAAATATTGCGTATAAAAATGCGAAACTTATTTAAGTTATTTTTAAGATATTACTTATGTTAATTATCGACTCCAATGGAATATAAAAAGGTATTTATTTTATATCATTATGTTAAGCCTTTACCGTAGCCTACGTACGCTTGCAACACTAAGAGCTTCACCAACAAAAGCAAAATCAAAAACAGCTTTATTCAAATAGGCTCCAAGAGCACTTTCGAATCGTCATTTTACAAATTGAAACTTTAAAAATAAATTATATTTGTAGAAGTAAAGCTACCACCGATTCGGAATGTAGGTTCTGCAGAGAAGAATCGGCAAGAACTCCGCAGGTACTCTTTTGAAAAATAATATATAAACTGTGTTTTAGTACAAAATTAGTAACATGTTGCATAAAATACAGTCTATAAGTCCACACATTATTATCGACTATGTAATCCTGCACCGAGCTTTATCTATTATTTTTTTTAATAAAAACTTTAAACACGTTGCCGACCCAGTAAATCCCCTGGAGCTCAGGATACTTTACTCACCACTGGAACAGAACACAGCTTGAGAGCAGTATGCCCAGTCCTCCATATAGCAGATGCTTCCTGTAACACCTGTATAAAGGTATCAAGCGGAACACGTGGTCTGCATGTAAAAAGTCCGCATCTTTAAAAGGTTCCGTCTTTTAGATGTTATAACAGCATCGTTATGAGGTAAATAACATAGCTTTGTGGCTGAATTAGTAATCCTATGATTAACCACTAAAATGTAATAGTCTATCACTGTTCGGCATTTAAAAAAAAACTGTTGATCACAAGTCACTTACCATCTAATCCGACAGCGAGTTGACTTCCTGTAACAAATAATATCAAATTATACACCATAACAATTTCATAAGTATAATTTCTAATTTAAATACATACCTACATTCATTATTTAATACCGTTTATGAGTGTCAGACTAGAGAGTCACTGTTTGTGAAATTAATATAAACCTTTATTTTCCAATATTTTACACATCGCTAAATGCCTTGTCAATATATTTCGTATATTTAACAGATAAATATCATTAAACTAAAAAAAAAACTTAAGTAGGTATATATATACATAATATAATAACTAAAAAATATTATTAAAAGAAGTCCCTTTAGGAAATAAATTGTAATAAGTTATGATGTAACATTTCACACCTGGCCAAAGGCTGCTCCATATAAGATATTCTCCATATAATAGATTTAACTGAGATAGAGCATAGCAGGAAATATCCTGCTCGAAATCTGGAGCAGCCCGACTGAGGAAGTACCTTGACCTTACAGATGATTACAGCTAAATACTACTGGTTTTTGCAAGCAGTTTTGTGTTCTTGCGTAGTGTGGTGACCAGAACTCTTTGTGGCGATTGAGGGTAAGGTCGCCAACGCAGTTGCAATGCTTGTGGTGTTGCTGGTATCTATAGGCTACGGTACTCGATTACCACCAGGTGAGCCTTACGCTTGTTTGCCGAAGGGTCGAAGATAAACTATGCTATTCTACTGAGGTTAGCGGATCCTGCCGGCAGTAGAATGTTGGCTGAACCAATCAATCTTTATCATATACCAAAATACAGACACACCTACCGTATTTTTCGATCTATAAGACTTAGATTGTTCCAGACAAACTGAACTCATATTTGGCTCTAAAAATTCGAATATGCCTCGTTTTGAATCTTCAGCTACTAACGTAAGTTTTATTTCAATACGTTCAGTGGTTTCAACACAATAGTATAAAGCGTTTTTCTACCGACCGTCCATCTCATAACTTTCGCAACATTATAATATCAGTAGGAAAACAAGTTCACTGAAAATCATACAAATAAAACCATATGTCTCCCCCATATAAATATAAACAAGATCGATAGCGTCGCCTTGCGAAGACAAAGTTGACCCCCGGTTGTAACTTAACTTAGTGATAACGTGCGTGTCGAAGGTGTCATCCACTGAATGCGGTATACTATCGAGCTATAAGCGACCGATGAAATGTGTACTTCCAAGTGCTTGCTTATAACGGTTTTCAATAAGGTGTTTAAAAAATAAGAAACGATTTTTTTTTTACATATCCACACCACATTACATATCAAAAAAAATACATAAAACAAAAAAGTTGATATAAAACACAGTGCAGTTATTTCACCTTACACACATATTATATACATCGGGAAACTGATCGTTACTAGTATCTCCCACAATTCTCTCCCAAAAGGTGTGCAGAAAACCTTAAGTAAATCGGTAAGTAACACTTTTCATACTAACAGGGCCGCGAGTGTTCGAAATCTTTGAGGGTTATAGCACCTATCAGTGGAGAATATATATGAAGATGACGAATATGGCGTTATCGTTAATTAAATATGTTTAGATTATGTATTTGATAGATAAATATATTTGTTTCCATGTAAGTGTTGAGTTTTATATTCTTTTCTCAAATGTTACCTGGAAGAAATCGCTCTTTTAGCGATATAACTACCTTTTGTTTTTTTTTGTACCATTAATCATATTATTGTCTTATATTGAAATGAAACTTATTTGGAATTGTTGTGATTTGAAGCTCGATTTGATATGTAACGAAAATATGTCTAGATAAAAAGAGAAACAAAATAATGTATAGGAGAGAATAAGAGAAAATACATTACTACTCATAACGCGTAAGCGAAGTTTTGCATGGCGCTTACTGCCTTTTTCACAAGACCGTGATCATTGTTAATAAAACAAATGGCAAAGGCCTACCTGCCTACGACTTTTCAGAAGTTTCACTCCTGCCGCGTGTGAATTGCACATACACAGTTTTTTGTATTGTATGTATATTTATTGCAGTAATGTAGCTTAGTATCGCTTGCATTAGCGTCGCAACCAGTATCAACCGAACCTAATTAGCGAAGCACTCGTACGTAGTCGCGATTCGTTAGCTAGTGTTTTAATTGCGACGTGTTGCGACACGTTAGGCTCGGCTCGAGTGTTTCATGCCGTCCGTGTTTTTGTTAATGGCTTTGGTTTAATATTAGTTTTCGTGTTCGTTTATCCGTCTGCCTGATCTGCGTGTTTACTATATAGTGTAGATTTAGTGCTCAAATCGTAGAACAGATTTAGTGTTCAAATCGTAGAACAGATTATTAGAATGTACAGGAAACGTAGAAGATAAGAATCTATATCTATGTAACATCTATAATAATGGCTACTTCTATAATAAGGCTCTCAGAATCTCATGTACTACAGGTTCGAATTGAAAAACTCTTTTCGTGTTGGGTAGCCTATTTCCCGAGGAAGGCTATAGGCTATACGTTGTTTGAGAACGTTTTTTCCTCATATTAACGAGTGCGAAACTGCAGAACACGGCTAGTATAATATAAAAATGAATCATCAAAACGACGTCCGAACGACATCGCCAAATTGAATAATTCTTTTTTCGTGATCGTTATTGCGTTATTGTTAGTTGTTGTATATATGTATATATACTCGTATATTTGTTGGTACAAAGTTCGCTGGATCTAGTTAAATAATAATTACCGAAAGAATGAACATTGAACAATTTCATTACTATATTAAACCAGGGGTCACATTACTTTTTAGATAATTATAGCCTATAACTTGTCTTCATAAACACAGTATCTATACTAATATTATAAAGCCAAAAAGTTTGTTTGTTTGTTCAAGCGCGTTAATCTCAAGGACCTGATCCGAGTTGAATA
This sequence comes from Melitaea cinxia, assembly GCF_905220565.1. NCBI lineage: Eukaryota > Metazoa > Arthropoda > Insecta > Lepidoptera > Nymphalidae > Melitaea > Melitaea cinxia. Next base: position 8,017,506 of record NC_059421.1, on the reverse strand, counting down.
ATTGTTTTTGTATTGGATAGCCCATTTATCGACGAAGGCTATTTATTTCCTAAGTCTAAGGATATAGGAATTATTAAACCGGTATGGTAACCTAGGGCCATTTAAATTACAGGACCTGGGTGACCGAGCTTAGCTCGGTATTTTTAGTAAATCGTGTTTTTTGAAAATCATATTTAAATACGAATTACATATTGATAAAATATGAATAATATCTATCGATTTTATTTTTTTTAGAATAAAAAAAGAAAAAAAAAAACGATAATCGATCTGGAAAACTTGAGGATTTGAACCATGATCTTTTCGGCCGAGCGCGATCGGCCGATTTCCCCTGAGCTATTACAACTTTATTGACAGATGCGAAATTTACCTTCTTATTCTAACGATATTGTAGCCATTTTTTCATTGCCTTAAAACAGGGATAAAACGACATTTTCTAAAAATGAATCCTAGCTAGGTTTATTTATCTCCCCCGTAATCCCCTGCATACTAAATTTCATGAAATTCGTTGGAGCCGTTTTCGAGATTCAGATTATATAGATATACTATATTATATAGATATAATCATAATTGGTAAGTAAAGTCATGTGTATTTAATAAAGAAAACTAAAAAGGTTTTCTAAATTGAGTTTATAAAAAAACAAGGGATTATTAAATTTCTCTAATGACGACCAAGAACCAGTATCACGCTTGTAGGCAGGCCTCCCTCGAGATGGACCGAAACGACGGTGGACAAAAAACTAATAATAAAATTTGTTTAAAATGATACAATGAATCAGTCTCTAGTTTCTGATCTCTTTTCTGATCTGATTTTCTCTTGATTATTTAAGTAAGCGATTTTTGACCGCGCGTTATGTTCTGGTAAATATCTCTACTCAAAATTTTTTTTTGATAGCAAATGATACATTGTTAGAAAGGACATAAATGCAGGATATTTTAAAAAAAATAGTTAAAACCCTATCGTGTTTGGTTTTTTTTTTATATCACTTTAAAGTTTGTAGTTTGGTAAAATTTTGCAACTCTTAAAAACTTTGAAGGCCCATATTTTCGTATTTTTTCATGTTACACTTACAAATATGGTTTCAAAATGTTGGGAATTTATTCAAAAAAAAGAAATAAAAATAATTTAGGTCCGTAACACATTTTTTTTTGTCTTTTGTGAGTTTGAATGATGAATTCTGGAGATTTTGTAAAAAACAATTAAATGCTGCATGAAAAAAAAATAAAAGGGCAATGACTTTAGTTAAGTGGCCAGATATATTGGCAATGACCCCCCCTTACTCCCCTGACCGTTTGTCCAACACCCCACCAAACACCCTGTATATACACAAGAATTGCTCGTTTAATAGTATAAGATAAGATTCCGTCTAATAGAAAGTACATAAAAAGGTCAATCATCTTTTACACTTCACTGCTGTTAGATAATGGGGGCCTACTCTATTTTGACAAGACAATTATGATAATACCATTGTATAAATATTTATTTTCGGTATGGATGTCTGTCTTTGTTGGTTTCCCCGCCGTGCCTAGGAGAGCACGTTAAGCTGTCGGTACCGGTTGTTTTTATACATATACACCTATATGATATATAGATATAGGTGTATATAATATAGCGATAGATAGCGATCTCTACTCATAGTAGGGAATATATTCGCCAACCCGGAGTAGAGCAGCGTGGTGGATTAAGCTTCAAGCCTTCTCCTACATGGCGAAAGAGGCCCAGCAGTGGGATGTTTACAGGCTAAATGGCAGGATTCAAAGTAAATCGTATCTTAATATTTAAAATATTTCATTTTATAATTTCTTTGTTATAAAATATACAATTTGTTAAAAATCTGAATTATTTAGTAAGTAATTATTATTATAACATATAAATGCTGTGAATGTTTGAATGTTTAATTTCTATAGAAAATATAATGCCTAAAAAACCATAAAAAAAACATGTTTTCGAAGTTACATTAAAAAAAAAAAAAAAAGCACAAAACATAATCGTACATCTGTATGACTGTAAATTTGAAAAGTAGCTCTGAAAGATGCATTGTGCCTGTAATGGTTGTTTTCGCTTACTTTAAACTTGGAGCCCTCACGTGCCATTACTAGTTTTTTTTGGCATAGGGATGTGGGTTTTAAAATATAAGAGGTTGAAACGATGGTTTTAAGAGAAAATTTTGATAGCGCAAAAGTTTGGTAAAAGCTTCTGTTTAAGTAACTTCGGGGTATTTTAGGGGGAAAATGTCAGTTGCAGTTGTTATTATCTGTTAATGTGCTATAAATAATTATTCAATTTTATATTTATGATAAACTATTACCTATTTAATAAATAATGTAATATGTATGTATTTGTGTATTTATTTATGTATATGTTTATTATTTATTTATATTGTTATTATTATATAATTAGATTGTATGATTCACTGTTTTGCCTTTTTGATGACCCTACTCTGTTTTGTTTTAAAATCTCTCCTCTAGCCCAAGGTTGTCTGGAAGAAATCGCTTACCTAGCGATAAGACCGCCTTTGTGCATATTATTATTTTGTAAGTTTTTATTTTTTAAGATACCTACCTATGTACTTTAACTTTTATGCACAATAAAGTATATTCTTTTTTTTTCTTCTTCTATTATAATAATGAAACAACTTTTTCGGATTTTATCGAAGTTACATAAGTCATAGAAGAAATAAAAAAAAAAAAAATAATTGTGTTTGCTGGCAAACGAAAAACAACCGACTTCAATTACATCGACAAGTAATACAACGTAAGTAGACGAACAAAATCAACGATTGCACTAGTCGTCACTACGATTTTCGAGGGTTTCCCTCGATTTCTCTAGGATTCCATCATCAGATGCTGGTTTCCACATGGTACCACACCTGTAATATCTCCTTTCCAACAAAAAAATTATCAGAATCGGTTAATAAATGACGAAGTTATCTCCGAACATACATTAAATATTTATACATATAGAGGTACCAAGAGGTACTCGTAAAAAAAATGGTAATTATCATAAAATTAGTAAAGCATGAAATACATCGCGACTAAATCGACATTTAATTTTTTGCACTAATTCAATTAAAACCCGTACCATTTTTATCTCCTCCGCAATCTGTAAAAAACGGTACTACATCCAGACCACGTTACTTGTGTCTAAACACGAGTAGTGCTTTTCATCCCAGTCTCGCTTGACACGGTTGAGTCGACACAGCGAAACGCCAAGTGTCTCCAGGCGACGCAGTAAAAGGTAGTTTTTTTTTTCACATTTCTTACAAAAAAAAAAAAAAAAACTTTAGCAGAGAAAACACGTTACTTAGTATACGATCCTTGGGGTTTTCATTTACATTAGAATTAGCTCGGTTTTGTGATACAGCTAAGGATACTTATTCTTTTGACTATGTGAAAACAATGTACTTAAGTTGAAATATCAACGTCAATCAGTAGTAGATACACTTCGCGGTTTCACCCGCGTATTTTTCGATGTCGTGGAATAGTCGGGATAAAAGTGAGCCTTTATCTTATTCTGGATCTTCAGTTATCCACGTACCAAGTTTTATTACAATCAATTTACTACATTTTACGCCTTTCGTGTATTTTTTCTAAGATTATTATATATATTTTTATTATACACAAAATTGTGGCAAGGCTGTGTGGCTACGGCAATAAAGAATATAGCCACCCCGTCTCTTTTCGTGGGTGCCGTATAAGGGATAACATAGTTTCACTACCACCTTGGAACTTATAAAGCCGACCGATGGCAGGATAACCATCCAACTGCTGGCTTTGAAATACACGCGGACCGAAGACGGGCAGCAGCGTCTTCAATGCGATAAAGTCAGCCCTGCGGTCACCAACCCGCCTGCCCAGAGTGACTATGGGTAAAATAACTACTAAAGTGAATAAAATAGTTAAATATTTCCGTATTCTGGTAAGCACAATGCAGCGGTCGCAGCGCTGGATTGGGGCTGTTGAGTGTTCGATTCCAGCACATACATAGTATATCTACATTAAATGTATAATACAAATTTCGTATTGGCCATACAAAGATTGGCATAGTCTGGGTGTTTGTGCTTGTCTATTGTGTGTTTTCGGAACCCCGATACAGGAGTAAATCCTAATGGGGGGGTTGAGTGGAAGGCGTTTATTTCCAAAATTAAAAAAAAAATTGAATTTGTACGATTTTATTTTTGTGTTACCCACACAGGAAATTCTAAACATTTTTTAATATCATATCAAAAATCCATCATATCAAAATTCCATAGCTCAATTGGCTAGAGCACCGATGCGGTCAGTCGGAGATGCAGGTTCGATCCCTGCTGGAACGGTCGATTTTTGATATGATTTTAAAAAACGATTAAAATATTTTGATTTAAAAGTGCACCGAAGAATAAATTTAGTGACTAACGACAGTATAAAACCTGTAGAAAATGCAAACGTTGGGTTTGCTATTATTATCATCCTGGCATAACGACTGGGTTGCAGGTATAAACAGGTAAATTAATATATATTGTTCTAGTTACTTTCCACTCATATTTTTGATAAATAAATCTTATATCAAAATGAGCGCTGTTTCATTGCGAATATGGTAACATAGGGTTGTCTGCTAATGGTCTGGTTTGAATGGCGGTTGCCGAATATAATATAGCCTGGTTAGGAATTTTCCAGCCAACCCTTACGCGATTTATCTTTAACATACTAAAGAAGATAATTATTTAATTTTTATCCATTAAGCAGATGGGTGAAGATCTAGTTTAGATCTTAGACTATACAGTAATCTTGTCATGCTTATGTTAGCGTGATATTAAGTGTAACAAAGAATGCCCCTCGAGTCTAATAACAACAACCTCGACTGAGGGGTTGTTTGGAGTGACTCAGCTATTGTCGAATTTGTTTATCAACAAGTCAAATTATATGGTAATTTGAAATATATATTATCAATATTATGTACGAATAATCGAATATTTGTAACATTTTTCAACTGCACAAACAAACACACAAACCCTTTACGTATGTGAGAGTAAACAATAATAATCGCTAAATCGGTCCCGCTTAAAAAATAATAGAAATCAGTAAAATGTTCTATTATTAATAATAATTATCTATCTTTAATAATAATGCAAATAATGAGATACATTATTGCGTATTGTGTACATTGTAAATTATAACAAAACAAAAGACTTAATAACGCTTGATGTCAGAAGGTGCACAATAAGAAGGGGCGTTGTTTGAACATTCATTTAGAAAAATGAGAAAATATGTTGATAACAGGTCACCATGTTTATAATTATTTAAATATTTTTTAAAGTACTAGAGTATTACCTCCTCTATTGGGCACAGGTCACTTCGCTTATTAAGAAATATCACTGAAGCTTAACACGCCAAACTGCTCCACTAGGGATTAGCGGTTTCTGAAGTCCATACAATACATTTGTTAAAAGCAAAATTACCTTCAGAATCTAAAATTAGCAGTTTCTGAAGTAGCCCATACAATACAATTGTTAAAACAACTTTTCTTCAGAATCTAAAATGGTTCACGAATTCTTTAAAAAGTTAATTCCGCGTTATTTTCAACAAAACCAACTTGAAGATACAAAAATATACATTTCTTTGAATAAATGCTTTAGGATTATAAGGCTTTAAAAACTATTCTAGTTCTTTCTAGGTCGCAGTATTGTTATTGTTTTAAGTAAAACGCAAAAATAACAATTTAAAAATAGGTCTTTCAAAAGAATCGTATTTTTTAACCGACTTCCAAAAAAGGAGGAGGTTCTCAATTCGACTGTATTTTTTTTTTTTTTTTTTTTTTTTTTTTTTTTTTTTTTTTTTTTTTTATGTATGTTACATCAGAACTTTTGCCCGTGTGGACCGATTTCGACAAATTTTGTTTTAATCGAAAGGTGGTGTGTGCCAATTGGTCCCATTTAAATTTATTTGAGATCTAACAACTACTTTTCGAGTTATATCTAATAATGTGTTTTTACTTGACGCTTTTTTCGTCGACCTACGTTGTATTATACCGCATAACTTTCTACTGGATGTACCGATCTTGATAATTCTTTTTTTGTTGGAAAGGGGATATCCCTAGTTTAATACCGTGATAAGGAAACTAGGATCTGATGATGGGATCCCAGAGGAATCGAGGGAAACTCTCGAAAATCCGTAATAACTTTTTACTGGGTGTACCGATTTTGATAATTTTTAATTTAATCGAAAGCTGATGTTTATCATATGGTCACATATAAATTTTATCGAGATCTGATAACTACTTTTTGAGTAATCTTTAATAACGCGTAGTTGCTTGACTATTTTTTCGTCGATCTACGTTGTATTACTTGTCGATGTAATTGAAGTCGGTTTTTTTTTCGTTTGCGAGCAAACACAATTATTATTTTTAAAATACTCTAAATAATGAAGATAAATTTAGTTTTTGATCAGCAATGTTAAGTTTTGAACGGGCTTTGTGATGGTATGAGATATGAGTGAAAGCGGGTTAGAATCGTTTTCAATTTCATTAGGTAATTTGAGTAACAAAATAGCCTATAGCCATTCTCTGTAAATGGGATATCCAACAACAAGGTTTTTTCAATTCGAACCAGTAGTTCCTGAGATTAGCGCGTTTAAATAAACAAACTTTTCAGCTTTACAATATTAGTATATAGTTACAAAATAATTAATTTCTTGTAAACTTTACAAATGGTAAACATGTGGTTGCTTCTGTAATGACAATATTTTTTAATTCTATTGCAGATATTAAAGTATAATATTGTAAATGTTACTATCGTGTGATGAAAGTACAATCCTTTTTCTCGTAGGGATAAGTGCTACATTACAATGTGTTGTGCACTTTTTGCTAAATAACTGTTAATAACGGCTGTCTCGAAGGGATAGATGTAAGCGATAATGTTGCCTTTTTATACCAATATGTATTTGTAATTAGTTTTGGATTGAATATATAAATAGCCCGTATTGGAGCAGCGTGGTGGATAAAGCTCTGATCCTTCTCCTACATGGGAAAAGAGGCCTCTGTCCAGCAATGGGATTTTTGCGCGCATAAAAAGATATTAGTAAAATAATAATTAAAAGTAAAATAAAAATTATTTCTATTAGTATAAAACATTTTGTTTTTTACTACGTCCCGTTACTTGCACCACAAACGCCAAGGGGAGCCACGGTAATAAACATGTCGGGTTTTATAATCCGCCCTGGGGTAACGCCGGTTGCTGGATACCGCGATTGCTTATCAGTGTACCTAGCACTTTATATTATTACTTCTCAGATGGAACATGTCAAGCGAAAGCTTATTTTTCATAGAGAAAAGCTCAACACAGCGCGTTTTAATACGTGGTAAGTAGCTATTACGTGTGCCAAGTTATTGTAAAGCTCACAGCTATATAGTAATTAGCTCTGCTCTGCTTCGTGCTGCCTCCAGTGGGATTGTTATGGCAGCTCAAGATTTTCCCGAAAAATACGAGAGAAAATGTAAGAGTTGGATTTTTGTTGAAAAGAAATATTTACATATTTTTTTACGAAGTTTTTTATTGAAACCTTAATAGCAATATTTGGGAATTTTACTGTATTATCAATGATGTTGTTGAGGGTTAACCATAAAGTCGCTAGTGACTATTAACATCGTCGGAACTGCATAATTGCATTTTTTTTTTGTTTATTTCATAAAACGTTCCCCAATAACCAAGTCTATCATCAGCTGAAGAGAAATTTTTTATTTTATGCATATATTATTCAATTGTGGTACTTCTGACAAATCAGTACCTATTAGTCTTAATCTGTTAAAAATGTAACAAGTGACTTTTCTAATATTTACACATTAAATACCGGCTAGTAATAATATTAAAGATAAATAGCCTGTACAGCATTACTTTAAAATTTTATGATCCTGCATAAAATAAGTAAAAAGATACACGCAATTTACACTTTGAATCGCAATCCTGTAAAGATGCTGTTTTTCACATCCGACGTTTTTAATAGTCATGAGCGAAGTATCTGTTGTTACTAGTCTTTAAAATAATATTGAACTAACATAATAAGGATTATGAGGATAATTAATATTTTTGAATTTTTAAAATTATTAGGACAGTGATAGCTGCAACTTTGGACTGTATAAGGCCGATGCTTGAAATTTTTTTGCTCGTCAGGCGCATATATAGTCAATATTTCTTAAACTTTTACTTGAGATTCCATCCATTCATCCATCAGCCTTTAGAAGTTCATTGCTGGACGCACGCTGTTTTTTTTAAGGTCTTGACTCGAGATTAAAATACTTTATTTATGGTTGTTTTCTTTGTGACGTAAATCGAAATTGTACATTTCTCGTCGTCGTCGTAAATCGTCTTTTGGTAAGTATAATTAATCGTTACAAGGATATTTCGTGTATTTTCCCCTTATATTAATATTTATCTCTTATGCTTCCCCCAAGCATCATCATTTTAATATGACGATATGTGTTTTCGAAGCCTATTTGAGTAAATTGTTAATACGACTTGATAATTACAAAACATCACTCATCGTCATCACGTTCATTTATCTAAATACGTCTAATTAAAAGTCCCGAATACCAAAAGCCCTATTATCTTTTTTTTCTTCATAAAACTTACGCAGAGCTAATTATATTGCGGATCAAATAAAACAATAAAATATTTTAGAAGACCAAAGAAAAACGTACAAAAAATTGTTAGGATGTAAAAACAAAAAAATTTTCGGCAAATTTTATGGTTAGCACTTAACGGTTTACACTGTTCCGTTTGTTCTACCTCGAGGGCCGCTAATTAAGATGCCAAACCTAAAATAGCCAAAAACACGGAGAAAATAAACAGCTAACTACCTGGCTGCGGTGAAAACTTTTTTAACATGGTGCCGAAATGCGAAGTAGTTGGAACAAGTTGTTGTAAGGTGGGTTTTCAATTGGTTCTATATTAAGGTTAATAATTATATTTTGTTATTCCTACCTAATAATGATTACAATCAACATTAGAATAGTCTATTGGTCAATTAGCGCCTTAGGTATTTTAGGATCGGCAACGCGTGTGAACCTGATGTTGCAGGATACCTATAGGTTACGGTATGCGCTATCGTGAAGCGGATAGTATACCTTTATTTGTCACCAAGGTTGTACGGTAAAAAAAGATCAATAGATTTTTTAGAATTGCAATATATCAGCCATTTAATATACCCAAAGTGACTGGAGGGCCAAGTTCATAAATCCGTGGACCAAGTAGAATGCAAAATATAACCCTAAAGAAAACAAATACTGAAAATATTATGAAAGAAGTACAATTAAAGACAATTTTTAAAGAATAGGTATATCAGTACAAAAAATACAAAATATACAATTCTTTTCTAAGATGTTGGACAGTCAAAACCTTTATTTCAAAAACGGTTTTAGTGCACTTGAAAGAAAGAAAGAAAGAAAACTTTTGCGGACCCAAATTATTTTACTGTTTTTTTTTTTAATTCGGCCAGCAAAAAATGGTCAGTGGATCGCATGTTTCGACATAACTGTTTTGGACTAAGATTTGGCCCAGTGGTCAGTGTTGTTTAAGTTTTGTTTTCTGTCATACCTGACAAAGAATTTCTTTTTACTCAAAACCGTTATGTATTTGCGGCATCTGTTATACCATAAAGCGCAAACGTGATCAGTCTGGAGCTCCCCGAACTAAAGATAGAGTCGAGTCAGACGTGTAGACGCAAGGTGTAACGAGTTGAACTGTCTGAATAAATTAATTTCTTACGATCTCCTTAGACTGCAACGAAGGGAGTAACGGGTCGGTGCATACCCTAATGCATTAAAATTTTTATGCCATAAAGTTTATGAGGTGTATAGAAACTTGTGTGTACTTTATATGTCTTTGTATAAATATTCGGAACTATTATTTTATATTATATAACTTAAAATTTAAATTATATGAAATACAGTGACTCATAAGATAATAATAATAATAATAATAATAATAATTATTATTATTTATTTGCAAGTTAGTATCAATAGTTAGTTTGCGAGTTATATAAATATCAATGTGGTTCGGTACAATATATTTTTAGCATTAGTAGATTATTAATAAGAACATCTTTTGTTTGGTGTTTTGTTTCGATGAGACTATAAAGAAATAAATAGTATTGTTATTATAAGGTTCTTATCGTTAAGGTTACTTATCTTCTACAAAATTTCTAATGCTCAAAAAATAAAAATAAAAATTAACTTCATTAGGTTTTAAAACCATCTTCTAATCGTCATCTTACAAATTAAAAGTCAAATTATAGTTGAAAGTGAAGTTAACACCGATTCGGAATGTAGATAGATATATTCTGCAAAGAATCGGCAACAAAACTTCGGAGTTACTGTTGAAAAAAAAAAAATAAACTGTATTTTAATACAACTGGTAATATCTTTGCTAGGGAGTGCAAACTAACGGTAAATATATAGCTACGTAGTACGTACCTACATCAGAAACAATAAAAATTATACTAATAACGTCTAGACTAAATTAAAATTTACTTATTACATATAACTAGTACATGATAACAACCGGGACCGACGGCTTAACGTGCTCTCCGAGGCACTGTTGTCATGTACACTGCTATCATGTACACCTGATAGCGATCGTTACTCATAGTAGGGAATATATCCGCCAACCCGCATTGTACCAGCATGGTGGATTAAGCTGTGATCCTTCTCCTACATGGGGAAAGAGGCCTATGCCCAGTAGTGGGATATTACAGGCTGAAGCGATATAACTAGTGGTCGCCCAGTGGTCGAAATTCAACCATAATTAATTGAACATCATTAAGGTTCTGTTAATATAGACTTCTATAATAATAAACAAAAAAGTATAATATGTGTGTGTATTTTTTTTTTTTTTTCGTTGATTTAATGTATTTTTTATGCATAATTTTAGAAAAATATTAGCATTCTGCACCATATAAACTATAAGTGTGCGAAATTTCATACTCCTCTGTCCGCACAATTTTCTAAAAAAGGGGTACAAAGTTTTTACTTCTCGTATTCCTAATATTGATTGTAGTCCTAATATTGATTAGCGGTTTTACTTGTTATCACATTAACATACTAATTTCTATACACATTATTTTATTAATAGTACTGTGATCATTTTAATAAGAAAAATAAATCAAAACTTGCTAGTTGTTAGCCGAACCGGACTAGACTTAATACTCTTAATTCCACATACATTTACAATAAACGCCGCAGGTAGAAGGTGCACGGAAATATTTGGAATATCCAGTTGGGATCAGGGTTAATTATAGTATTTGAGGTAAAATATAATTAATACGAAGTAAAAGTGGGCGTAAGATTCTAAGTTTTATTATAGCTATTACTAGCTCTAACCTGTGGTTTCGCACGCATTAATTTGAGTAAAAATTGCCTATAGCTTTCCTCGGTAAATGGGCAATCCAAAACGACAAGAATTTTTCAATTCGAACCAGTATTTCCTGAGATTAGCGCGTTCAAATAAACAAACAATACAACTTTCCAGCTTTATAATATTAGTATAGATTTCTAAACACACACTTAGAACATAATATTTACTTAAAACTATACCAGATCCAATTCTATAAGTTAATGATATTTTGAAAATATTTTAAGAGTTTACTGTTATACATAGGTACCTACCTACTATAGACAAAACTATTAAATCTTTTTCTTTTAATCTGTATCTTGGTATCGCGCTAAAAGTACTGAATAGATTTTAATAAGAGCTGGTTATAATTCAAATTCATACTATAGCGAATATAAATATACAAACACATGAATACAAGCTTAAACAAGTTTCCGCATGCATCACTACAGAGCGGTTGCATATATATACGGATTATAATTAAAAATATACAATATAGAGGACGATTAATATAGCACTGCAATACAAGACGATAAATCACTCAGTTATTGGTTATACTTAATTTAGAAATACGCCCCGCAGAGCTACAGAGCTACCTGGACGAGTAATAGTCGGCAATCATTTTTTATTTCCTAATTATTACTTCGTTGGATAAACAATTAATTATTTCGGTTTTTGGTATATTTAGATCGATAAAAAAAAATATAGACGAAGTTAGGTCGTCTACATTTTTATTTATTGCAATTTATATTCATTTTCCAATTTGAATTATGGTTTTTATGAATGACTTTTTGAGTTTAATTTACGTATTTATTTATAAAGAATATTATATATATAAAAATGAATATTTGTCTGTATGTCCTTTATAGAATCGTAAACTATGCATTTCACGTCATCATGTCATCGTCATCACGTCATCATGTCACGATCTTCAGCAAAGTGTTGTGCATGAGCCCACAAAGGTTTCTGAGTTGCTACGAACAAAAAATAAAAAATAAAAAAAGCGTAGCAACGCGCGTAGGGTAGAGCTAGTATTGTATATATTTATACACAGATTTCTAGTTAGTACTGCAGTTGATATTTTCATTACTTTTCACCAACTTCAAAGAAAAAAGATGAGGTTATCAATTCGACTTTTTCATGCGTGTTACTTCATAATTTTTCTGTGTGTACCGATTTTGACGAATCCTTTTTTTAATCGAAAGCTGATGCTTGTCTTGTGTTCTCTTTAAATTTGATCGAAATCTGAGAAGTAATATTATTATAAATAATTTGAGTTATCTCAAAATAATAATCTGTATTTAATTGACTATTTGCTCGACTACAACTACAACTATTACACGTTATATTACTTGTCAATGTAAATTGAAGATAGTTTATTTTTGTTTCTGAGCAAACACAATTATAGAGTACTCAAAACTCATGTATAGTTGGAATATGCTTTTTGGGAAAGTGTTACATCTTCACAGTAGATGCATGCTTTGTATCTTTGTAATAATTAGAATTTCGGCTCGGTTTGCTTCTGTTTTGCTACCAATTAAACTTGTTAATAGTTTTACAGCATTAAGTTCGTGGGAAGTGTCTTATTATCATCACATTCCAAGTAGTTTTCAATAGAGAAAATTACTTCGGTAATCTTAAATTAGTTTTGTAAGACTCTAGCTTTTCGGTATCGGGTTTGGGCGCGTGAATTTTTGGCCGTTTAGTTTTTTTCCATTAAAATATAGTCTGTATTACTCAGTGATAGTGTAGCCTTCTGGTGAAAGAAATGCCAAAATCGTAAGGAAAAGCTAATTGGAGGTAGAAAAATATTGAAAGTAGCTACGTATATTAAAACGTAACAGATTGGTGGAGGGGAAATTCTACGTAACGGTAACTCCTGACTTCAAAAGGTCCATTAAATTTTAATAATACATTGTTCACTTGATAATAAAATAAATAAATCCAGAATCATGTTCGCCATAAAACCATAATTTTAGCAAAAATGGCCAATTTAAAGCATCAAAGAAGAGATACGCAACACGTAACATCAAGATTTTTTTCTTATGACTTGAGGTGAAAATCTGAAAGAATTTATTCAGGTCGAAAAACCTCATTCGTTTTTGGGGTAAAATTTTGAAGAAACGTGCAATAAGGCTCACGACAAGCATCGTCGTTAGTAGAACTGCTAATAAAAGATGTTACTGGTTTGAGCCGAGCTCATGTACCCAATTCAGATTTACGATTTCGAAAAAGTCCTGACTAAGCCGAAAAGAATTCAAAAGAAAATCTAACGCTATATTTTTTGGGACGAAAATTTTGTTTTACTTCAAACTTGGCTCCAATTCGCCGGTTTCAACTTAGCATGAACTAATTTTCATAATTACCTCAGAATGTTGCAAATTGTATAGAGTAAAGATACAATCTATAGTCTTACATTTGTAAGGGCTTGTTACACGTGTTATTAAAAATTATTTCAAAGCTTTTTTTTCCATATGCAACTAGAGTAGCAAACAAATATACAGTCTGACCTGACGGTGGTGATATATATATTTTTTTATATCACTAGTTCGGCAAACAAGCGTACGGCTCACCTGATGGTAAGAGATTACCGTAGCTTATAGACGCCTGCAACACCAGAAGCATCGCAAGCGCGTTGCCGACCCAATCCCCAATCCCCCCCAAGAGCTCTGGTCACCTTACTCATCAACCGGAACACAATACTGCTTGAAAGCAGTATTATTTAGCTGTGATCTTCTGTAAGGTCGAGGTACTTCCCCAGTCGGGCTGCTCCATATTTTGAGCAAGAAATTCCTGCTGTACCCTACCTCAGTTGCTGATAGTTGGTGATAGTAAGCGATTGAGCGATGGATGCTGACTGCAGGGTTAAAACGTTACTTGAGTGGAGTATATTTTGGCTGTTATTCCTGGTAAGGCTGAGGTACCTCCCCACCAGAATTGTTCAAGAAATTGGGTAAGGTCTTCTTTCTATGCCCTACGTTAATAAGAAAGTTTTATCTGCTGGGTGTAAAAAAGCCATTTAGGGCTAGTTTTACTTCAACAAGTAAACTACAACTCTTGGATTCACATGCTATGAACAGAAATTCCTGACAGATATACAAGGGACTTTTTATGATGAAAAGCAGATTCAAGTGGGTGCTGGGATCTTGGACCATAAGCTTTTTCTCTTTATCAGAAATGGCTGAAACAGTCTCCAAAAATCTAACGACTGACAATGTCACTAACATTCGTCATTTTAAGAATCTTACAACTTTCTTTAAAAAATATTTTTTTTTGTTTTATTTTCACACAATTTTAAAAAATAATAGTTTTTTTTTTGATATCTCATTAAATGTAGTCAATTTTACATAAAATCTCGATCAATAATACTAAAAGAAAGTAAAAGTAACAGCTTATTAATTTTTACTTATTTTCTTAATCTTTTAACCTTTTTGTTTGGAGAACTACACACAATATTCCTTCTTGGTTTCATAAATTACTTATACATGTTATTGAAATTACTAGCATGTAGGTGCAGTTTATAGTTGCCCTGCTTTCTGCTCCACGGTGGGTTCGATTCCCGCCTTAGTCAGGGTGTAATATTTGTATTTATATATGTATTATTTGCATGTATATTTATAAAAAAATATTTAGCTGTATCAGTTGACTGTTACCTATAACACAAGCATTAAGTTGCTTACTTTAGGAACAGACGACCGTGTGTGCATGTTATAATTTTATAATCTATTTATTTATAATTATTTATAAAGTTCAACCTAAATTCTTCTTTTACCATATTTATTTTGTCGATTCAGCTCATAACTCGTATGATTTATTTTTGTGTTACCCACACATTAGGAAATCCTAAACAATTTTTAATATCATATCAAAAATTGACCGTTCCAGCGGGGATCAAACGTGCATCTCCACTGACCGTGTCGATGCTTTAGTCACTATAGATGGCGCCACGGTCGCTTAGACCGAATATAAAATCATCATATCAAAAATTTCGATCTAGCGGTTGCATTGTTCCATAGCTTAATTGGCTAAAGCACCGACACGGTAAGTCCGAGATGCAGGTTCGAACCCCGCTGGAATGGTCGATTTTTGATATGATATTTAAAAAAAAATTGTTCAGCTCATAACATTGTACTGCTGGGCATAGCTCTCTCCATAGAGGAGAAGGGTCTGAGCTTTATGGTGCTCCACTGCAGGTTTGGGTCCACTCCAAAAAGTAAAATAATTAACAAAAATTTACTTGCACTTGTTCTTTAGTACTGAGTTGTTTACAATGAACACACGATTAAAAAAAAATCTAGTCAATATATAAAGCAATCTCACCAAAAATCATTATAAATTGACCAAGCATTTATTATTTTTTAATGCTGTATATATATAATATAATAATAATAATAAAAAGCATAATTTATAAAAATATAATATTGATTAAACAAGCCTGACATATGTTTTGATAGGGATCGGTGTCGACTTATTGGTGTATTTATACTTTCATTATTGGCGCATCAACATTAATTAATTAAATAAACAAATGACTGCTTGCATTACTGCTGATTAGATTTTGTATAACAATTTAACGATTTCGAATAAAACAAATTTAACATAATTCAACTTGTATGAATACATCGAAAAGTGGTAGACTAGTTACAAATTAGTTGAATCATCGCTAAATATAGTATCTAATATAAATAATATCGAATGCATTATGTAGACATTGTTTGAAACAGCCGACATCAAACGAATGAGTGCTGGTAAACAGTGTCAACATCAAAGAAACATAGAACGTGCAACGAATTACATATCCTAACTAAATACCATTAATATCTGCCCCGAATGACCGTAAAACCTATAAATAACCGCCAAAGGACTAAGGATGCAACTTACCGGATAAGACGAGCAAAACGAGCAAAACATCGCGATGAAACCACATTTTGAGCACTTTACAACACTACGTCGACTTTGATACAGTTAATAAACTAATTTTAACTAATTGAAAACATTTTTAATTTAGAAAACGCTCTATACAAGTATTTGTATAGGAAGCTTAAGTAAATAACACGATTCACGTCAATCGCCGCAGCGCGTACTGAAGAACTGCAAACGCTAACTTGACTCGGGGGCCGGGGCTTCGAATTCGAGCTTTTTCAAGAACCGCTTTCACAGACAGCACACATCGACGAAATGTTTTCATTTACGCACGCATACAAAACATTCTCTCAGCCCAGACAGCAGATAACTTCATAGCACATATTTGACAGTTCATTGACACTAATAACGCTCCATTTCACGTCATTTTGTTATCTTATTTAAGAGAAAATATATTTAATATTGTTATCTTACAAAAGAAAATCTATGAAGAAAATATACAAAATATTTTTTGTTTTAAGAAATATGTTTAAATATTTAATATATAAATTGAATTTTTAACGTGTTTGGTATAAATTTTGCTAGATGGCGTAGAATAGAAGTTTTAACTAATACCAAATAGATAGCGTAACTTGTTACAATATCAAGAAAAAAAATCACTAGTGGTGTCTTGTTAAATTGTTTAAATTATTCTAAAAATATCGTGAAGAATGGTAAAAATGGTCGTTAAAAACTAGTTAAATAATAAGAATTAAAACAACTATTTTATACATTTTTTTTATTGCTAAAATGATACTTAGCAAATGTCTGTGCTACAAGCAATGGAAACACAAGTGTAGCATCAGCATATAATTTGACAGGTGTTGCATTTGCTCGAATTTTGCCCCAGGACACAGCTTCATCTGGTCTAGCACCTGCGTCGCTGCCATCAAATTCACTTGCCGTGTTCACATACACAGCAAAATCTGCCCCGTTCCTCATTAAATTAGCATTACAAATATGGTGTTTTATTAAACCACCACCTAGAATAATCATACCCGTATTATTTGCCTTCACGGCCATCGTATTAAGCCTACGCAAGTCCCCAAGAATATCGATAATAAGTCCTGGACGTTTGTAAGAATGAAAATACATCATATCGCCTAGAGAACCATCTGTTAAAGCTGGACTGAATATCGGAATACTGTTTCTCCATGCCCAGTAACAGACAGAATTCTCATTATTTATTCTTTCTCCTAGTCGTGTAATAATTCGTGAAGGAGTCCACACAGTTCCATCAGTGATTTGTTCGTCGAGCATTTCGTTTAGCAAAGGCGTTACCCACTCTTCAAACAAACAGTAATTGTCGTTCGGTACTAACAAATTACCAATCCTATTGATTCCCCGCGTCCTTAATACTTTGCCGCTTAAATTAAAATCTCCTACATAAGTAGGAGCAAGACACTTAATAAAATCCTCTTCAACACCTCCAGCAGTGGTAACAATGCAGTCAACAAGCTTATTTTTAACGAGAAATAGTATAGTATCTCGTAGTCCAGACGAAATCATGTTAGAAGTGTATCCTAGAAATATAGTACAGTTAGTTTTCTTCTTGATAAAATTATCCTCTTCGTACGGATCGCTAGTTTCTTCTTTAAGAGGGACAGATCTGCATTTGAGCATTTTATTGATTTCTGCTATGGCTTTTCCAAAGTTAGTGGCTTGGAAACCAGAATGGACGTAACTTTCTAGTATTTTATTGTAATCCGTGCCATATTCCCAGTTGTAACCTGACACTATTGGTGTGTCTGCAGGTAACTCTTGACTTGGAGCTAAAACTGCGTTTAAAGCGACGTCGGGAGCTAACGATTTTTTGTCGATTTTCGTTTGAATGTCCATTTTTAATATATTTAGCTTGCTTTTTTTTTAAATTTAATAATTGCGCATATAGCAGTCTGAATTTTCTTTTGTTGTTCTAACTGAATGTAATAATTTACTTATTTTGTCAATGTCAGAATCAGAAATGCGCATCAAAAATATGACATTGACATTCAAACATTAAATACATTCAGAAATATAGAGAGCTTTAATATAAAAGTTTATTATAAGAAATATAAAATATAGAGAAGCCAAAGAATAAAAATAAGAAAGTCAATTAGTACTTTATAAATAAAAAATAAGACGCAAGTTTCGAATGCTATTACAATTTCTTTTATTCGTTTATTAACCTATTAATAAATTTTTCAACCGTTACATAGTATAAAACAAAATTGCTTCCCGCTGTCTGTATGCTTAAATGTTTTTTCGTCAGTAAATAGAGTAATTCGAGAGGAAGGATATAAGAGGAAAGATATATACATGCATAATATAGTAAAGGAACGCAGATAGTTTTTGCAAATGCGCGAAGCCGGGGCGGGTCGCTAGTATATTTATAAAAAAGACAATCAAAAATATTTAAAAATATATAAACAGTAGTCTTTCGGTGGCTTTCGGTGGCTTTATTGGCTGTAATAATCCTATCGGTGACAATAGACCGATCTCAGTAGAGCAAAACACTCATTTCCGAGAAATGGCGTTGGATTGTACCTATAGTATGGTATCTCATTTTCAACGAAGCCATATCGATGATCAAGTCGTTGCTGGATAATCCTGGCTACTAGGTTATGTCTGTGCAAATAGTTACTGATAGCAAAACAACCACAACCGTAAACACCATGTCTGATAGATTCTCCAGGCTTATAATATGCTCGCCATATGTCTGGAGTTCCACCTTTCATAACATGTTTCCGGTAGATGTTCACCTTAATAACTTCATCCATAATTGGTTGGGGATTTCAATCGCAGTCGAATTGAATGGATCCAACATATGTCTATCTCGCACGTTGTGCCGAGGATTTCTAGTGGTGTTGTTTGTTGAACTCTGATCGATTTAGCTGCATATGCATGTTTCAAGCAATATAATAATATAAAAAATAAACAACAGAAAATATTAGATCTTGTCTGCTCAAACACCTCATACCCTCTGACTGTGACTAACCCAACCGATATATTGAGCAGTGTTGATGCATTTCACCCTCCAATAGAAATTAATTTAACATTTGAAAAGCAAAAACCACTTAAACCTAAAACAAATACCGTGATGCAATTTTATAAGGCTGACTATAACAGTATTAGGGAAAAATTGCCAAGTGTGGATTGGAACGAAAAACTAAATCTTTCGCTCACAGTTGATGAGATTACACAATTTTTTTACAGTGTCATAAATAATATAATACAAGAAGAAATACCAAAAAAGAGACCCACTAAGAACAATTATCCTGTGTGGTACACTATCAGCCTTATAAAAATACTAAAAGAAAAAGAAAAGCATAGAATAGTCATGAAGAAATTTAATAATAAGTTAGATGAATTTGAATATAAGTTGCTAAAAAAGAGATGTAGAATTTTGATAAATAAATCGTACTCTGAATATATTAAAAACGTACAAATTAATGTGGTTAAGGATCCCAAACGTTTTTGGTCTTACATAAAAGCTAAACGTAAAAACGAAAGTAACATTCCTAGCTGCATGAAGTTCAGAGATGAAATGGTTTCGGATGGTGAAGGGATAGCCAATCTCTTTTGTAGACATTTTTCATCTATGTATACTGTCCCACAAGCTACTAGTCACTGTCACGCTGGGCATGTTGCATCAGCGTTTGATTCTAGATGTTTGACAAGTATACATATTACAAAGTCTGAGATTGAGACTCAGCTGAAAAAAATTGAACATAGCCAAACGTTACGGAAATGATCGTATACTACCAATTTTCTTTTTAAAAAACGCAGAACCACTTGTTATACCCTTTCAAATTATATTTAATAAATTTTTAAAGGACGGTGTGTTTCCAACCGCTTGGAAGGAAGCCACTGTAATACCTATTCCGAAATCTGGTCCCAAGCAACTGATAGAAAATTATCGACCTATCAGTATACTATCAGTGCTAGCAAAAGTATTTGAGAAAATCATCTGCATACACATTACTTGGCACACGAAACAAATGTTAGGCGGACAACAACATGGCTTTGTAGCCAAGCGACCAGTGGCTACTAACTTGGTATCTTTTGTTGAACAGCTGTTGTCACATATGGGTTCGGGTGAGGAAGTAGATGCTATTTATGGGGATTTAAGTAGGGCGTTTGATAAAGTGGACCATAATTTACTTCTTAGAAAATTAAAAAATCAATTTTCTATAAATGGCTCGGTGTTGCTGTGGTTCAGTTCCTACTTAAAAAACGACAAAATGAGGGTAGTACTAAATGGGTATAGTTCAAATTACTGCATCCCTTCGTCTGGTGTTCCACAAGGATCTAATCTAGGACCTATTTTGTTTGGCTTGTTTTTTGATGACATTAAATACATACCTACCTAAAACATTCAGAATTCCAGTTTATATGCTGAGGATCTAAAAATATTTAGAGTCGTACAGAATGAATTTGACGAGGAGTTCTTGCAGAGGGATGTTACTGGTGTTGCTCAATGGTGTAAAATTAACTATATGACTATGAATATTGACAAGTGTGTACACATAAAATTCTGTAGAAAACGTAATAAATACAATTCTGGGTACCGTATTGATAATAAGAAGTTGAAAAGAGTTGAGGAACTAAGAGAATTAGGTGTAATTTATAGATTCAGAGTCGCAGTTTACTGGTCAGATAAATCATGTTATTAATTTTTTTTTAAGATGTTAGGATTTATAGCACGTAATACCAAAGAGTTTACATCGATATTAGCTCTAAAGACCCTATATAACGCACTGGTATGCAGTAATATCGAGTACTGTTGCTTTTTACGGTACCCAGTTTATCAAAACAATTTACAGCGTATTGAAAAGATGCAAAAAATGTTTTAAAAAAGACTATCCTTTAAAGCGTCTAGCGTCTTCGGTGCGACAAAGCCAGCCCTGCGGTCACCAACCCGCCTGCCCAGCGTGGTGACTATGGGCAAAACACATGAGTTCACGCTATTTTTGGCATAAACTTGTGGAGGCCTATATCCAGCAGGGGACTGTGATAGGTTGTAATGATGATGTAATGATGATGATCCTTTAAAGCTAGAACACAAAACGATCTGCTTCTCAATAACAATAACGACCGGTTACGTTATTTCAAGTACCTTCCCTCATGGAAACCCAATCAGGCTCTTGGCAGCATTTTTCTCTATAAGCTGTTTAATCGTTTGATTGACTGTCCCTCCCTCTTGAAGCGAATTAATTTAAGTGTACCCAGAATATCGTCCAGGGATAGCTTCTTTAGAATGTATAAACCATTTTATATAATGCTAAATCTTAGTATATAAATAAATCAACGCTAAATCTTATGAAAAAAAATTAAATGCAGTTTTTCTTAACATAGACATAGACATCTTCGCAGATTCATTAAGCGAATTTAAGGGAAAAATAATTAAAGTGTTGATGGACTTTGATATATAATTGTAATAGTTTTGTTTTTTTTTCTTTCTATTTTTTATTGTAACAAATGTTATTTTTTCGGTAAATTACACAAATATGATTAATGTCTGATTACAGTAGCGTTCTAAGAATGTTATGCAAACCTTTAATTTAAGTTAATATTGTATAACTTTGTGGTATTGTTTTAATGTAGAAAGCTTTATTATGTACTTAGTTGGTATGCCTTTATTAAGAGCCATTTCACAATTTTACGCTCTGCAAGTTTAGGTAAATTTGGTCGCATCGCGCGAGTCGTACGAGCCGCGCGATCTTTGTGCTAGTACGTATAGTGTGACAACCAAAAGACCATCGTGATCATTTTCTGATGTATAATAAAAATTATAACTATGGTATAAAATGTTTTTTACATAATTAATTTGTTAAAAATTTCAAGTATGTTATATAACAACAGTCAATAAATTTAAAATAAAATTAAAAAAATCAATTTTATGAAACAATTTTTTTAAATTGATTTAGTTTTTTCAGTTTACGAATGAATCTAATATTTACGATATGAATAAAAAAGGATTTAATGACATCGACACCGACAAACATATTAATTAACAAATAACAAGACAAACAGATTGAAATGCCTATTTGTATTGATAGTGTGAGAAAAGAAAATTAAATTATACATTTGTTTACAGAAATTATCATTATTTTATTTTACAGTCATTTTCGTAATATGTTTATTTTATTTATATTTTATTATGAAAGTATCAAATGCGTTTTATCCGCTATAACAACAGGCGCTTGGCGCGTGTGAGCGAAAGAGACGGCTGCGCAGAATTTGGCGTGGACCTTACCTCTAAGAGCGCTAGCGCTCGACTGATTTACCGGGCTTGATGCGTGGCAATATATACTATCTTTTTATTATTTAATATAAAATGTATTAAAAATAATTACATCTTTTAATTATTTTTTTTTGTATTCCTTAATGATGTAAGTTTACTTTGATGAAGATAGTTCGTTAAAATTTCTTAGTTTTCTAAGAGAAATATCGCTTTTAAAATTGTACTTATTTGGAAAATATTCGTAACTTTAATTTTTTTTTATCGTTTAATAGAGATACAAATGGAATAAAAATCTATGATAGTGGACAACAAAATTATATTCCACATATTATGATATTTTTTTAAAATGGTTTCAACGTAGAGGTTATTGAAAAGTAGGACTTCAAAGTATACATTGCGACCGTTTACCCAGGGAGGAGGCTGATGAAAAGGTTAATAATTTTATACACATAATATAAATCAAAATTCTGATCTGACTATGGACTACAACAAAGGTTGCTCTATTATATTTCAAGAATATAAATTACATTATTGCATCCAACACTGACATTAACGACGTCAAAATATTACAATTTCGCGGATTGTTACCGATTTTTGTGAAATGGCTCTTAAATAAATAAATAATTGTATCGACAAAATCTATAGTCTAGACAAAGAGATTACGTTGTTGTAGCCAGGATACAGAAGTGGCCTGGTCTACATCTGTCTGGGTCTGTCAGAAGTTTGTAGAATCGACCATGTAATTCTTTGTTCTTACATATGGCCTTGTGGGCAACTGTCCTAATTTGTTATTATATTTACAATACCTATAAAAAATTAGAACGAACTGACTGTTAGTTTAGTACAACTGATTAAAACCACACACACACACACACACACACACACACTTCAGCCTATCGCAGTCCACTGCTGGACATAGGCCTCCCCAAGTTTGCGCCAGATATCCCGGTTTTTTGCAATCCTCATCCAGCCTAAGCCGACAATCCAACCGCCAACAGCCGGCAATCTTACGTAGATCGTCGGTCCAGCGGGCCGGAGGACGTCCCACACTCCGTTTGCCAAGATGCGGTCTCCACTCTAGGACCCGTCTACTCCAACGGCCATCGGTCCTGCGACACAGATGACCAGCCCACTGCCACTTCAACTTGCTAATTTTGTGGACTATGTCGGTTACTTTCGTTCTCTCGCGGATAGTCTCGTAGCGTAGCGATACATTCTAAAAATATAGTCAGATCAAATTAGAAGATACACTGCTGGATATATAGAACTCCAAAAGTTCGCCAAAAATAGCGTGAACTCATGTGTGTTGCCCATAGCTTTGTCGCAACGAAGACGCTGCTGCCCGTCTTTGGCCTGTGTATTTGAAAGCCAGCAATTGAATGGTTATCCCGCCATTGGTCGGCTTTTTAAGTTCCAAGGTGGTAGTGGAACTATGTTAACCCTTAGTCGCCTCTTACGACACCCACGGGAACAGAGGGAATGGCTATATTTTTATTGCCGTAACTGCACAGCACGAAAACGCTAGTTTTATTTAAATTATTGAAATATAATTATTATAAAGTATTGTATTGATTTAATACAAACGAACAAGTGGGACAAGTCTTGCCTATACTTTAGCGATCTGAACAACTTTCTCTGATTGTGAGTTGCGAGCCTGCGAACTCGTAAATAAATTGCCATTATTAGAGTTTAACAGTATTTAAAAATATTATTATTTTCTTTATACCAATAATAACGTATAATAAATGCCAAGTTCTCTTAAATCGTTTAAAATGACAAGTATTGTACATCGTCGAAGTCTCACGAGTTTTCTCATTTCTGTCATATTAAATGTCTATTTTGACGTGACAACGTCTAATAAATCGATGAACGCCGGCGGCATGCACGAAAAACGACGACTCATTGTACCGTTACGTGCATTGTCCTGTTACGCTCAGAGATAGTCGCTCAGTGATACGAGTAGTATATAGAATATAGATAGATTCCACTCGACTGGCCTATACTTCCGAGGAGATGTTTTGTTAGACGTTATCACGTTAAACTATCGTCCATAAACCAACTTTACAGACAACTAACTTTTTTTAATTAAAATTAGGTATATGTAGATAATTTAGAGTGTTTTATCTGATTGAAAAAATTACAAATACTGTCTACTACTATCTACTACTGATAGGTACCTTGGTATTACTGTTACATTGTTATTCTTGACGGTAACCCTAAAACCGTTTAGACAAATTTTGGTCTATACAACTAGAATAGTTATTTTTAAACGAGATAGCGCTTATCAGATATTTTCTAGTTTAATTGACATACATAGATATTTTTGAGTTTCATATCATATGGATGTTAAAATAATTGTTATTGCAATAATAAATTTTCGTTTTTTGTCTTGTCACGATAGTATGTTTACAGTCTGTTTTTTTAGGAATTTAATAACGAGACTATACGAAATTATACTAATGTGTATATAACTACTAATGTTTACGATATCAGGATTAGAACAAGTGGTATAGCGCTGTAGTGGCGGATGATGCTGGCGGTCCGTGGCGTCGAGCAGCACCCACAAGGGTCCCCCTCCAAGGGTGCAAATTCACCATAATTTTTTCAATTGACAAAAAATAATTCCAAATCGCGTCCGCAGTATAAAACATATATAATACAGTTGAATTGAGAACCTCCTCCTTTTTTGTAGTCGGTTAATGAACATAATGAAAACTGTGCTTGCAATTAATTTGGTAAGAAAAAATAAAATGAATTGGTAGGGGCGACAAATTCTCGGACTGTTTCGAACCAATAGAAAAAAAAGAGACAGTAATTTTTATTAGTAAAGGGGTATTCTACCGATTGTGAATCGTACTTGCGCTGTCGTTCTTTGATAATAACATTACGTGCTCTTTAAGGGACGATGAAAAGATTCACGTGAAAAATATAATACGCCAGTCTCATACAGGTTTCGAATAGGTATAATACTTTTATTTTATTTTTATTAGGAAAGCAAAAAGTGAATAAAGAAGTATAAATAGCAATGAATATAACTAAATCACCATTTAGATGCCCTCACGTATGGAAAACTTTGTGTAGTTATGCTCAATAGTATCCATTTTCTATGTGTTAAAAAAATTGTTTATAAGAGTAAAAGATTATCCTGTACTATTACAAATATTATTCCTTAAATTATCACGGAATATCGGAAATTACTATACATGTGGGCCGTTTGCGTGTGAAGCGTAAAAAAATATAAGTTATATCTATAATATATATAAAAGCGAAAGGTCACTCACTCATCACGAAATCTCTGAAACTATAACACCTACAAACTTGAAATTTGGCAGGTAGGCTCTTTATAGGACGTAGACATCCGCTAAGAACGGATTTTACGAAACTCGGCCCCTAAGGGGGTAAAACGGGGGTTGGAAGTTTGTATGAAAGTCCTATGTTTTTGAAGTAAGAGACCTGAAACTTAAAATATATGCTCTATAGATGGTGAGAAAGTGTCCAAATAATGTATCTTTAGAAATCAACCCCTTTTTGGGGTTGAAACGGGGGATGGTACGTTGACTCACTGATCACGAAATCTCCGAAACTATAACACCTACAAACTTGAAATTTGGCAGGAATGCTCCTTATAGGGCGTAAACATCCGCTAAGAACGAATTTTACGAAAATCGACCCCTAAAGGGGTAAAACGGGGGTTGGAAGTTTGTATGAAAGTCCTATGTTTTTGAAGTAAGAGACCTGAAATTTAAAATGTATGCTCTATAGATGATCAAAAGGCGTCCAAATAATGTATCTTTAGAAATCAACCCCTTTTTGGGGTTAAAACGGGGGATGGTAGGTTGACTCACTGATCACGAAATCTCTGAAACTATAACACCTACAAACTTGAAATTTGGCAGAAAAGCTCCTTATAGGGCGTAGACATCCGTTAAGAACGGATTTTACGAAACTCGATCCCTAAGGGTGTAAAACGGGGGGTTGGAAGTTTGTATGAAAGTCCTATGTTTTAGAAGTAAAAGACTTGAAATTTAAAATGTATGCTCTATAGATGATGAGAAGGCGTCCAAATAATGTATCTTTAGAAATCAACCCCTTTTTGGGGTTAAAACGGGGATGGTAGGTTGACTCACTGATCACGAAATCTCCGAAACTATAACACCTACAAACTTGAAATTTGGCAGGTAGGCTCCTTATAGGACGTAGACATCCGCTAAGAACGGATTTTACGAAACTCGACCCCTAAGGGGGTATAACGGGGGTTGGAAGTTTGTATGAAAGTCCTATGTTTTTGAAGTAAGAGATTTGAAATTTAAAATGTATGCTCTATAGATGATGAGAAGCCGTCCAAATAATGTATCTTTAGAAATCAACCCCTTTTTGGGGTTAAAACGGGGATGGTAGGTTGACTCACTGATCACGAAATCTCCGAAACTATAACACCTACAAACTTGAAATTTGGCAGGTAGGCTCCTTATAGGACGTAGACATCCGCTAAGAACGGATTTTACGAAACTCGACCCCTAAGGGGGTAAAACGGGGGGGTTGGAAGTTTGTATGAAAGTCCTATGTCTTAGGAGTAAAAGAAATTTA